>NC_064624.1:23376047-23712922 GCF_023898315.1 Schistocerca nitens | reverse complement strand
GATTGAGAGGCACATATACAGTCTTTTTCACTCATATTTGTGAGTGGAATGGGAACGGAAATCACCAGCAGGGTTATGGGGTACCCTTTGCGATGTGCCATTAAGTGGATAGCGGAGTATAGATGTATGTCGAAATTCTAGGTAAAATAAGTAGCTGACCAATGTAGTAGGAGCAACAATGATATTTTTCATAGTAGTAAATGTGCATATACATACATACAAAATAATCTATTACTAGTTCCCTTAATTAGCCGTGCGAGTAGATTAGCACTAGTCACAAACAGCTGGTTGTCACTACACTTCACAGAGATAAATCCCTGTGGGAGCTTCTGCCTTAAGATTTGCAGTGTCGCTCATCCCACATCCATCCATGTCTTCATTTATGGAATGCAATGTGTAAATTAAAGAATGAATAAATGAATAACATTCACACCATATCTCTAGCCAGGGCGGAGATTACAGTGTTGAAAGCAAATTTAATTTTCTGAAAAACATTGTGAAACATTCAATAATAGGTGCAACCCATCAAGACAAATTAAGATCATCATATTTTACTGAAATAAGTTATACCTGTATAAGCAATTCCTCAAGGATGTTTAAAATCATCAGATTTCAAAAGACTATAACTTTATTTATTACAAAGGTACAGAACTGGGGTCAAATTTTTATTTCTATACATGCCTTGCAAAGCCTTTATTTCCAAAGGAGCCATATGAATTTCATGTTGCTCACATTTTGTGTGTGTGTGCACATAAAACATTAAGGTACTTTTCACAGCTATGTTTAGGACCAGATTCGTCATTTACTGATCACAAATATCAAAATCCTTTTCTACACATTTAAGCATCCATACAATAGACTTGATCCATGCATTTGCAAGCATGTCAGTTTAGGAAACTCAATGCTGTTCCCATATAGCATCATAGTTCATCCAGTGTTATTGGTACACATAGGTGGAGCCTGCCACAAACACCCACCAATAAAAAAGATACCATACTGTGAGATGAAGCAAATTTCATGGTCAGGTCTGCAGACCCTTTAGCTCATCAATGCTGTTTCCAATGCAGTGGTATACCATCCGTATGAAAAATTATATGTCTGATAATTTCCCATCTCTTCGGTTTTTTGACCATCTATGTGTTTTCTAACATTGTCAACTTTCTTCAATTTGTTACAGAATTTGCTCCTCTTCAGATTCAGTTCAGTGATAATCTCATCAAACTGTTCATCACATTACTTATGTTTAGTAATAACTCCTGATCACTACCAACAAACTTCCTGCCCCATATTGCACAGCACTTTACCCTTATTAATGTTGCAGCTACCAGTTGAAGTCATCCCTTGAAGACTCGTTTTATAAGATGGAAAAGCAATCAGAAATGGCCTGCTACTAGAAGTAGACACTACTGGTCACACACTAAATGAAACATACTGCATCCAATTCCTTGGTGTCTGCTTGGGTTTCAATTGAAATGGGATCCACAAATTGGCAAGTTGATCCCCTCAGCATTACTCACCTACAGGCAATTTCAATGGCATCTTTTGGAGTTTTCACTTGTTTTTGGAATTATCTTCTGGGAAAGCCAAATAGAAACAAATAAAATATTAATGTTATTTGTGAAAAGCAATAGGGAGTTCCATAGTGACATGTAGATGCAAAGTGTTCACATCACATTCCTACTACAAGCTTGTATAGGATAAATACTAATTTGTTCATTGCTGCCATGTCCTATAAGATTATCCTATAGGCTAGGACTGAGAGAAAGCGTGCTGGGAAGCATTTCTGCATGTAGACTCTCTGGAGGAACATTCATTAATTGCAGGGCAGAGAGAGATGAACTTTTTGGTTATCTCATTCTCATGCTGGTGCCTCCTTAATTTATTATCGATCTGAATGCCCAAGAACTTGTTTCATGGATCCTCATCCAGTGTCTGTCATTGATATCACTTGTATCAGTAAGTCATTTGAATTTGTTTGGAATTACATGATGTATGTTTTTGTAAGTATAAAGGTTGAATTTTTGTGCTGTTGCCTGTGAACCAGTTGCAAGCATGTTCCATTATTCTCCTGGCTGTTTCTAGTATGAATGTGTTTGGCCATTATCAGTGTACTAATTATCGGCAAGCATTGCAGATTTTGAAGGCATCTCCAACGGCTTTAGCACAACATTTATGTAGGTCAGCCCTGTGGGACATCATATGTATTGTTTCCCGATTCTGTATTCAGTTTTCCTCCCAAGGTATCATTTATCACTATGACCCAATTTATTGTTGCTAAGCTAAGATTCAGTTCTTGTAAGTGTAATTCATTTAACATGACAACACTTGTAGTTTCCCTGAGTAAAGGAAGATTAAGGCTTTAATGTGATGCCAATAAGTTTTCTCCACTTCTATGTGCCTTGTACAGTTACAGAATGAAAAAGTCATCCCAGCATGGGGGGACTGCTGTAAATAGTGAAGAAGAACATTTTGTTGATTTTTTAAGTCTCTTATTTGTACCTGTTATATATTACAATTAGGTAAATATGCCATGAACCATATACCAACCAAATAATTGCTGGAAATGGGTACATATGCCTTACCTTTTTTCATTTTATTGGTAAACTGTGTTTCCTTTCATCACTGTCTAACCAGTATGTATAATGTTCAAAACAATACGTGGTCTGTTAAGCCCAGTGTCTGAATACAGATGTTGCAAACACGGATTGGTATTGTACATATCTTTTGCAACACAGTTAACTCAATGGATTTATGCTAAGTCTTCAATGATGAATCATATTGTCTTTAGTTTTCAAGTTTATAAAGAATTTAATATTTTCTCAAAACGATTCTGATCTACAAGTAAGGTTATGGCTGAGTAAATGGCAGAACATTCTTAATTTTTTGCCGTAAAATGATGTGGCTCTGTTGAGAGGTTAATGTAATCTGTCCACTATTGATTATCATAATATTTGAGGAGTAGTGTTTGGATCAGCTGTGTTGTGACAGTTAACCAACATAAAAGCTAATTACTCTTGTTGTGAAGTATCGGTTAAAATAATTTTAATGAACAACCCATAGGGTGCATTGAAATATTTTGTAGGTTATCAACTAAATGTGTTTACTTCATTGTAGAAATGACTGAACTACTAAATATCCACCAATTGATGTTGGAAATAATTTGATTTTGTTGTATGATCAGTAGGCCTGGTAGTTGCAGTGGATAGAGATGCAATTATTTCTTAATGGAATACAACAGTATAGTTACTCATTAAATGGTAGTTGAATCGAAAGTACAATTCAGCTGAGGAAAGAGCGATTCCAAGTTTTCTCTTGGGCAATCACATGTTTGAAAAGTGAGTTTCATTCATTGTTATAGTAACAGTTCCTTTTCTAAATGATTGATAATGGGTTCACACAATTGGCCATGTGCAATTAAAGATAGCTTCTGAAAGAATTTCTTAAAATTATGTTTAAATCAGAAAATATTTGAATTTCACCCTTCCTTTAAAATCCAAATACATAAGGAATATGTTAAATTAGGCATGCAATAATTGAATCTAAAACTTGAAATCTTGAAGATAAAAGTCAAAAACTAATTGCATTTGGGACACTATAGATTCTATACATAGCTCACACAAATAGCATTAGTCATAATGCAATTTTTGATACTCAAAAAAACTAAAACTATACATAAATCATACGATTTAAATACATGAGTCTTTCGGTTTTTCATTATATTACATTTTCTTCTTAGAAAAAAAAAAGATAAAAAATTCATCTTGCAACACAGTCATAGGTCCCAATTACAAAGACATAAGTAATATCTGATGCTTTTTAAATGATCATTGGTTAATTTATTAATGTTCAAATTTGTTCAGTTCTAAAAAAAGTGCTGTCACTTTTGCATTTTGTGAAAAAATTGTAGCCTTTGGAATGGGTTTCAAAAACATTACCATAGGTTCGGCATTTTCAGAGATGCCATAGAAATTGTTTTATACCTCTCTCATTTAAAATTTCTACAATGACAAACAGTCCAGGATTTATCAGATCAATATGCACATTCTTGACAGCTTCTGTTGCTATAGTGTCTTCGTCTGCAGCATTTGATCCCCGCAAGAATCATTTTCCACCTCTGAATACCAAGCACGTCTTTGATGGGTTGCATCCTTAGTTACAAGAAGATGTTTGGTTTTTTCAAGCTTCATGGTTGTTGTGACAACAATATTATGATACCTTAAGGTAAAAAATAATAATAGTTTTGAATATGAGCAAAAACGTTTGACCTGAATGCGAGTTACACTCACTCAGTTGTCCAGAAACCATCTTCCAGTACCATAAAATATGGTTTTTACTTGAATCCGAGTTTGTGCCATTTATAAAAATCTGTAGCTCACCCAGCATACCATTTTCAGTGTTTCATCTGGTTCCACACTCCTCTCCTCATTGTACCACAAATAGCATCCATGACGACTTTACCATGTCACGCACCAAAGGATAACAGTCCATTTCCACTTTAAATACTTTTGAACACAAACTGGATAATGTGTACCTTTTTTTTTTTTTTTTTCAAATATAGAAGAAGTACAGCCATCTCAACAAATTGTCAAATTTTGTTACATGTGAAATCATCTTATTTACATCAGGTATTATTTATATGAGAACACAGCAACAGAAACTGTTTCATGTGTTAGATCTCATTAGTGATGATGGCATGATAAAATGTTCCTGCAGCATCCAGGCACAACCTGCAAAGCCTGTACTTATTCATGTTATGAATGAGCACTTTGACTTTGGTCTTCGTTAATCATAGACACACTATCTACAAAGTCAGTCTGTAGATTTCCAGATTTGAGAAATCCATTTTGCACGTATCCCCAATTCAGCAGATTGTGAGTTTTCTATGAAGCAGTGAAATATTAAATATAAAATTTCCTTATAAATTTCTGACACTACGTCAGTGATGCTACCATTAACTTCTGCATATTTTTGTTGCCTGTCAACATCAATCCATTTTTTTCCATTTTACTTGTTTGTCAGTCAACTTCATTCTTTAATGTGGAGTGAAGTTTAGGAGTTACAGTTTTTACACTTTATACATGAATTCGTAGTACACATGAATTATCGGTAGACTACATGTTCCAGTAACTCCTTACCTCATAAAAAAATGCTCTTTTCAGTGCATTCACCAGATAAGAAGAGTTGGCATGATACCTTCATACATGCATTGAGGTGTATTCAAAACGAACAAAATGTGTAATAAATTAAAGGAATTTTTATTTGTCCCATTTCTGTATCTGCCTAAAATTGCTTATAAGCTCCCTGAGCTGAAAATACCATGTAGTACTTTTTGCAAAACTCTGTGCATCTTTGTCTTCTGATCTTTAAATAATCAGTCAGGTGCTTGACAGATTGTCATCTCTGTTGTAAAAAAAATCAACTGTTTGCTTCTTTTTTTTTCTGAAACCTTGTTATCCAGTTTGTGTTGTTAATGTGTGCTTAAACATTATGGAAATTGTTCCACTGGAACAATTAATTTGTTTGTTACTGCATATTTCCATGTTGGGCTCTCTGGATGTAGTTATTTCAATCTTTTCACTGCTTTTCCTAAAGTTTATGGGGATTAGTATGAACGTAAATAGGGTTCTGATGATTACACTCCAGTGACACGAGTGGTTGTGCATTTACATTACTTGTACATACTCTTCACAACTTTTTTTCCTCTTTACCTTTATTTTAAATCTAGACATTTGCAAAGTTGTTCTCTTCCCTTTCTTCTGGAGACTTGTGATATTTGCTTGTCTTTTTCTCTACACTGAACCAATTGTAATTGATTTGCTTACAGTTTTGCAAAATTTCTCTCTCTCTCTCTCTCTCTCTCTCTCTCTCTCTCTCAAATTTACTATCCATTATCTTTAACAGAAAGCTAGTAATAATAATGTGTAACAAAGCACCAGCCTTCATATACAGATGTATTACTATGTAAATTATTCAGTAAATGAAACTTTTATTGTTTCATCCACAAAATAATTCCGCCATAAATTCTTTGCTTTACAGCACTTCTTTTTTAAATTGTTTAGGTTAAAGTTACCTAACAAAAAATTTAAACATTCTTCCTGACCTACCTTCTGTGTAGTAAGAATCCTTGATGTTAAATTCTTCTTTGGATATCACAACTTAATCAGTATTTTTAGTTCCATATCTGGCAGCAAACATGATGAATTTAAACTTAAAATGCCTCTAACACTGTAGCCAAACAAAATATATTTTGTAACATGGTCTACACAGTTCAAATCAGCACACAGGAATTGTCATACTGATCAGTACATCAGGTATGTAATGTGAAGACAAAGATTCTTCATATCATTGTAACCTCTACTTGTAACTTTAAAAAAAAAAGATGTGGGAAATTATTTACATTTTTGCTCTTCAGACAGGAAAATAGATACTACAGATAAACCTTGATGCAAAAACACAGATAAGGTTCAGAAAATTATATTTTACTCTCGTGTTCACATTTTGGATTGGCTCAAAACTACAAATTTGTCAGACAAAATGGCTGGTCTTCACTTAACTTCAGGAGTTGAAATAGCTAGTACTGACAATACATGCACACAAAGGTACAAGGAACTTCCCTAGCTTTTGGAATTATTATTTCCTTCATCTGGAAAGAGTTAGTAACAGATACAGGAAGGTTAGGAAAGAAGGGCAGGTCACTGAGACCTAAAGTGTGTTACTCACAAGGAAACATCACCAATTTGACTTTATATTTTATACAGAACAAAAGCATACAATGTTTTATGGACTTTTTTCTTAAAAAAAATTCTTACATCATTCAGGTGTGTCTTACACTCAAAATTAATTTTAAAATGTCCTGTGTTTGATTTAAAATTCCTGCAAGGCTTAAAGAAGGCCATATATTCAATGCTGTGGGAAACCTATAACTATCTGGCAACATGATTCAACTGGCGGCAGCAGTGCACCGATGCAATGAACATGAGCTGTAGAGCTTAACAAGCTTGTTAACACTGTCCCCCTCCTGCCCCGCCATCACAAACCTAGAACACTGTCAAGCCTATGATGTATCACAGCAGTCTACAGTGCCAGTGAACTTGAACTGAAAGTGATTTGTATTATTGATAACAGAAGAGTATTTTCTTTAGTAGTTTATTAATGAAAAAACAGGGGTTTCATATGATGTGGGCTATAAATTGAAGATAATAACATATGCAGACCAATATGGAAACAGAGCAGCTGAGTGGCATTTTGGTCCTCCTCCAACAGAAAGAGCCATTCGTGATTGGCTTGCCAGTAAGGAAGAACTGAAAAAATGAGTTAAACTACATGTGCCAATTGAGGACTGAATGCAAAATGGCCTAAACTAATCTTATATCCAGAATTATAGCAACAAACTACTACTTCCCCATCCTGTGTTTCATTCACAATACAATCCTACAAACTGTAACCAGAAGTCCGTATGATCGTGTTCTGCATGGAAGATGGCATTCCGGTCAACTGACAACTTTGCCAATGATGTCAGGGGACGTATGAAATGAGGTAGTGTTTGTTGGGTAACCTCACATTCACAATCACCATGTACACAGCTACAGACAGTGCAGTTTGACACAGAGAAAATGCCTACTAGACTTGGCATTGGAGGGCCATAGAAAGAAAGGAAGCAGGACAGTCAAAAATTGATGTGGCCTGATGGCTTAGTGTGAATTGTGCTGTTGTTTCTTGGATGTAATGACAGTTCATAGAAACTGAAACTGTATCCCAAAGTCCAGGGCAGGGTTGACCACATGTGACTTCTGAAGAGAGGACTGTTATTTTGCTGCAAGATCACAACAGACTGCCTTTGTACTGCACGGTAGCTGGCAAATAAGCCTGCAGCATCCGCTGGATGTGTTGTATCAAGGTAAACTGTGTGCAGATGGCTTTGGCAGAGTGGCCTTTATTGTTGGAGACCTGCTGTATGTCTACCTCTGACACATCTTCATAGAAGGCAATGTCAAGAGTGAGCAGGCAGCTTGCATGTGACTAAGGGCAGCCTGCCCGGTCTTGTGTTTGAATGGTGGACTCCATGCTGCATTCCAGGATGTCACTGTGGGTGTCACAGGTGTGTGGTGTTGGCTGTGATAGTGGGACAAGTATCATACGAACTGCTTAGTACTTCTACACTTCAGATTGTTTGTTTAGTGTTTAAGGCATGTATTGTAAATACTAATCTGGTGGCAAGTGATGAAAAACTTCCGTCTTTCCACTAGCATATTGCAGCATTGGATGTTGCTATACTATGCCCAGCTGGCTCTGCTTTGCGAAGCAAGTTGGCCATGTTTTGCTTTTCAATGCATAACATTGTCACCCATGTGCAGCTGGCTGTTCTTCTGCTCTAGCATATTTTTTGACCAATTATGGTCAATACACTACATTGACCTTTTTATCAAGACTCTATCTCTCGGATTGACCAAACTACACTACCCATTAAACCAGAGTTACTGGCGACAAGTATTTCCGGCCTTATTTTGCCACTTATGTATTGCCCTAACAATTAGTTACCTTAACCCTTTCACTGAATCTCATAAATTTCCATAGGGCCCCTTGCCCTGCACCTTGACTCGAACACCATGGTACTAATTTCATTACTGTGCTTCTTGCACAATTTTTTCCAACTCTATACGTCTCACTTAAAAGCGAAAATAAATTGATTATTCTTTATACTATATCACTGTGCATTCTGCTGCTTTTATGCGTGGGTTATCCAGTGCAGTGGAACCTGAACTATGGCTGGGTCCGAACTCGGTCGTGTTCTTTGTCTTTTGTGTATCAGAAGAACTCCAGGCTCAGCAGAACAAGTGCCGCTGCAGTGGTTGGTATGACAATGGTGAGTGTTGTCTCATTCTGGTGCTGATTTTCACAATATGAATTTACATGTTGCAATAACGTTTCCAGGGAGATTGGTCTCTCCTGCCAGTTCAGAAGTGTGTTTACAGATTACATTAGTTCTGGCCCTAGAGTTTGATTTAAGCTGGGTGGTTTGCGGCAGGTGGCACTTCCATGGGCTCTTCTGGCCAGTACAAATGTGGCTGGGAAATGCTCAAGTGAGTTATCCCTGCAATCATGATGGACAGGCAGAAAGTAGGTCCCATTACTTTGGACACTGTTCCATTTAATAAGAAAGCATTCACCTTTCATTCTACCCTCGTTGCTGACGTACCCCTCCACTTCTTGTAACAACTAGCTGCTACTACCATCTTGACAAAGCCCATGTGCCTCGACATGCTGAAAGTACAATTCTGGCTGGACCACTTTTTAATTGTATTCTCTTTCCTCCTTTCTCCCATTATCAATTTCACTGCACAGAAATCCTGCCCCATACGCAGACAGACTATGATTTTCTCTTGGTGGCATTTTTTGTAACTTCCTCCATTTCTACATATCTTCCTTCATCTTTTGCAGTTAATGACAGTCGCTGAGTTTTTACTCTTACAAATTTCTTCAGTGTTCCCCTTGTGACGAGTTATGCATGAATTATGTAGCACTCATGATGTCCTTGTTTCCCTGCTACTGTTACAGAAATGGAAATAGAAACTTTTGTTCCATCAGTTCTCAATGATGCTGTGGCTACTCCAAATTAAAGGACAAGCCTTTGTGCTCAGGTTCTGAAACCAACCTCAACTTCGGCGATAGTTCCTTCTGTACTTTCCTTAGACCCTTTAAATACTTCCCTTCTTGCAACAAATTTACCCCTAGCTGGAACACTATCTTCTACGGACTGCAACCATTTTAATAACTACTTCCCTCTCTAAGGCTTCTACTTGGATTTGTAGTTCTTCGATATTCTGAGTAATATGTAATACTGCTGGTTTTCTACTTCAGCTATCTGCATTCCCATGCTTCTTCTCAGTTTTATGAATAAGTTCAAAATCAAATTCGCTTAGCCTTGCTGCCCATCATGTCAACCTATTGGGAAGGATTCTTTAACCCCAACAACTATGTTAATGCCATATGATCTGTTATTACTCTGAATGTTTTACTGTACAGATAAAATTTGAAGTATGAAAGTCCATAAATAAGGTTAACTTCCCATTCTCCATTGTGGAATAATTTCATTCTTCAGAATTCAGTTGCCTTGAGCGTAAGCTACTGGATGTTCTACACATTCTACCTCTTCTGATAAGAGATAGGCTGGTGCATGAGTTTACGCATCACATAATAAAACAAATTCTGTAATAAAATCTGGAAATGCTACAATTGGACTCAATGTTTAAGCTTCTTTTAGCTCCTCAAAAGCATGCTGGCACTGTTCTGACCACACAAATTTAGTACCCTTCTTCTAACAATTGTCAACCTTTTGGCAGTATCCACACACCCTTTTACGAACTGGTGGTAATAGTTCACAAGTCCAGAGTGACTGCAACTCTTTTACAGATTGTGGTACGGGATATTCCCATACAGCTCTAATTTTGGTCTGTGTTACATCCATCTTTTGATATGTCCTAGGTATGCTATCTATTCCATCAAAAAGTCACACTTTTTTGTACTCACTGTTAACTTCACTACTTTTAACCTTAGGAATACTTCCCTTAAGCACTGCATATACTGTCTGCTGTCACTTCCATAGACGATTATTCCATCAAGATACACAGCATTTCCATGGTTTCAAACTTCTGAGAATTGTGTCCAACAATCTCTGAAATTTTCAAATAACTTCCGGGAATTCAGCCAGGTAACACTTTCAGCGACCGCCGATATTTCGGCGGGAGAACACCCCGCCATTTTCAAGGCAAACTGCAACGGACAAGCGGCGTGCATGCAAATTTAATACCTCGGTTCTGCGACAGAAGCAGGAAAGATAACACACACACTGAACACTAGTGCCACCAAAGATGACCAAAGTCAGAGCTATCGATAGTGAGACTATGAATTCACAGGTGAGGCAGCACTGACTCTGTTCCTCTGTTTTTTGACAAGGGAGAGAGCCGGATTCCAAACAGAGTTTAAACAGAAACCTCCATCCCTGTTAACGAGGTTGCTCGCTAGTTTAATCTCAACTGCCTCCTTAATGACACTGTCCCAATAGCTGGACGTGCATGCCAATATCTCGGTGTTATTATATAACATGGGGTGACCAGTATCCAAGCAATGTTCAGCAATAGCAGATCTATTTGGCTGCTGTAATCGTGTGTGCCGTTTATGCTCAGTACATCTGTCCTCCACGGTCCTGATAGTTTGACCAATATATGCCATACCGCAGCTACAGGGAATACGATACACACCTGCCTTACACAATCCAAGATCATCCTTAACGGAACTCAAAAGTGCTCTAATTTTAGATGGAGGTCGGAAAACACATTTCACATCGTATTTCCGTAAAATACGACCGATCTTATTGGACGTGTTTCCTACGTAAGGCAAAAAGGCAGTAGACTTAGGTGTTGACTCAGAATTATCATCAATCACCCGATGTACAGTTGGTCGATAGCGCAACGCACGTTCAATCTGTCTATCACTATAACCATTTTGACGGAATGTAACTTCAAGATGGGACAGCTCAGCTGGCAAAGTCTCAGCGTCAGAAACGACATGTGCCCTGTGTACCAAGGTACGAAGTACCCCTTCACGTTGAGCCGAATGGTGACAACTATTAGCTTGTAAGTACAAATCAGTGTGAGTACGTTTCCTGTAGACTGCATGTCCCAATGATCCATCATCCTTCCTCCTAACCAACACGTCGAGAAAGGGAAGGCAACCATCCTCTTCCACCTCCATCGTAAAACGAATGTTCGGGTGGATCGAGTTCAGATGTTCTAGAAAGACATTCAAATTTTCCCTACCATGAGGCCAAACAACGAAGGTATCGTCAACGTATCTAAAGAAACAGGCGGGTTTTAAAGGCGCCGACTCCAATGCACGTTCCTCGAAGTCTTCCATAAATAAATTTGCGATCACAGGAGACAACGGACTACCCATCGCAACTCCATCTGTCTGCTCGTAATACTGGTCATTAAATAATTTTATTTGTTGGTAGTTCTTCTGTATGGTTTGTGGTAGACTGATGACTCATTTCATATTAGTATGCAGTGTTGTGCAATATGCGTACCTAATAATGGTCCTTTTGGAAAAAATAAACCATTGAATTCCAAAAGTAGTTTTGTCATCTGTTTGCTCTTGCTTCCCTCTAGATGCTTCACTTTTGCTCCTCATACAGTTTCAGTGATGCCTGGTAATTCTCTGTGGCTGACACCCCATATGTTCCATTCTTATTCCTGCAAGATATTCATATTGGAGATTAACAACTGGTGTGTTAATCATGTGCCCTCTGTGCTGAAATGGTACGTAGAAACAGGTATGGACATGATATGTCTGTTAAATAAACAACCCACCTGATCTAATACTTAATTCTCTTATAATGATTCCATCACACACAAAATTCCTGCCGGCAAGCTGGACTTGACACTGACCCAAAGAAATTTCCTAGTACCCCTAGATACATAATCATGTGAATCGAGTCTTAGTAGAGTTTTCATGGTTTAATTGGTTCATCTTTCACAATAGACTCTTCTTGCCACCTCTCTATCATGACTTAACCTAACTGAAGCATTTTTCTGCCATGTTCCACCCTATGTAGCTGGAAGTTGAGTATGGCACAATGCTGATAAGGAAATCTAATCCAGTATCATGTTGTACCCCTCAATTGAATGTGACACAATCTCTAGTCATTGTTTAAATTAAGCCGTATTCAGGTGGATGCCTGTGTCCACAGTCCTAATGATGTGATGATGTCTTTATTCCCACTCCATGCAGTCTGTACTGTGGTGGGTCCAATTGCGTACATTTCACCAGATCACTACTGGTGACTGAAACATTTTCCCCTTTGTCCAATGATATCATGGAATCATTTTTGTTCCTATTCTTCTTATCCCATACAGATCTTATGGCATCCACATCTGCATAAAATTTTGTATCTAGTCTTACTGGGAAGACCATAGGTGGACCAGGGGTCCCAGCTAGTGTTCAATACCTTATTTCTACCTGCTCCTCTACTTTTAAAACTGTTACTTCTTCTTTCTTTATTCACATCTACATCTACATCTATACTCCGCGAGCCACCTTACGGTGTGTGGCGGAGGGTACTTATTGTACCACTATCTTATCCCCCCTTCCCTGTTCCATTCACGAATTGTGCGTGGGAAGAACGACTGCTTGTAAGTCTCCGTATTTGCTCTAATTTCTCGGATCTTTTCGTTGTGATCATTACGCGAGATATATGTGGGCGGTAGTAATATGTTGCCCATCTCTTCCCGGAATGTGCTCTCTCGTAATTTCGATAATAAACCTCTCCGTATTGCGTAACGCCTTTCTTGAAGTGTCCGCCACTGGAGCTTGTTCAGCATCTCCGTAACGCTCTCGCGCTGACTAAATGTCCCCATGACGAATCGCGCTGCTTTTCGCTGGATCATGTCTATCTCTTCTATTAATCCAACCTGGTAAGGGTCCCATACTGATGAGCAATACTCAAGAATCGGACGAACAAGCGTTTTGTAAGCTACTTCTTTCGTCGATGAGTCACATTTTCTTAGAATTCTTCCTATGAATCTCAACCTGGCGCCTGCTTTTCCCACTATTTGTTTTATGTGATCATTCCACTTCAGATCGCTCCGGATAGTAACTCCTAAGTATTTTACGGTCGTTACCGCTTCCAATGATTTACCACCTATGGCATAATCGTACTGGAATGGATTTCTGCCCCTATGTATGCGCATTATATTACATTTATCTACGTTTAGGGAAAGCTGCCAACTGTCGCACCATTCATTAATCCTCTGCAGGTCTTCCTGGAGTACGTACGAGTCTTCTGATGTTGCTACTTTCTTGTAGACAACCGTGTCATCTGCAAATAGCCTCACGGAGCTACCGATGTTGTCAACTAAGTCATTTATGTATATTGTAAACAATAAAGGTCCTATCACGCTTCCTTGCGGTACTCCCGAAATTACCTCTACATCTGCAGATTTTGAACCGTTAAGAATGACATGTTGTGTTCTTTCTTCTAGGAAATCCTGAATCCAATCACAAACCTGGTCCGATATTCCGTAAGCACGTATTTTTTTCACTAAACGTAAGTGCGGAACCGTATCAAATGCCTTCCTGAAGTCCAGGAATACGGCATCAATCTGCTCGCCAGTGTCTACGGCACTGTGAATTTCTTGGACAAATAGGGCGAGCTGGGTTTCACATGATCTCTGTTTGCGGAATCCATGTTGGTTATGATGAAGGAGATTTGTATTATCTAAGAACGTCATAATACGAGAACACAAAACATGTTCCATTATTCTACAACAGATTGACGTAAGTGAAATAGGCCTATAATTATTCGCATCTGATTTATGACCCTTCTTGAAAATGGGAACGACCTGTGCTTTCTTCCAGTCGCTAGGTACTTTACGTTCTTCCAGAGATCTACGATAAATTGCTGATAGAAAGGGGGCAAGTTCTTTAGCATAATCACTGTAGAATCTTAAGGGTATCTTGTCTGGTCCGGATGCTTTTCCGCTACTAAGTGATAGCAGTTGTTTTTCAATTCCGATATCGTTTATTTCAATATTTTCCATTTTGGCGTCCGTGCGACGGCTGAAGTCAGGGACCGTGTTACGATTTTCCGCAGTGAAACAGTTTCGGAACACTGAATTCAGTATTTCTGCCTTTCTTCGGTCGTCCTCTGTTTCGGTGCCATCGTGGTCAACGAGTGACTGAATAGGGCTGGCAACACTTCGTCCTTACATGGCCTGTTTGTCCAAACTTGAAATGTTTTATATTAGCTGCAAACAGTGTCCATTTGCCCTGTATTCCAGTAGACAAATTGATCTCCTCACACACTGCAGTTACCGCACTGCTGTGCGCAAATCTGTCAGACACCCTGTCCACACACTTTCTGACATTTCTGCATGCAGCCCTCTTAAAAAAGCTTTGAAGAGCCTGTGCTATGCTTCTTGCAAAATAATGTCATTAACTTCAGCATCCTGCCCCAATGCACAGGTATGTCCATTGATTTTCCTTATCCTATCTGCAAATTCTTCCACAGTTTCTTTTATTTGTCTTAGTTATTGCTGTGAATTGTTCCCTATAGTGTCTGGCGCTATTTTGATCCATATATCTTAGAATTAACCCTTCTTTAAATTCTACGAATATTGTGGTTCCCTTCACAGCCCTTGTATACCCTAAATATGTTTTTACTTCCTTTGTTAGTATCAGTTTTGTAACAGTCAATAATACTTCATTAGACCAACCGTGCATCTAAGCCAGATATTGAAGGTGAAGACATGCTCATTGTCGGTTGTTTTACCAGGACAAGGACCAATTAAACTTTTGTCTGACAAATTTACACGGTGTTGAATGATCGTGATCCTGTCAACCCACAAAGTTCCGTATTTGCTGCTGGTAATTCTGTTATCTTCTCGAACAATATGCATACTACTTCTGATTGTGGTACATATTGTGTCTCTGGTTCTATTCAAGCTTTGTCCTTGACAACACTCACTTCGAGAACTAACATTCACAAGACAAGAAGACAAAATACATTAACTTAATTCTTACATGTAATTATGAGCCATATTGTCTCCCAGCACTGCCTAGCCGTATGGCCCAAATGTCACTCTGGCTGCGACAGCGATGCAGCTGATGATGGCCGTAAACTTCCTCCAGTGAGCAGCCAGCTCCCTTGTGCCTCACAGCAGGCTACCCTGTGTAGTGGTCAAACGGCAGACCCCATAGTGCATTCTAGGATGTCACTCTGGGTGTCACAGGCTTGTGGGTGTTGTTCGCTCTGATATTGAGACAAGAATCATTTAGTACACAAACAGCTGAATGTTTATTCGTTCCAGACTATGTTCATATAGGGCTTCAGGCAAATATTTTAAACACGATTGGTGGCAGGTGAGGAAAGGCTCCCGACCTTCTGCTAATGCACTCCAGCATTGGCTGTTGCTGTATCACGCCCAACTGACTCAGCTTTGCAACACCAGTTGGTTGTGTATTGCTTTGCAGCATGTAATACTCCCACCCACCTGCAGCTGGCACTGTTGCAGCTCACTTCTGCTCTGGCGTATTTTCTGACCAAATTCAGTTGACATGCTACAGACGAAACCCAACAAGGACTTACACCAGAGAGAGCATTGAAAGGACCTACAATCACACCAGTGTGTCACTGGAAAAAAGTTGTTGTCTACTGTAAGAGAAGACATTTTGGTCAAATCTTTCAAGAAGTACTGCATAGGTAATGCTCTGGTGGGCAGTGAAGACCATGTCTTATATGAAGAAGACTTGTTATGAAGGAGAAGTTCAATTTTGATATTCAGGGGCCTTTAGGTCAGTGCAGTTCTATACACAGAATTGTTGTTAGCCTGGCTTTGCAATCTAATATTACAAATTGTAAAAATGTTACTTTTTAAAAAGTGCTTAAGTATGAATGTGTACCCTATAGCCTGCAGCATCTTATAGTCTGTAAAATATACTGAGGACCCTCACTGATCGTAATTATCCTCCCAGCCTTCTACAAAATAAAATATATCATGCTTTATCTTTCCAGTCTCACATTATATGGCCACAGAGGATCATTCCCCATGTAACTCAGTACCACCCAGGACTGGAGCAACTGAATTACATTCCCCACCAGGGTTTTGACTACCTCTTGTTTTGCCCTGAAGCGAGAAATGTTCTGGCCACTATCCTTCCCACACACCCCACAGTGGTATTGACCATCCACCAAACCTACACAATCTACTCACCCATCCCTACACAACCCCTGCTTCCAACCCCGTACCTCATGGCTCATACCCCTGTAATAGATGTAGATGCAAGACCTGTCCCATACATACTCCCACCACCATCACAAACATCACCTATCCCAAGACAGGGCTATCTGTGAAACTAGTCATGTGATCTACAAGCTAAGCTGCAACCACTGTGCTGCATTCTATGTGGGCATGACACCCGACAAGCCATATGTCTGCATGAATGGCCAGCGAAAAAAGTGGACCACCTGGTTGCTGAGAATGCTGCTATTCATGACATCCTTTGTTTCAGTGACTGCTTCAAAGTCTGTGCCATATGGATCCTTCACACAAACACCAGCTTTTCTGAATTGTGCAGGGAGAACTTCCCCTACATTCACGTAACCCTCTTGGCCTAAACCTTCATTAGTCATTGTCCTCACCCATTCAGCCTCCTGTTCCATTCCAGCACCATGCAGCCCTCATCATTCCACCATTGCACCCAGTCTCTTTACTTCTCTCCTTTGCTGGTTCCCCCCTTCCCACCTCTCCCCTGCCCACTGTCTAATTGCCTGACAGCACGTAGCTGCCCTACCCTCTTTCCACCTCATCCTTGCATGCTCCTCAGCAGCACTGCACTGTAAGCCACCCCTACCCAACTATCCCTCCCCACTCCAGCCTCCTCGTTACCCCTGCCCAGTCACCACTCTCATCATGCAGTGGTGCTGCTGCTCACAGTGTGGCTAAAGTTGCCGAGACTGCAGTCATGTGTGTGTATGTCATCTATAGATACACATAAATCAGAACCAAAAATTTATATTCCTAGCTTTCGGAACAAATGTTCCTTCATCGGGGAGGAGAGAGGGGAAAGAAAGGGAAGAAGGGAAAGGAGATTCAGTTACTCACAACCCAGGTTATGAAGCAACAGGGAAAGGAAAATAGGGAGGGTAGCAAGGATGGAGGCATGGTTGTCAGAGGGAAGCCAAAGATATTCTACTGTAAGTACTGTGCCAGCTTCAAACCAAAGAGGATGCATTACCTACACAATTCCTTTCCTTCTCGTCCTTCCCTCCGTGTTTTATTCCTTCTTATGATTACTATTTCAACTTTAGTTATTTAATTTCCCTACCCACCAGTTACCCACTATGTACCCTAATCCTATACCACATTATCTACATTCATTCCGGAAACATGCATTCACCGTAGCCAAACTGCAATCCCACATACTTTTCCTCCGGTCCTGCTTAACCTTTAGAATTATCCCCAAAGGGCTTACCTTAAAAGTTCCCATCTCCGGGTGCAATTCCTCCTTCCACCAGTCTCTCCTGGACTTCCAGAACCTTCAATCCTTAGCCCTTACCCAACTTGTCCTGAATCTCTACACTACTTCATGTAACTACCACTCCCAACAGCTCCCCCCAGGGGGTCCACAACTCTTTTGTGGACACGTGCGTAGCGAGCACGGGACCCCGAGCTAATGTGGCCCTCCTTCCTTTCCGGGCTGCATACCTTCCCTTTCCGCATCCTTCCCCATCCCCCATCTTCGCCCCCCCCCCCCCTCACCACTGGCTCTTTCCTTCCCTTTCTCCCCCTCTGGGAGTTTAGTTTGTGCCTACGTCCGGAGACGGACGCTCGAAACTGTTCCAAATTCCTTACTTTCTACGCTTGCAAGTCCTCGTCCTTCCTCTGTCCTTCTCTTTTCCTTCCCTCTTCTCTTTGCCCTTTTCTCCGCTGCGGCGTTTGAGACCCCCTCTTCTTTCCTTTCCCTTTCGCTTTTTTCCTCCCTGTGCGTGTCTGAAGGCCGACCCACGCACTTCCATGCGTAGCCGGTGACGGGGTAACGCGTAATTCCCCGCCCCGGGTAGACAGGTAGGACACGTACGTACCCCCTGGTAATGGCCAGGCCCAGGGAGGGGTGATTACCCGAGCTGATACCTTCCGAAAGTGCCGATTGGTCCCTCCATCCGTTTGTCGGGAGGTGTGACCTGAGGTGTGAACAATCACCTAAGGCGGGTGTGCCCTCAGTGAGGGCCCCCACAAGGGAGGAGCGCGCCATCGGAGACGCCGGTAATCATGGGGGATTCTTCCGCAATGGTTTCCTCACCTTCCACTATGTCTGCTCACAAACGTAAATTCACTGAGTCTCAGCCACAGACAGTTCTTCCATCGTTGCCACAGTTCCTTGTTGTTTCTCGGTCTGACGAAGGTCACGACTTCTCCACGGTCAACCCTTTCATTATTCAGAAAGGTGTCGACGCAATTGCAGGTCCTGTAAAGTCTTGTTCCAGATTACGGAATGGCACCCTGTTGTTAGAAACACACAGTGCCCTCCAGGCACAAAAATTGCTGCGTACTTCTCTGCTCCACACCTTCCCTGTCCGGGTGGAACCGCACCGTACCTTAAATTCCTCGCGTGGAGTCGTTTATTCACGCTCCCTCAATGGATTGTCTGACGAAGAAATTCAGCACTACCTGTCTGACCAGGGCGTAACGGCTGTTCATAGAGTTATGAAAAGGGTTGACACGAACATCATTCCAACCCGCACTGTCTTCTTGACATTTGACAAAGTTCAACTCCCATCGAAAATCAAAGCAGGCTATGAGATAATTTCCGTTCGCCCTTACGTCCCGAACCCTACGCGTTGCTATCGCTGTCAGCGGTTCAATCACACCAGCCAGTCTTGTTCCAATCCGGCCAAATGTGTTACGTGTGGCAAGGATGCCCATGAGGGTGCTTGTCCACCTCCATCCCCTCGCTGTATCAACTGTATGGGTGACCACGCTGCTTCCTCTCGAGATTGCCCCGTTTTTAAGGACGAGAAGCTCATCCAGGAAATTAGGGTGAAGGAATTGGTGTCGACCTTTGCTGCTCGAAAATTATTCGCAAGTCGACAGCCCACCGTGCCTCAGAAAGGGAAATTCAGCACTGTCCTTGCTTCTCCTCGGCCAACAAAGGAGGCGGCCACGCAGACGTGCGACCTCACCTTTAGTACCACGTTCGTCCGATCGGCCAGCGCAAAGATCGCCCGTTCAACCTCACCACTTTCGCCTGCCCACTCTATGGCTCACCCTTCGTCGGGTTCTGCTAAATCTCGAGCCCAAAAGTCAGACGCCAAGTCTTCGAAGAAAGAGCATACTCGAGAAGAGTTTTTACGTACCGCAACTTCACAACCCTCGGTTCCTCCTTCATCTAAACATCATACTTCCAAGAAGGCTACAAAGAAACCCAGTTCCTCTCCTTCTCCGCCAAGGCGTGTCCCATCTACAGCGCCACCTGGCGGAAATCGCCCTCGGCCGTCTTCTGTGTCGCCGAGGCGCACTGCTGGTGGCCGGTCAACCGGCCGATCGCTGGTGGCAGGAGCTGCTCCTGACCAACCTATGGATCAGGATCTTCTGCCTTCGGCTGAATGCCATTCCATGCTGTCGGTCGCAAGCTCTGAGCAGTCGTTGAGTTGACAGCACCCTTGGTCCCAATCCTCCATTTTCTGTTCACCCTATGTCAATTATCCACTGGAATATCCGCGGCATTCAAGCCAATCGGGATGAATTGTCGATCCTCTTATGATCCTACTCGCCGGTCATCTTCTGTCTTCAGGAAACAAAGCTGCGTCCCCATGACCGCTTTGTTCTCCCTCATTTTCAGTCTGTCCGATATGACCTCCCCTCTGTTGAAGGCACTCCAGCCCATGGAGGACTCGTGATTCTTCTCCATGATACTCTCCATTATCACCCAATCCCCTTAAACAGTTCCTTCCAAGCTGTCGCCGTCCGTCTTTCCCTTTCTGGATACACGTTCTCTCTTTGTACGGTATACATTCCATCGTCCACACAAATGGCACGAGCTGATCTCCTTCATCTTCTTGGTCAGCTTCCACCCCCTTATCTGCTGGTTGGGGACTTCAATGCCCACCACCCGCTTTGGGGATCTCCGCATCCTTGTCCACATGGCTCACTATTGCTAGACGTCTTCCACCAAGCAGATCTAGTTTGCCTCAACACTGGGGTCCCCACATTTTTGTCTGCCTCCACGACAAATTTATCGCATTTGGACCTTGCGATCGGTACTGTTCCGCTAGCTCGGCGCTTCGAATGGTTCGCCCTCGACGATACACAGTCGAGTGACCACTTTCCATGTGTCCTTAGACTGCAGCCTCAACTGCCATATATGCGCTCGCGACGCTGGAAGTTTGCCCAAGCCGATTGGACACTTTTTTCGTCTCTCGCGACATTCGATGACAGTCGCTTTCCCAGCGTCGATGATTAGGTCACCCATATTACCGACGTTATTCTTATAGCTGCGGAACGTTCAATACCACGCACCTCCGAATTGCCCCGGCGCCCCCCAGTTCCTTGGTGGAACGAGGCATGCCGTGACGCACTACGTGAGCGGCGACGTGCTCTTCGCATTTTCCGTCACCATCCTACTTTGGCCAACTGTATCCGATATAAGCAGCTCCGTGCGCGATGCCGTCGCGTCATCCGCGATAGCAAGAAGGCAAGCTGGAAATTCTTTATTAGTTCATTTAACACCTTCACTCCCTCCTCGGAAGTTTGGAGTCGGCTTCGACGGTTCTCGGGCGCGCCTAGTTTCTCCCCGGTCTCTGGGCTCACGGTCGCGCATGATAACGTAGTGGACCCCGTCGCAATTTCTAACTCATTGGGTCAGCACTTTGCTGCGATTTCGAGCTCTTCAAATTACCCGCCAGCGTTTCTCCCGAAGAAACGTGCAGCGGAAGAGCGACATCTTGCTTTCTCCTCTCAAAATCACGAAAGCTACAATACTGTTTTCTCCATGCGGGAACTCCAACATGCGCTCTCTTCCTCTCGCTCCTCCGCCCCAGGACCGGATGGTATCCATGTCCAAATGTTGCTGCATTTATCAACCCATAGTCTGCGTTACCTCCTTCGCCTCTATAATCGAATTTGGACCGACAGTACCTTTCCCAGACGATGGCGGGAAGCTATTGTCGTTCCCGTTCCGAAACCTGGAAAGGACAAACATCTCCCCTCTAGCTATCGCCCCATTTCTCTCACGAGTAGTGTCTGTAAGGTTTTGGAGCGTATGGTGAATTACCGTTTAGCTTGGTGGCTGGAATCCCGCAGTCTTTTAACACCAGCCCAATGCGGATTCCGAAAGCATCGTTCTGCAGTGGACCATCTTGTTGCTCTCTCCACGTATATCATGAACAATTTTCTCCAGAAACGCCAAACGGTAGCAATATTTTTTGATCTGGAAAGAGCATACGATACCTGTTGGAGGACAGGCATCCTCCGCACACTGTTCTCTTGGGGCTTTCGAGGCCGGCTGCCCCTTTTTCTTCGCGAATTTATGGCAGAGCGCACATTTAGGGTGCGGGTGAACACTACTCTCTCCCGTACTTTCTCCCAAGAAAACGGGGTACCCCAGGGCTCCGTGCTGAGTGTTGTACTGTTTGCCATCGCCATAAATCCAATTACGGACTGTCTCCTTCCTGATGTCTCGGGCTCCCTCTTTGTGGACGATTTTGCGATCTACTACAGCTCTCAACGGACCAGCCTTCTTGAACGACGTCTTCAAGGATGTCTCGATCGCCTCCACTCGTGGAGCATCGAAACCGGCTTCAGTTTCTCACCCAGTAAGACCGTTTGTGTTAATTTTTGGCGACGTAAGGAGTTTCTTCCGCCCTCCTTACATCTAGGTCCTGTCAACCTTCCGTTTTCAGACGTCGCTAAATTCTTGGGTCTTATGTTTGACAGAAAACTGTGCATGTCCTCCCACGTTTCTTATCTTTCGGCTCGCTGTCTGCGATCCCTTAACACCCTCCGTGTCCTGAATGGTACTTCCTGGGGAGCGGACAGAGTGGTCCTTCTCCGCCTCTATCGCGCCTTAGTGTGCTCGAAATTGGATTATGGAAGCATAGTCTACTCCTCTGCTCGGCCGTCTATTCTTCGGCGTCTCGACTCTATCCACCACCGTGGATTACGTTTAGTGTCTGGAGCTTTTTACACTAGCCCTGTGGAAAGCCTTTATGCTGAGACTGCTGAACCTCCACTATCCAATCGGCGAGCAGTCCTTCTGAGTCGTTATGCCAGCCATCTGTCTTCCATGCCTGCTAATCCAGCCCATGACCTTTTTTCGACGCCTCCTTTGATGTAGGGTATGCAGGCCGCTCCTCCTCCCTACTACCCCCGGGAGTCCGCTTCCGTCAGCTGCTCCATTCTCTTTCCTTCCGCTTTCCTAAAACCTTCTTGACAACTTGGGGTACAGCACCGCCTTGGCTCCGTCCCCGGATCTGCCTGCTCCGTGACCTTTGTCAATTTCCCAAGGATGGTACCCCTACACTTGTTTATCGTCGGGCATTTGCTGCTCTATGTGCACAAATGACGGACGCCACATTTATTTACACCGACGGCTCGAAAACATCGTTAGGTGTAGGGAGTGCCTATATTGTTGGTGACACCCCAAATCACTTTCGGCTTCCCGACCAGTGTTCGGTTTATACTGCGGAGCTTTACGCTGTTCTCCAGGCTGTCCACTACATCCGCCGCCATCAGCGGATACAGTACGTAATCTGCTCGGATTCTCTCAGCTCTCTCCTCAGTCTCCAAGCTCTTTACCCTGTGCACCCTCTGGTCCACCGGATTCAGGACTGTCTGCGCTTGCTCCACCTGGGGGGCGTCTCGGTGGCGTTCCTCTGGCTCCCGGGACACGCTGGTATCTGTGGGAATGAGGCGGCCGATATAGCGGCCAAGGCTGCAGTCTCTCTTCCTCGGCCAGCTATTCAGTCGCTTCCCTTCACCGATCTACGGAGCGGTTTATGTCGCAAAGTTGCTCATTTATGGAATGCGCATTGGTCGACACTTCCCCGTAATAAATTGCGGGCAGTGAAAGCCCTTCCTTGCGCTTGGACCTCTTCCTCCCGACCGCGTCGTCGGGAGGCGGTAATTTTAGCTAGACTCTGGATAGGGCACTGTGTTTTTAGCCATCGACATCTTTTAAGCGGCGATCCTCCCCCACTCTGTCCCCACTGCTCTCAGCTGTGGACGGTCAGACACCTTTTAATTGAATGCCCATATTTTAATCCGTTACGCTCCCGTCTACAGCTATCGCCTGATCTATCGTCGATTTTAGCAGATGACACGCGCTCAGCCGACCGCGTTCTCCAGTTTATTCGTGACAGTGAAATGACGTCAGTCATTTGAAGCCTTTTTGGGGACAAGCACCCCTTTCTGTAGTGGATTTTTAAGTATTCCTTCTGCTTTTAGTTTCTCAAATTTTATGACTTTGTTCCCATTGCTGCTGGGTTTCAATTTCGGTTTTTTACTGTTTCTTAAGTCACGGGCTGGGCGCTTATGACCATAGAAGTTTTGCGCCCTAAAACCACAAAAAAAAAAAAAAAAAAAAAAAAAAAACTCCCAACAGCTCCTATCTCTCTTCAAAGTCCTCCACCTCTCAAACCCTTGCTTGGAGAACACACCCGGGAACATCATCCTAGAAGCCAGCTGCAAACGTGAGTTGCATGCCACACACCACCTGGAAAAACTATCCACAGTGCTAGTGCAACACCTAAGAAGTGGGGTCCCTCTCCCTATCCCTCACAAACACCAACCACAACAGAACCTTCAACAAACCCCCCTCATAGCCAACAAACCTAGCCTAGCCACCCTACTCAATCTCCCCATCCCAGCACATACCCCACACAGACCAAATCTCAACTATAACCACAGTCAAATACCACATATCACCAGTCCCAATTCAGTCCTAAACCTCTCATCCAGATCCCTCTCTCCTCCAGAGACATCTGTTCTATCAAAAGGCTTAACCTTTAGCCCCACACCTAAATTCAACCACATTGCCCTGGTTAAAGATCTCCTCTCATTCACCCGGAACCTCAACTGGAAATATCACTTCACTACCCAAACACAGCCCCAAAATACTAGACCCAGTGTTGAACCCTGTCTAGAACAGTTCCGACTGCCTTCTCAAAGGGATCCTCCTCCCCTCCCCCAAAACCATCCCTTGCAGACATTTCAGGAATTCCTCACATCCAGTGTTGCCTCCCAGTCCTTCTTGAAGAACATCCCGACAACCCCCAACATCACCCCAGCTGAATCCCGTGCCATTAAGGAGCTGAAAATAGACCGCTCTATTGTCATCCTCCCGGCAGATAAAGGCTCCACAACTGTCATACTTGACCGTGTGGAGTATGTGGCAGAAGGACTGTGTCAGCTCTCCGACACCTCAACCTACAAAGCTGTTACCCAGGACCCCATTCCCTCCATCCAGACTGAGCTGCAAAAAATCCTAAAAATCCTAGGTCCCTCACAAGACCTCACAACAGCTTCCATAGACTTACTCACTCCACCTGAGCCACGTACCCCTACCTTCTACCTATTACCCAAAATCCACAAAGAGAACCATCCTGGCCGTCCCATTGTAGCAGGCTTCAAAGCCCCAACCGAACGTATCTCAGCTCTGGTAGACCAGCATCTACAACCTATCACCCACAGACTCCCATCCTACATCAAAGACACAAACCACTTCCTTGAACGCCTCAAATCCATTCCCACTCCTCTCCCACCTGAAACCTTTCTTGTCACCATAGATGCTACATCCCTTTACACAAACATCCCACATACCCATGGTCTCTCTGCCCTTGAGCAGTACCTCTCCCAACGCCCACCCGAATATCTTCCAAAAACCTCGTTCCTTATCACACTTACCAACTTCATCCTCACCCATAATTACTTCACTTTTGAAGGCCAGACCTACAAACAAATCAGGGGAACGGCCATGGGAACCAGGATGGCTCCGTCCTATGCCAACCTCTTCATGGGCCGCATGGAGGAGGCTTTCCTGAAGACCCAACAGCTGCTTCCCCTGGCCTGGTATAGGTTTATAGATGAGATCTTTGTGGTCTGGACTCATGGTGAAGAAACACTCCTTAATTTCCTCCATAACCTCAACTCCTTTTCGAATCTGAATTTCACCTGGTTCTTCTCCAAAACCCAAGCCACCTTCCTGGATGTTGACCTTCATCTTGTTGAAGCTCACCTCTGTCCATATCAAACCCACAAACAAACAACAGTACCTTCACTTTGATAGCTGCCATCCTTTCCACATCAAACGCTCCCTTCCCTGCAGCCTTGGTATTCGTGGCAAACGTATCTGCTCCAGTGACGAATCCCTCAACAATTACACCAATAACCTGACCAGTGCTTTCCTCTCCCGCAACTATCCTGCAGACCTTGTCCACAAACAGATTTCCCGAGCAATACATTCCTCCCCGTCCAACAACAATGTTCCTACCCCCAGACCACACAGAAGCATCCCCCTTGTCACCCAATATTATCCTGGCCTCGAAAACATCAACAAATTACTCCGCCAGGGATAGGACTTTCTCAAGTCAACCCCTGAAATGAGGTCATCCCTTGACAAAATTCTCCCCACACCACCCAGAGTTGCCTTTCGTCGCTCCCCTAACCTCCGTAACATCCTTGTTAAACCCTACAATATTCCCAGACTAACTTCTCTACCCAGTGGTTCCTACCCCTGTAACCGACCCCGCTGCAAAACCTGCCCCATGCATCCCCCCACAACCACCTACTCCAGCTCCGCTACTGGTAAAACATACACAATTCAAGGCAGGGCTACGCGTGAAACAACACATGTCATTTATCAACTGACATGCCTGCACTGCACAGCCTTTTGCATCGGCATGACAACAACTAAACTGGCTGAGCGCATGAACGGACACAGACGAACTGTCCGCCTAGGAGATGCCCAATACCCAGTAGCGGAGCATGCCCTCCAGCATAATTCTAGGGACCTAGGAACCTGCTACACCGTATGTACCATTTGGCTTCTCCCACCCAACACCAGTCCCTCTGAACTGCGGAGATGGGAACTTGCACTCAAACACATCCTTTCATCCCGCCATCCCCCTGGACTGAACCTACATTAAACAGCCTCACTCCCATTCACTCTTCAGTCTTCTCCTCTTTCCCTTTCCTCTTTAGCCATTCACGAATCTTTTCATCCTGCATAGTTGTGTTTATCTTTATACTATATACCTCTTTACTTCTGTATGCATCCTCTTTGGTTTGAAGCTGGCACAGTACTTACAGTAGAATATCTTTGGCTTCCCTCTGACAACCATGCCTCCATCCTTGCTACCCTCCCTATTTTCCTTTCCCTGTTGCTTCATAACCTGGGTTGTGAGTAACTGAATCTCCTTTCCCTTCTTCCCTTTCTTTCCCCTCTCTCCTCCCCGATGAAGGAACATTTGTTCCGAAAGCTAGGAATATAAATTTTTGGTTCTGTTTTATGTGTATCTATCGGCTGTACTGAGCTGAGGTAAGTACTGGCCAGCCCTTCTATCTCTTTGTTAGTATTTGTTTCACATCTTTATATGAGATTTTCCATTAATCATTTAGATCACATGTATGTCATCTATTTTTGACGAAAGGCTTATGGGCCAAAAGTTTTATTTGTCACACACTTTTTGTTGTTCCTATCTGCAACTTAGCATCTCTGCAATATGACAAATGTCAACTTTGCTTCCCCCTGCAGGTCTGGGGGTTAGAATAGGCTTAAGGTATCCCTGCCTGTCATAAGACGTGACTAAAAGGAGTCTCTCACTCTTCGACCCTATAACTTTATGTCCCATTTTATGGTTTGACCTGCCACTTTCCAAATTCTACAGCAGTGCGGTCCATATGGGGAAGGATGCCTTACGTGGTGCATGAGTTATCCATAGTTCCCCTAAATTGGATGTAATGAGCCTATTGTCTTGGCTTTGCATCTCCACCTGCAATTCAACTATTTGGATGAGCACACTTTGCGGGGTATGTCATCTTCTTCCATTTTCTCCTGTACTCTTTCACCCTCATGGCAGTTTGGGTTTCTCTGCGCCCAATATCCAGCACGGTAGCCAGTACGTTGTGGTGGGGCAATCATGTACCCATTTGGTGGTAGTCCCCTGACAACACAGGGATCGCACTGCTGATGCCTGAGCTGTAAACTACCCATGTATGCCAAGGAGTAGATGCCTGTCTTCCTGGGGCATCAGGACTCCTGGCAATGGCCAGCATGCCATGTGGCCTTTGCTGTCACTGGGTGGCACCCATGGGGAGAGCCCATGATCGGAATGGGTGGCATCAGGGCAGATGACCCACAATGAATGAAGTCATCCCTTGCTGGTGACTAAGCCACCAGCTGTCTCCAAGAAGGCAAGATCGAGTACAAAGCTGACAGATATGATCCTAAATCTTTTCCCTCCCTTGCTACACCGTGGGAGAAACATAGGGCTACAGAAAGAAGATAGCCATATTCGCCTCGGTATTTAGTCTGTAGCAGAATGGACAGGGACTCTTTCTACCCATGAAGCCTCAGATTTTTAATATCTTGAGGATAAGTTTGAGGAAGTGGCCGCACTTTCCAAGATGAGAAGCAGTGCAGTCTCGATTCAGACAGCATCTCCAGCCCAATCCCGGGCATTACTCACTTGTGTCCGTCTGGGTGATAATCCTGTTTCTGTCACTCCCCATAAAATCCTCAACATGTCCAGGGGATTATTTTGCATTGCGACCTCCTCTTGCAGTCTGACAAGCTCTGTGCCAATGTAGAATGGTGGGGTGTTTTTTTCATCTGGCGCATTTACAGGGCACCCAAAGACAACAGAGTCACTACTGGTGCTTTCATCTTGGCCTTTGAGGATGATTCATTGCCTGAGAAGGTCAACATGATGATTTACCACTGTGATGTTAAACCAAATGTTCCTCCCCATATGTGGTGCTCTATGTGCTGGAAATTAGGGCACATGTCTTCCCGCTGCAGATGTCCACTGCATCCAGATACGCCCTGTGTGCCCCTTCTCACTTGTATCAGCTACGGAAAGCAGCACTCCCCCGGCGCGCCAGACTGCACAGTACCCCAAAAGGAGTGGAAAATCATGAAGTATAAGACCCTGGACAAATTGACTTACCAAGAAGCTGAATGTAAATTTAAACGATTACAACCCATATGGTTGACGTCGACATATGCTGCAGCTACATTACCATCGCCATCACAAGTACCTAGTTTAGGAGCAAGCCCCCCCCTCCTCCCCAAATGCAGGGGACATCATTCCCCACCCACCAGCCAGAGTAGCAACAGCCTCCTCTGGCTCATCTCATGTGGAAGCGGTCGCTTGGGACTCTCTCTCGCAAGGTCTCCACTAATGCTACAGCGGACACTCGCGAGTGGCTAAAGGAGCCAAAAGCTGCTGTTCAGAGAGCTGCACGGTCTTCCTCCATGCCTGAAGCTACTTCAGAGAAGTCCTCTCAGCAAGCCCCTAAAGAGAAGTGACAGGGCAAACAAAAAAAAGAAGTCTGCTAAGAAAGAGAACCCTCAGGTGGCCTCAACACCACTACTAGCTACCAGTTCTATGCCTGCGGATGAGGTGGAGATCTCAGCATCTACTGAGGACCTGGATCTAACTTGATGCCTCATCCACAATAGGAATGGATACAAATACTCAATCGGTGGTAGCAGATGATGCTGATGTGTAACCTGCCTCCTTGCATGCTTCATGCCTTCCCAGCCTCACAATAACCTCATCCTCCAGTGGAACAGCAGCGGCTTTTTCCACCACCCGACTGAGCTACAGCAAATGTTTAGGTTTACACCTGCTTTCTGCATTGCCCTCCAGGAAATCTGGTTCCTGGCAATGCGGACCCCTGCCCTTCATGGCTGTAGGGGGTATTACAAGAACTATAGCAACTATAATAGTGCGTCAGGTGGAGTTCTTGTCTATGGCCTGAACTCAGTATGCAGTTAACCTGTGCCCCTTCAAACCACTCTTGAAACTGTGGCTGTCAGGATAAGGACAAAGCAGGAAATAACTGCCTGCAACATATATCATCATCCGGATGGTGCAGTACCCCTGAAAGCATTGGCTGTACTGATTCATCAACTCCCTAAACCTTTCCTACTTACGGGAGATTTTATCGTCCATAACCCCTTGTGGGGTGGCACTATGCTTACTGGTCAAGTTAGAGATGTCGAAACTCGACCTCTGCCTCTTAAATACTAGGGGCCGTGTGGCTCATGGCACTTACTCGGCCATTGCTTTATCCCTCTGCATCCCAGGACTTCTCCCATCTGTCCACTGGAGAGCCCGTGATGCCTTGTGTGGTAGTGACCACTTCCCCATCTTCCTGTCACTCCCCCAGCACCATTCCCCCCCCCCCCCGCCCCCAGATGTCTACCAAGATGGTCTTTAAACAATGCAGGCTGGAAGCTTTCACCTCTGCTGTCACCATTGAAACTCCATCACATGGTACCATCAATGTGGTAGTTGAGCAGGTCACTAGAACGGTCGTTTCTTTGACAGAATTAACGATCCCTTGTTCTTTATAGTGCTCCAGCGAAAACCTTGGTGGTCGCCAGAAATCGTTGAGGCCATTAAAGAGCATCGACAAGCTCTACAGTGACGTAAGTGACACTTTTCCCTAGCACAGTTAATAGCTTTGGAAGGGGTCATGCTCGCATTCTCCAGCTTATAAAAAGACTAAAACAGGCATGTTGGGAGAGGTATGTCTCGACCATTGGTGCCATACGTCACCTTCCTAACTCTGGAAGAACATCGGACATGTATGTGCCTAGCAGACCATGACAAGTGTTACTGGCACTAACATCAGTTGTTTGTTATCTACCGACACAAAGGCAATTGCCGAGCACTACGGTTGAGCCTCTGCACCCTCAAATGGCAGATGGAAAGGAAAGCATTCTAGTTCACTGAATGTCACATTGAACCCTATAATGCTCGATTTACAGAGTGGGAGTTCCTCAGCGCCCTTGCACATTGCCCTGACACAGCTCCTGGGCCAGATCAGATCCACAGTCAGATGATGAAACATCTATTGTTTGACTAAAAGTGCCATCTCGTTATCATCTTCAACTGGATCTGGTGCGATGGCATCTTTCCATCGCAATGGTGGGAGAGCACCATTATTCCAGTGCTCAAACCGGTAAAAACCCATGAATAAAACTAACTGCAGTTCTGTCTTTATCAGTGATGAAAAGGTAGAAAACATACTGCTATATTATTGAAAGAGAATGTGGAGTATGATAATTCAGTTGAATATTGGGTAGTAGTGTTGACAGCATGATTCAGGACCGTGTGTGCAACACAGAAGTGTGTTCAAAAGAAGGATTCTAGGACATAAATATGTAAATTAAGTTAAGGCTGTACAGAGAATACCATGCCTTGATGCACAATGAAAAGGCAATTTACTCGATAAACTGTACGTAAATAGGTGTGCTAGGCAGACGAAAGGAAGGTAAGACAGACAGTACTTCATTGAAACAAGCTGCTTTCAAATATGAAGTCCAGTCAAAAGAAGTGTGTCAAAAAACATTGCTTGACATATTTTGCATCACCCAGCAATGAAAACTCTCTCTTCAACATAAACTGGAAAGTGGAGTGACCACTCCTGAAGATGGTTGAGGAAAATATTTGTGTAGGCCACATGTCATATCAAATGATGACAGGTCCCTGATTCAAGAACTCAGTTTGAGTTTCTCGAAGTAAGAATAAATCTTCGAAAGAATGTCTGTACCACAATCTCAATCTGTGCAGAAATTAATGATTCTTTATGATCAGAGCTTCAGATGAGATACAAATGCACAACATAGAACTTAGTCAGTTTTTATGCAAAAGCAGACTGAGCATACAAACTGCTAAAAAATAACACAGAAATGGCTACAAAGGAACAATATATATGTTACATGCGTGGACGTACAACACGTTGTACTTTGTCATAAATTGGCACATTCCATGGTATTCTGCCAGAGACAGTTGCCGTCATATAATTTCATGGTTCATGACTTTGGTACTTAACTAACACGGTAAATTTAGGGGCTGGATCTGGTGCAAGGTGTGGTTCAGCCAAAATAGTTTCCTGTCTGATTAAATTTGTGATGCTTGAAAAAGGTATGGGACACAAACTAATTATATGGTCTGACCACCATGTTGGGCAGAACGATAACTGGAGAATTTTAGCACTTTATTTCTATCTGGTCAACTGCAAGTACGATGTAGAAATACATCAAAAGTTTTTATGTTAGAGTGATAGTTTCCTGCCTTGTGATAGGAACTTTGCAGTGATTGAGGAAAGAAAGTGTCAAAAGTTATGGCTCCTTTTAGAATGGAAACATGTCATTGCTTAGGCCACTGTAGTACCTTCGAAGTTGACCATACAGGAGATGATGGAAGACAAGGGCATCGGATCTGTTGAGCTGGTTCTCAAAATGCCACCTACTTTTGAAAATTACTGCTGTGCTTTGGTTGAAGCTATGCAGTGATGATCCTCAAGGCATAAGCGGTTTCATCCATGTGAAAGATATTGTATTGTGAAACATGTTTTTGAACATGAAGTAGAAGAAATTCTGTTGCATTTTGGTTTTTGGTTGCTCTACAATGGGGTACTGAAACTTGTAAGGAGAAGAAAGGCAATCTATTGGATGTGACGAAATACAGGGAATCAAAATCCAGGCATTTTATGAAAACATTCAGTGTGCCAACTGAGTGTAATGTGCCAGCTTTGGGCTCAACTTCATAACAAACTCATGTTCTATTACTTAATTCAGACCAAAGCAATCAGTTTACTATAAATATTAGTTTGTATCTTGATATAATTTTTTTATTTAAAACTTTGAGACTCTAGGCAACCTTATAGTTCTAGTAGAGTGTGATATACAGCAATGCTGTATATCAGTTGCTATACACTGTTTTTTCATTTTAATAGTTATGTATTTTCTAAAACCTATCCTTAGTGCAATTTTAAAAAGCACAACCAACTATTTTCAACAGTCTGCATCTGCAAACAATAAATATCTGCTATTACATTTTTATTAACGGTTTTTGTCGATTTCCTAAAAACTTGGAAATATACCATACAGCGTTATTCATGCTCATGCTTCATTTTGCTATGATTATGTGCATCTATCAGGTGACACTAATTGAGAATATGATTGATTGGTACCTTCTTCCAGCCACTAGGAAACTTCCATGGGCTCAGAGATGTTTGATATGCTGCTGTTAGAGAAGGAACAAGTTTAGTGTAATATGAGTGGTATTGTACAGCCATCTCATATTGCCCAGCTGCCTTTTCTCTGTTAAGTGAGTACACAGTATAAAATCGACATAAATTGATCATCTCAGAATCTGTCATTATGATTTTTATGCCGGTACTGAAAGGAGGAACTCCAGTATGATATTCCACAATGAAATAGATTTGAAAGAGATAATTGAATATTGCGCCTTGTGTCTGTTATCTTCAGTTTGTGTGCCAATAGGGCAACTGATAGTGATTTCAGTCCAGCTACTGACACTGTGTGCTGATTGCTTACTGTGAAAATTCAATCAAGATGTGTAATGTTAATGCTTTGAAATTGGTCCTATGATGTACTGAGTTTCAGGGTAGTGAACAGAGCTGATTTCAGAATGTCTCTCTACAGTCCCATGCATGGGTCAAGGCCATCTACCACTGAGTATCTACCCTGTTAAAACCACCAGCTGCCTGTCAGTCAAGCAACATCTAACAGTATGAAGTTAGGCATATATTGTAATAGTTAATGTATACTTAAACAAGTTGTTTAAACGAATTTAAATGCAGTGACAACTAAATAAGGAAATGTAAACACAGTGACAAAGTTGAATGGTGTACTGTCAATGTAAGACACAAAAATAGAAATGGCCATCCTTAAAATCATTAAATTGAATTATATAGGATCACATAGCAAGGGTGAACACTTCAGATTGAAGATAATGCAGTTCAATTATGTGAATAATTGTGAATATTTGACAGATTCCCCAGTTACATAAGTTAATGTGAAATCGGACCTAAGTCCAGCTGGGTGTAATCATCAGTGATGCTGTTCAGTACAAAACGGAACTATCAGTTGCGCAAAGTGAAAGTTCGTCAGTCACAAAAACATACAACAATTTCATGTAATGAGAAAATGCCAAAATCCTCATGAATTGCTCAAAATCTTATCATCCATACAATTTTAGAGAGCTGAAATGACACAACTGGTTGGCTGCCCAGAGACTTCGGTTCAACTACTGTCAAAACCTATGCAGACTTAACAGTAACAGTTCACCGGCCCAGACTATGTGAGAAACACACATACATTACCAAAGACTATGAGGCACAGCAGCACTGTTTATTTAAAACCTCAAGAAACCATAACATGCTAGTCATTTTCAAAACATCTTACAAAACTTAATTAAAATAAGTGATTGAAAGTACATTGTTCTTATTGAAACTAATCTACTTGAAATAAACTCCTTCCCATACTGGTCACTTTGGAAGCTTACCAAACATTCTAAGATAGATATTAACATTAAATATCAGTGAAAACATGATAAACAGCCATAATATGCAACTGTTAAAATAAGTCAATACAAGGAAATATTACTATAGAAACGAGTTTGTCATATCAGATGAGATCATAATTTCCTGCTCCTTTACATAGTGCTTTAAGGTACTATGTAGCACATACCAAATTCGAAGTACAACCAGTTGAACTGGACCCATCTTGATCACACTGCATAATAGTTAATTTGTCAAAAATACCTGAACACAGATCCACTAAGGATGATGGATTTAATTTGATTTTGGCAGAGAAGCTAAGACAGCTTTGGTCTAACCTGGCACTGAAACAGTTTATTGTGCAGTATTGCTCGCTGTATATCTAGTAAAGCCAACTAGTGCCCTTAGATAGTGCAAGGAGTCTCTCTGCCCATTATTTGTGAGACACAATTTCTTCACTTCTAGTTGCACTGAAAATTTTGTCTCTTTGCTCTCCAATGTTATGCATTGGAAGATTAGGTGTGATGCAGTTTCTTCACTCTCATCACAGATGCTACATTTATGGTCTTCTTCCATTATACCCATTGTATGTAGGTGTTTTTTTTTTTTTTTTTTTTTAAATTCCCATGACTGGTCATCAGTCCAAACATGAGTTTAATCTCTTTCCTCTTCGAGCCCAGGGTTACAGAGCATCTTTTAAAGCACAACTTTGGCATCGTTACCTTACCATGTTTTTGCTTATAGACCTTGGTCTAGTATTCTATGTGCTTCTTCTAAGCCAGTTCCATAGTTCGTTTGATCATAGCATTGGTGATTATCAGAACAGGTACCGGTCCACTGAATGGAGTCTTTGCCCCCATCCTGGCCAACCTGTCAGCTTCTTTATTGCCACTGATCCCTGAGTGACCAAGGACCCATATTAAGTTTCCGCTATTGAATCCGCTAACTCCACCAAAGCCCTGTGACATTCTGCAATAATAATGTATTGTGCTGCAGGAGCTCCCAATAATTTCAGGGCTACCTTGCTGTCTGAATAGATGTAGATGCTATGGTCCTTGTAGCACCTATATATATTCTCCTCCACACACGCCTTGATTGCAGTAATTTCAGCTTGGAATACCAAGGCCAGTTTTCCTAGAGAGATGATGCCCTCCAGTTTTGGCTGAACCCTGTACACCCCGCCCCCAGCGCCTTGGTCTGATTTTGACCCATCAGTGAACCAGACAGTGTCCTCTGCATGGTGTCAAACTGTTTTCCCACTGCTCCCTGCTTCCAATTATTGTATTGTAAGGCTTGTTGAAGCAGTTGGGAGTTGTTATATAGTCAGGCGGCATTTCTCAAGCCATTCCTATATTTTAGTGTGTGTGTCTGGATATCCAATGTGATCCAGTTTTTGCCGGCCGCGGTGGTCTCGCGGTTCTACGCGCGCTTTCCGGAACCATGCGACTGCTATGGTCGCAGGTTCGAATCCTGCCTCGGGCATGGATGTGTGTGATGTCCTTAGGTTAGTTAGGTTTAAGTAGTTCTAAGTTCTAGGGGACTAATGACCACAGCAGTTGAGTCCCATAGTGCTCAGAGCCATTTGAACCATTTGATCCAGTTTTTACCAGTTTTGAGTGTGTATGCACCAGCTGCTGCCTTCATCTTAACCCAAAGATGTAGTGGAGGCATGTCCAGCATGACTTACATCCCAGTGGTTGGTGTGCTACTAATTCTGCCTGTTGTGGCAAAGCAGGCCAGTTTGTGCACCTTAGCAAGCTCCTTAGCTGCAGCCTGCTGTTGTACATTCTTCCACGACACTACGGCCCCATAGGAGATCCTAAGTCTAACCACTGTTGTGTGTGTCCAGTGCATACATCAGGATCTTAGGCCCCAGTTTTTGCCACAAGGCCTTCTGGTACTCACTAGAGTACAATTTGCCTTGGACCAGATGCTCTTAATGTGAAGGGTCCATGTTAGTTTCTCATCTAAGATTATCTCTAGATATTTCACTATCCCCTTCACAGATAGAGTTTCATCAAAAAGCTTTAGATGTCCTTCTTCGTGATTGGTACCACAACAGTCTTGTTAGGATTAACGTTTAGGTCCTATGTAATGTACCAGTCTTGCACAATGTCCAGTGCACCTTGTGCCATATTCCTAACCTTGTCAGCAAATTTGCCAGGTATTACTATGACAAGGTCATCTGCGTATCCGTGGCAAAACATTGTCTGTAATTTAGTTCCTCAATGAGTTCATTCTCCAGTAGATTCCACAATAAAGTGGACAAAACTCCTTGTGGACAACCTCTAGTGGTGTTAATTACTATTTTTTCATTCATCATGTGGCCTCTACCCTCCTTCCACTAAGCATTGCCCTAGTCCACCTACATATAGTGGTCACTAGGTCATGCACCTCTGTTGACCTAACCATGGAATCAAAGGTTGTGTTACTAAAAGCCCCCTTGACGCCCAGGAAGATGCAGAGGGCTGTTTCTTGAAAGGAAAGTGCTTTCTCCACCCTCCCAACAAATAGTTGGAGAGCTGTCTCACTTGATTTACCTGGTTATGTGTGTTAGTTTGAATGTAGAGGAGCCCTAGTTAGCCTCCTGTTCCCAGCATGTACATTAACTCGACTGATTGGTCTCATATCCTTGGCCTTCGTATGATCAATTCTCCATGGCTTTGGAATAAAGACAACCTTCACTGCCCTCCAGGCATTGGGAATGACTCCCACTGCTAGGCTAAACCTGAATAACGTGCAGAGGACTCTCATAAGATTGTCTCCTATTTGTTTTAAGAGAGCTGGAAAGATTTCATCTGGACCAGGTGACTTGACCAATTAGAATGTTGTCACCGCCCATTGGATTTTACTGAAATTGACACACTCCTTGGCTGATTCCCAGTCCTCTCTTTGAGTGCCTGAGAACCATTGTCTTTCAGGGGTCGCATTCTGCTCTATGTTATCCGCCAGACATATTGAGGAAAATGAGTTTTGAGGAGCAGTTCCAGTGTCTCATGTGCTGTCTCTGTATTTTCCCCATCGTCCTTCCTCAATTAACCTCCTGGATTAGTTGGTACTCTGGTGAGGATTTTGTGAAGCCTGGCTTGAGATAAGCACCTTCCCATGCTGGTCACTTTAGAACCTTAAGAAACATTCTGAGATAAATATTACATTAATTATCAGTGAAATCATGATAAGTTGCCTTCATATGCAACTGTTACAGTAATTAAATACAAGGAAATATTTCTATACAAACAAACGTGTCATATCAGGTGAGATTGTAATTTCCTGCTCATTTACATGGTGCTTTAGGTTACTACGTAGCACTTACCAAGTTTGAATTACAACCAATTGAATTTGACACGTCTTGATCACACTGCGTAATAGTTAATTTGTCAAAAACATATCTAATACACATTTGATAAGGATAAGGGTGTAGTGTAAAATATGCTGTCTTTTGGTGTATGGAATTGTGGAGTACATTTAGCTCTGGTCAAATTAATTGAGTAGTTCTAATCAAATTGTAGATACCCTGGATCCAGTTGAGTTCCAGTCAAACTATGTATTCACTGTACAGTTTGATGTATTGTTTATGCTTGTGGCAGTTTTGGCTTACATGTAGTACTATTTAGCATTATTGTAATCAGTGTTTATAAAAGGGCTCTATTTAACTCCTGAAGTTGGGCTGCACAGTTTGAAATAGTACGGTTGAATTCAATTTTAGTGTTTTTCTATATAATATTTGTGAATAATATTTTATAGCTGGAAAGTGACAAATTAGCAGTTGGCTATACATCTGATTTTTTGAGAGATCAGTCAGCAGAGTTAGAATATTTGATTTGTTGCATCCTTTGTTTATTGCTGTCCCTCACTAATTTTGGCCGCATTCATCTTTTGTTTGTCAATGAGTTTATGATTATGTTTAAATGTGTGACAAAAATTCTACTTGCCATCATAGCACTGACCTTGGGAAAGTCCTAAAATTGCTTAAAGATTCAAGTGCAAAAGTTACATGAATGTGAATTTAAATACTGCCTCACAGTTGTCGGCCTTTTCTCACAGGAAAGTAACCCCAATGGATAGTAGGTTAAAGGCATTTCTCTTGACTTAGAAGGAACGTAGTTCACCAGAGCAAAATATTAAATGTATAGATTTTCATGTTTCAGTGTTAAATGGGAAATGTTCAGTGTCAATCAATCCTGTGCATTTGATGGTAGATTCACATTACTATCTCACGTATAATATTTGAAAGTTTGAATGCATGACAGATTTTCAGTTACCTTCATTATTTGTTCAAATTAATTTCCAGTGGTGCTTACAAAGACTTGATACCATATATTGCAGTTTATAAAATTGATTTGTTTCTTCAAAAAACTGCCTCCAAAATTGAGGTGTGTTACACTCAAATTTAATATAACAAGTCCAGTGTTCCAGTTAAAATTCCCGGTTGCCTTAAAAATGGCCATATATTCAATGCTGCAGGAAATCTATTTCTATCTAGTAACATTGGATTCAATTGGCAGAAGACATGCACCAGTGCAACAAACATGTTACAGGGATTCACAAGTTTTGTTGAGATGTTTCTCTTGGAACACCAGCTGATTGCGTACAAATCATTCTGTCCTTTCTCCTCTCTCTTCAGGGATGACCTGACCTTGGCTTATTGGTTACTGTTGTTTCATGTTTTTGCTATTGACTGTGCACACTTGTTTGTGGTTGTGATATGCCATAGTCCCTAGAAGTACTACCAATCTTGAAGACATGCAAAACAGCTTGTCTCACATCAAGCGAGTGTTCTGTTTTGCTATACTTCTAGTTCTCTGCAAGTAAACAATCACTGAGTGAATATCTCAGTCATAGTAGTTACTGGATACCATACCATCAAGGCAAGTTACAAACTTTCGAGCTAAAGGAATACATACGTATATTGGTGTTGTATGATCGTATTTGTTCACTAGATATGTAACCACAGCAGTGTGCAGCTCTTGATGGAGTGACACTTGAATGCATTGCTCTTTTTTGACTGCATGCAAGCAGTACTGACAGCATAACAACACCACTGCAAAATATTTCTGATCACTGCTGTAGCCTAACAAAACACTCCAAATACTGTTATCTGCATATTTGCAGAGACTCTTTGAGCTGCTTGCTGCAACTTGTTTGCAGTACATATACGATTGCTATGCTTTACTGAGAAGGTACTACAAATATGGAACATTTTTTTTTCCTGATCAATTACAGGCCAGCTAAGGTTTTACATTTATTTATGCTACTCCTTCTTCTTTACACATTTTTCTTTCCACGCACCTGACGTTCAGTTTCTGTCTTGTCTTTTTGGAACTGTTATGCTGTGGAGAATTTACCAACTCAATCCTGATTCTGTATTTGGTTTGGTTTTAAATATCTTGCTAATTTATACAAGTTTCTTGTAGGTCTTTGTGCACTCTTGTAAGGCATTGAGATTTTGTAATGGTTTTAGTACTGCTACAGAGTTTTTCTTTTCAGTATGCTAAGACTCATTAACCTTGTATGCCAAATTTTGTCTCCAGTTATTTTCCTACATATTTATCTATACTTCTGTATTGTTTCTGAATTTAAATGTTTGTGGTGGTATTCTGTTTCCTAATATCTTTTCTTTTTCGTAATTTTCACTATCTTTTGTTGATTCTAGAATTAGTATTTGTGATACGGATGTGTATTCTGTGTGATACAGATGTGTATTTTGGCCAAATGACTACCTTGCAAGTTGGAGGTTCTGCAATTTTGGAGAATGAATTTTTACTATAAACATCTTCTGTTAACTGAAATGCAGAGTCCATCTTTCATAGTCTTCCTCTTGTGGTTCCATTTTCCCCACCATTTGGCTACATGACTTCTCATAGATCCTTAAATTTGTCTTCCTCTGACCCTCCCACACTTCGTATTTGATAGGGATGTTGCAGTCCTGTAGTTACCCATTACTGCTTCACTGCTGCTTATCAGAGGAGACGACTAGTCATGCTTTTCCCACTGTTTTTCTTTCTCTCTGTTCTGTGGTTTCTCTACATTGTCAGCATTGCTAAATTATCTACAAAAGTTGAACAAACAATTTTGAAATTATCAATTTTCTAACCAAGTAGTATTCAACTTCTGGTAGTAGATTCTGAGAACAGCTCCATCTGTTCAATATTCACTTTTCTAGTATAGTCTGAAAGAAGAATGGAGTTAGTACATTGCCTTGGCTAAAGTCTGTTCTTATCTCAAATGAGGCTGTAGTTCTTTTAAGAAGACCCGTGTTGTCTTCTGTATTTCAGATTCTTTAAGAATTTTGAAATAAAGCAGTCTTGCTTGATAGTCATAAGCCTTCTAAAATGTTACAGATGTATTCCAATAGTATTTTGCTCCTTTAGTCCTCTATCAATTTTGCCTTCACAGGACCATCCTGTCCTAAGCCATCTCTGATATATCTTGTATTTTAGAATTCTGCTGTTGTCTCCTTGAACTTTTCATGGAATTTCATTGAATCTTATGTGAACATGGTTATCAGTTATTCTAGGCCAGGAATCTTACTTTTATTATTCAGTGGTAATGGTCAATTTCAACAGATATCTATGTCTGACTCTGGAATTCATCATCTTTTCGGAATTGTGCTTTGTTACTGGCACACAAGCTGTCTGATATTCTCAAATCATATTATTGTTGTCCTCGTATCTTTTTAGTGGTGAATGCTAAATGTCTTTTTCTTTGCAGTTTTCCTTTTTTCTTACATCTAGTCAGGCAGACATTCATAAATGAAAACATTTTCTACCAGGGCTGATATGGAATGTACTTATTCAAAATTAATTTGGCAGTTGTACAATTCTCAAGTGGTAGCTCAGTGTGATGTCTGAATCCTTTATAATTCCTTTTGAGGTACTACTTTCCTTGTGTTAACCATGTTTACAAATTCCATTTTCTTTACAAGATGGGAGTCTTTGTAATCTGTATGCCTAGAAATTGGTAGTACTTCATGTACTAATTTCTATCAAAGTCATGTCATACTGCACATCTTAATATCCACTCCCCAAGCACTAGGCATGACATTTAATAACACTGACGTAGTTCATAGTAAGCTGTCACTTGAGAATGGCGTAAGTCAAAATTCCAGTTGTGAATAAATTCATTTAATAGCAGTTTGGGCAGATAATGTTCTCATCTCCATTCTGTGCCAGTCTGAGGATAAAAGTTAAATTAAATCTGTATGTTCTCCTCTGGAACTTCATCAGATGCTTCTCAACATTGTTCTGAGGACTGTTTTACCTTCTGCATTGTTATCCTGATCTATTGGTGCATGTGCATTAATTATTGTGTACCTCTCACCTAAATATTGAATTATTGCAGGGAGAGAGACTTCTGGAGGTAATGAAAAATTTGGATTTTGGATTGTTTGGGGGAAGAGGCAAAACAGTGAGGTCATTGGTCTAATCGGATTAGGAAAGGATGGGGAAGGAAGTCGGCCATGCCCTTTCAAAGGAACCATCCCGGCATTTGCCCGGAGTGATTTAGGGAAATCGTGGAAAACCTAAATCCGGATGGTCGGGTGTGGGATTGAACCGTTGTCCTCCCAAAAAATTTGGCACCGTTTGCAACATAATTTCCATTTATGAATGCAGAGTCTAGTTCTGTAGTAGTTTCGCGAATTTCTTCCCTGTGTTCTCTGTGAAGAATCTACAGTTCTCTGATTGTGGTATTTCTTCATCTGTGAATGTGATATTTTGTAATACCAATTTTAACTTGTCCATTTACAATGTGTGAATCTATTTTGAGTTTGCCAATATTTATTAATGTTTGTATATTTAATGGTCCAAGCCTGTATGTAGTTCTGGGTGTGAACTTAAGGTTGGGTTTAGGAGTCACTCCTCACCTCTGCAAGTTGGTCTGGGCTGCCCAGAGCACAAAGGTCCAAATGTGTCACTTACGATAATGGATTCATCTGTCAGTGCATGGCAGTTTTCATAACAGAAAAAAAGTGAAAGAAAACTTTACACACAGTGTAAGTGCATAACAGATTAAAGATGTTATTGGTCACTTTCCTTTGTGAAGTGTCTAGTAGGAAGTATGGCTACAACCAAATTACTGGCTTGTGTAGTTATTTACAGTACTGAAGACAGTGAGAAAATGGAGAATGAATTCTTACTAACATTCTGTTTCATTAACTGCAACAGTTTATCATGTCCTCTTAAATGATATTTTCAAGCCTAACTTACAGCATTTTGTGGACCAATCACATGTTGGTGGGCGTTAATAGAATTCTATGTATTTACTGTCTCATCAGTTGTAAATCACTGGCCATTTCTTCAAATATTTCAGGTGGGAACCTCAACAAGATGTGCATCTGATAGTGCACGGTAAGTTTTCATAATTCACTGCAGAACTTTTTCAGAAATATAAATTTTTGTTTATTAATTCTAAGAGTACTTCAGTTATAAAATGCACTACTGTAATGATTCATTAATACTATTCTTTGCAACAACCGTTATGTGACTATTCCTAGATAAATAGAGCAAATGTCTGATATCCATACAGGAAAATAAAAGTTCAGGTGGCATATCAGCAGCTGTATTGTGTTTAATGCAGAATGTCACATGAAATCACTTAAATTCAACAGATTCATCTTGATAGGCACAAGCTAATATCATACTGCAGTAGAACAAGTTAGAAGAAAGGGTGAATGGCTATATATCCAAAAATTGGAGCTGATTCCCAGCTTTTCAGATTAATGAATATAGTGTTGAACACCTCTCTCAATTCGGTGCCACAGTGGTGATCAGGTAATGCACAAGCTTGTAGTGGTTTACAGACCACCATCAAGAAGAAACATACGTAGCTGGTGCCACTTCCAGTAAGGCTGTGAAGACTTAACTGGTGAATCCTCATTCTCTTTGTTTCTCCTTCGTCCTGGTGTGTTCCTGAAGGCTGTCCCATTCGTTAGACACATTACAGGTGACAAGGTAATGCATAATTGGCAGCTCCAGGTCAACGGGTAGGGTTCTCATGTACCCTCTGATACAGGTCAGGCCCAGAAGGGTGAGTGACTGAGCTGTTACCTTCCCAAATGCCAATCGGTCCCTCTGTCAGGAGTTTGGGGGGTGTGACCTGAAGTTGCGAAAAATCATTTACGGTGGGTGAATCCCCCTCTGAGGGGGTTCCCAGTTGGAAAGAGCATGCCATTGGAGATGTTGGCAATCATGGGGGATTCTTTTGCAATGTATCAATCACTATCTTAGCGTGTGTTTACTAAACATAAACAAAATGAGGCTATAGATTTGAAGGCCCTCCCAAATGCACCTTGGTTCCTCATGGTGTCACATACTGAAGAGGGTCATTTCTTTGCGACAGCTAATGCATGCCTTATTCTGGAAGGTGTTGCAGTTGGAGGCTCTGTGAAATTTTTCTCATTTATGATAAAGATGGATGCAAACTTAATGCCCACATGCACTCAAAAAAAAAAAAAAAATAGTTCAAATGTCTCTGAGCACTATGGGACTTAACATCTATGGTCATCAGTCCCCTAGAACTTAGAACTACTTAAACATAACTAACCTAAGGGCAGCACACAACACCCAGTCATCACGAGGCAGAGAAAATCCCTGACCCCGCCGGGAATCGAACCCGGGCGTGGGAAGCGAGAACGCTACTGCGTGACCATGAGCTGTGGACCCACATGCACTCATTTTCTACCATTTGCTCGAGTAGTTTTTGCCTCAAAGATTAAGGGAGGCTGTGAAGTAATCACAGTCCAACCATACATTCCCAACCAGTTGCGTTCGTACAAGTGTCAACATTATAATAAAACGTGTATCCAGTCAAAACATGGCCAAGTTGTTACTTTTGGCAGAGATGCTCACGAGGGCAGCTGTTCGCCTCCTCTCTGCTGTATCAATTGTAATCCCGTGAATGTCCCAAGTGTCTTAATGAGCAAGCATCCAGGAGATCTGATTGATGGCCATTAAACCCCACCCTGTCACTTGAAATTGTTAGCTAGTCAAAATCCGTGCATTTTCCATCTGGCATTTACAGTACCATTTTTGCTATGCCATGTGTAACAGAGGATATGCCCACCAAGACTTCCAACTTCAAGTCAGTGTTGCAGTAGTGAAATCACACAGGTCACAATAGCATCCCTGTCTCCTACTACAGCTATGCAACAAGCAATCAGATCTTTACATTTGGTGGCAGAATCACGTGCTACACAACTATCAGGCTGAAAGGACAAAAGCAATACTCCTGCAAAGACTTTCTACAGCTAAAAACATACTCTTCATCTGTCAACTAGAATGTTCTAAGAACTCTAACAAAACTGGCTGACCTCCATTTTGCTGGTGCCCACTGCCTACTGATTTTCTGCCGTAAATTCAGACTGACCCAGGGAGAGTGCCAATATGTTTGTAGATCTCATGGAACAGGATTCTTCAGCCTCTTCCCCCTGTAACAGTGGATTTTTGAAGGCTTGCACTCAGCAGCCACCAAGGTGACTAATCTTCATTTGTTCCCTCTTCCCCAATCCCCATTATGACTTCTCCAATGGAAAATTCATGGCATTAGATCCCAGGAGGGATTACAGCTGCTCTTGGAATTGCAGTGTCCGCTTGTTTTCTGCTTCCAAGAAAAAAAATTATCCTCACAACCCATTTGACGTTTCATGTTTCTTTCTGGTCCTCTGTGACCTTTACCTCCAAGGACAGCATTCCACCTCATGTGGGAGCCATGCTGGCCATCCATCTCATTTAACATGTGACTGCTAGCTGTTGCAGTCAGCATTGCCCTTCCTCATTTCACCTTTTCTCTTTGCAACATCTACACCTCTCCATCATTTGCTGTTACCAAGTCGGACTTACCCTAGCTCATTGGTCAGTTCCCACACTCCTTTTTGCTGCTTGGCAACTTCACTGCCCACCATCTGCTTTGGGGCTCTTAGAGAACCTGTCCAAGAGGTTCCCTCTTAGCTGACCTTCTGAATCATCTCTTACCATTAGAGCACCCACGTTCCTTTCAGATTCCATGCACATTTCTTACCATTTGGACTTCTCATTCTGCACTGTCCAGCTCGCCTGTCATCTTTGGAATTTGTGTCTTATAGGACAACTATCCAAGGATTTCCACCCAATAATCCCCAAACAGCTTTTAGAGTTTAGCCAAGAGACAAAATCCAATAATAAGTTAACTTGGCAATACAACTTAAGATCATTTACAAAAACCTTTAAGAATGATGACAGTTGGCACCATAAATACGGAAAACATTAAGAGCAGCAATAAACTAAAAAACATCAATAATAATGGCAACTTGGCACCATAAAATAAGAGAAATTTATTCTGCAAGAACAAATTACAATGGTGCTTTAAAAGATTTTACACCACAGACCAAGATCCAATAATAAGTTAACTTGGCATTACAATTTAAAATCATTTATATAAAAGAACTTTGAGAAAGATAATGGCACTTGGCACCATAAAATAAAAGAAGCACAACACACAACCAATAAATATAATAACAAAATAATAATTTGATACAACCAAAGGGCAAGGGCAACTCCCAACACAATCACAGATGGCCGAGCTCTCACACTTGAGAGCTTTCCCACTAGAAACGGTCCCCGAAATAAATGCTGAGAGCTCCCCAACATGCCGCCCACAACTGCCCATCACTTACGCATGTTGGTTATGTTTTGTAACACGACAGATAATATCAACACAAGATAAAATTCAAAAATGGAATAACAATATAACATCCCGACAGCACATCATAACCACAACACCGTTAACTCAGGCGCTCTTAACAGGTGCCAGAAGCCAACACACACAAATCTTAATAAGCAAAACAATAAAATCCAAGCACACATGAATAGTCAAACCACAGTCTTAGAAGTGCCTTAACAACACCAAACGCGACCATTCCACCAAGTTAATAATAACACAGTAAGATAAAAATACGGAACATACCACTAAATGCTGTGACACAAACCAAATTGACGAGATCGTGTTGTCCCAGAAGATCATATATACTAAGCAGAAGTAATTCACTATGTGTATACTGTCCAAAACCGCCTTCCTTAGGCAGACTTTACCTAACATGTCAAATGCCAAATATACCATACATGTACGCAACTCCGGGCAGGTAACAGGATCCACCTACATGAATTCCTTCAAAAAGGAACATACAGGCACCACCAAAGGTTACGCTGAGCAGACCGCGTGGGTAACGACCCACTCAGCAGTATAAACAAAAGATACTCCAGTTGAGCAAATAAATTAGTACCAATGAATATCGTAATGTGTCACACAAACACACACACACACACACACACACACACACACACACACACACACACACACACACACACAACATAAACTTCCAATAACGCCGTCCCACATCAGAATGAAGTTCAGAAACCGCAGCTGGAGCTTCCAGCGGAAAATCTGACGAGCCAACCGAGCTCACACCATAACCTGGCATACGACTCCAAAATTTAGCAACTGGTTGTCTCCAGGCCAGAGTATCACAGGACCCCACCGGACCTCCACATCGGACAGGCAGGCAGAACAAGTACCCCGACGTCAATTAATCACCACCGCATGGCCAGCACAGCAGCGAGTTGATCCGCCCCAGACCACTCTGCTCATATTGCGAGGTACAACCACCTTAGCGTTAGTCACCAGCAGGTCAGGCAGAGCGAACTTCACGTTCCGTGCAATATCCAGAAACCGACTACCCTCTCACTTTCCGCCAGCCACCATGAACACACGCCAGCGACATAATAGCAAATCACCACCGGAGCCCCACCCGCACTAGAACAGCGAACTATAATCGATTATAGCGCGCGCTCGAAACAAGATCACATGATAGCGGCGCGTGCTGTATCAACCTGGAATGACCCATTCCCTCTGACACATATTCAAGTGATCACTTCCTGTGTGCATCCATGCGCCGACTCCTACCCCACCTGAGTGCAAATCCAATTGGCAAATTTCTACATCTACATTATACTCCGCAAGCCACCCAACGGTGTGTGGCGGTGGGCACTTTACGTGCCACTGTCATTACCTCCCTTTCCTGTTCCAGTCACGTATGATTCGCAGGAAGGACTGCCGGAAAGCCTCCGTGCACTCTCGAATCTCTCTAATTTTACATTCGTGATCTCCTTGAGACATATAAGTAGGGGGAAGCAATAATATATTCGATACCTCATCCAGAAACGCACCCTCTCGAAACCTGGACAGCAAGCTACACCGTGATGCAGAGCGTCTGTCTTGCAGAGTCTGCCACTTGATTTTGCTAAACATCTCCGTAACGCTATCATGCTTACCAAATAACCCTGTGATGAAACGCGCCGCTCTTCTTTGGATGTTCTCTATCTCCTCTGTCAACCTGACCTGGTACGGATCCCACACTGATGAGCAATACTCGAGTATAGGTCGAATGAGTGTTTTGTAAGCCACCTCCTTTGTTGATGGACTACATTTTCTAAGGACTCTCCCAATGAATCTCAATCTGGCACCCGCCTTACCAACAATTAATTTTATATGATCATTCCACTTCAAATCGTTCCGTACACATACTCCCAGACATTGTACAGAAGTAACTGCTACCAGTGTTTGTTCCACCATCATATAATCATACAATAAAGGATCCTTCTTTCTATGTATTCACAATACATTATGTGTGTCTATGTTAGAGGTCAGTTGCCACTCCCTGCACCATGTTCCTATCTGCTGCAGATCTTCCTGCATTTCGCTGCAATTTTCTAATGCTGCAACTTCTCTGTATACTACAGCATCATCTGCATGGAACTTCAGACACTACTAGGTCATTTATATATATTGTGAAATGCAATGGTCCCATAACACTCCCCTGTGGCACGCCAGAGGCTACTTTGTCTGTAGACGTCTCTCCATTGAGAACAACATGCTGTGTTCTGTTTGCTAAAAACTCTTCAATCCAGCGACACAGCTGGTCTGATATTCCGTAGGCTCTTACTTTATCAGGCGACAATGCGGAACTGTATCGAACGCCTTCCGGAAGTCAAGGAAAATGGCATCTACCTGGGAGCCTGTATCTAATATTTTCTGGGTCTCATGAACAAATAAAGCGAGTTGGGTCTCACACGATCGCTGTTTCCGGAATCCATGTTGATTCCTACAGAGTAGATTCTGGGTTTCCAAAAATGACATGATACACGAGCAAAAACATGTTCTAAAATTCTACAAGAGATCGACGTCAGAGATATAGGCCTATAGGTTTGCGCTTCTGCTCGACGACCCTTCTTGAAAACTGGGGCTACCTGTGCTCTTTTCCAATCATTCGGAACCTTCCATTCCTCTAGAGACTTGCTGTACAGGGCTGTTAGAAAGGGGGCAAGTTCTTTCATGTACTCTGTGTAGAATCGAATTGGTATCTTGTCAGGTCCAGTGGACTTTCCTTTGTTGAGTGATTTCAGTTGCTTTTCTATTCCTTGGACACTTATTTCGATGTCAGCTATACTTTCGTTCGTGTGAGGATTTAGAGAAGGAACTGCAGTGCGGTCTTCGTCTGTGAAACAGCTTTGGAAAAAGGTGTTTAGTATTTCAGCTTTACGTGTGTTATCCTCTGTTTCAATGCCATCATCATCCCAGAGTGTCAGGATATGCTTTTTCGATACACTTACTGATTTAACGTAAGACCAGAACTTCCTAGGGTTTTCTGTCAAATCGGTACATAGAATTTTACTTTCGAATTCACTGAACACTTCACGCATAGCCCTCCTTACGCTAACTTTGACATCCTAAGGCCGACTGGAGGCTATACCCCTCCCTCACGACCTTTACACAGCTGTGAAGACCACGTAAAGTATCTTCCAAATGTTATCCTTATCGCCGAAGAATGTTCCATACCGTTTACTTCAAGTTTACTGTAGTGTGTCTTGGTCCCTGGTGGACTGAGGCATGCAGCGATATGATTCGCTTGGGGAAATATGCTCTCCACATTTTGAACCATCGTCCTGATACATCTGCTAGAGGGCTGGTATCCTCTGTAGTCCGTACATGTGGGGCTTTAGAAGCTGTCTGCCCCATTTACTAGAGGAAGTTTTGAAAGACAAAGTTGTCTCAAGGTTTATATGGTTTGACTTGTCACACACATTTATCCACGAAAACGGGTTGCCTGAATGCTCGTCCTGGGCATCATTGTCTTTGCTATCCCAAGCAACCATATTATGGAATCACCCAACAGGTGTCTCAGCTCCCTTTTCGCCAAGGATTTTACACTGTTACAGTTCCACACAAACGTGTCTCCATGTGTGGCGTCTTCAGCGTCGTTCCTATCTTCTTTTCTCGTGAAGCATGGACAGTGGCTTTCACTTTTCCACTGCCAAAACCTTTTGTATGAATATTTGGCTGCGTAATGAGTTTCTTACACCATCTTTACATCTTGCACCTTTCGTTCTTCCATTCATTGAAACTAGAAAATTCCTGTTGCTAATATCTGATAGGAAACTTACTTGGTCCTCCCATGTATTCTTACCTGGCTGTACATGGTACCCAGTTCCTCAGTGTCCTACATCTCATAAGTGGTACTTCCAGGGGAGCGGATCAGACCACCCTCCTCCATTTTTTTTTAAATCCCATGTCCATTCAGAACTAGACTGTGGGTGTTTAGTTCATTCCTCTGCACCTCTGTTCATCATTTGCTGTCTTAACACACTCCACCATCATGGGATATGTTTCACCACTGGTGGCTTTTACGCGAGCCCGGTTGAGAGTCTATGCAGAATATGCTGAACAACTAGTCATACTGGCATGATGTCCTCCTCAGTGGATAGGCATGCCGTTTCTCTTTGACGCCTGACCACTCATCTTATTCCCTCTTATTCCATGACTCCCTTATCTTCTAGTATGGGTCATGCCATTCATCTCAGTTACCTCGTGGAGTTCAGTTTTGGCTTCTGCTTTGCAGCTTAATTTCACAGTACCTGCCACATTCCTGATGGTTGTGAACCCTTCGCCACCTTGGCTTCATGTAGCAGCCCAGATTCATTGTAGACGTCATTTTCTTCACTTTTGTAAGCAAGACTCACTATAGGAAAAAACGCATAAATAATATGGACTAATCTGTCGTCGAGGTACAAAATTCATTACAATATTACACTCTACACGAATTGTACTGACTGGCAGTCGGTTCACCAGTTGGTAACTCAAAAATTTTATCAGTATTATGCACCATCACTTGTCCCTCTGAGAAACCTAGTAGCCATCCAATTAAATATTTGTGACTGAAGTCCGCAATGTGTTTTGTTTCTATCTTTGATTTAAACATATTAACGTTTGCCTTCACCTCATACCTCAAATCCCTTAACAAAACGTTTCAAGTATACATATGAATTGTCAGTGTTGCAAGTGCCAAGAGGCATTGACACAACTTCCCAATTCTCTAGATGCAATTTATTATTAATTCAGTGAGGTTAGCTATGCTTTCGTATGTTTCCAGCCAGTCAATGCTGTACATCGATACCCCCTGCACATATATTGGAGGCAAGTAGTTTGCTTTCAATTTAAACCAATTAGGATTAGAGTGAACATAATTTCATCGCAGATTCAAATGACGTGGAGACTTGTTTTTATGCAATTTTCAGGAAAAGTATCATGCAGAAATATCCTCGGAGGTATGAACTGAAGTCATGGTAGCGTCGAACATTGTACATCAGCTGGTTCCTATTGGTGAAGTGACAACACAGTTCTTCAGGTGGCCTTAAATCACCAAGAGCTCCATACCCCAGACAACATCTAAATTGACAGTTCCTTGTTTCTTGGATTTCCACATTGTCTCAGGCAATGTATCATTTATAAACACGCTGTAAAATCTCGTGATTTTAAGTTTGCTGACGAGTTTAACCAGACCTGTGTTATTAATCCTTTTTTCCAGTATCATTGCTGTGGGCCTTTATGTACAACCAAAGCCATGTAAATGTAGGCCTTTACCGATAGCAATGGCCTCCATGGTCATATTATGCCTTTCAGCTGCTTGTAATTACTTTTCGCTTTTTCGGGCGTTCTTTACTGCTTGAATTATATCAGCTCTCCTAGCTAATGAAACCAGTAGCTGACAGTCTAGCAAATGCAGGTATCAGAAACAGAATTATTCCACCAGCTGTCTTTGATATTTGTAGGAATGTGGGCGTTTTACCACATCATTTCCTTCCTTCTTTCTGCCGAAAGGCACCGTTTGCAGCTTTCACCAATTTTTTTAAATATCCCATAGGCTTTTCATCTTCTTTAGTATACAGTGAACTGAATTCAGTAATGCTTGAAGGTTTGTCCAGTACCCCATTTAAGTTCGAGCAAACATTGCCTTATCAACCACATATTCAGAAATAGATTGTGCTGCATGAATATCTGTTCCTTGACATACCTGTGTAGCCTTATCAATGAATATTTGCTCTGCAATACGGTGATCTTTGTCTGTAGTGTAGGCAATGATGTGCACTTTGTATACATTGTCCAATGCATTAAAGCCGTTATCACCATAAGCTAGGTGCTATTTTAGTTTTGTTCCAGCTCCACAGAAATTGTATCCAGAGATATACACTTCTGATGGCAGATTTTCGAGAATACAACTTCCAACTTTGTTGATACGTTTCGTAGCACTCATGTCACACTACTGCATGGTTTCAGCTTTGCTTTTCGAATTACATAACAAATTGTGGGTGTTCACTCAGCTGTTAAGCTTTGATGAGAAACTAAGCCATTTCATCAATGCCCTTTTCCTTTGACATCATATGACCCGCTCTATGAGGAACATAATGGGTTCAAAGCTTACCTGTAATTCCTTTGTGACTTCAATAGGTTTGCTCTTAATTCTGTGGTGAATAATGCGATTATACTCGTCGATGATTTTTGGCTGTATGTTCAGCCATTTGCACATACATTGAAGATTAAATTGCTTCCACATTCCATTTTTGATGGTCTAGTTCAACCATTTGGCAATACTAGTTTCCAAATATGAGAATGTTGAGTAGTGGTTTATCCCACTTAATTCGAATTCTGCTTTGAAATGTCTATCGTAAAATTCTCTTCCATCATCTGTCTTCAAGGTTGATGGACAGTCGATTTAGTCCTGTCAGCAACAACTGTTCAGAAACCTCTCAAACTTCCTTCCCTGTCTTTACATTCAAAGGTAAGGCCCAAGCGAAATTGGAATATGCCTTTGACTGCGAGACGTACTTGACGCCATTATTTGATTGTAAGTAGTTTTGCATATCCAAGAGATCAGTCTGTCATGCATAATCCATTCCTCGTATTATCAGATATATTCTGCATGCAGGTCTGTAAAGCTCATGAACAACTCTCTCCACACTTACTCGACGATGCATAATTTTCGTAGCCCAGATAAGATCGATAATATTTTGTTCATGTGATATGCAATCTCTTCACCAGCTAAAGCTGTAAACAGTCTTAATCGATCTATGATTCCATTTAGTTACCATAATTTATATATTCTAGATGTAGACTGTTTAGTGTTTCAGGCTGAACTTCGACTATTTTACCTGCACTAGGTGGAGTTGCTAATGCTGGTTCAGTTAAAATCCTGTATCTGTCGCTCTATGAGACTTCCATTCATCCTTTTGGGGTTTTACATGTGTTGGTCATATGTGATATTGGACCACGTGTTTTTCTAGTTTCAGGGTATAGTTTTAACAGTCGACATTTTCAAAATTATTAACTGTAACAGCCTAGGCAATCTTTCAAATTCCTTGTTCCCAATTCTTATTGCCTTCTTGGTTAAACATATTGAGTGCTTACCTAACAAATACGGTATTGCCCTGATGACCTCATATGTTTTTTCTTAACTCGGCACTCCTCCTCCTCCTCCTCCTGTTTCTGGTTTCATCCATAGTCCATGACAGCTCTTTCAGCCTGTCAGTTACTGGTCTCGTTGCAGTTGACCTAACTTTCACGAAAGTAACTTCTGTCAAATTGTCTTCCACACCCCAGTTTTTAACATTACACTCCTTTGACAACATGCCGCTGCATACTCATCCATTTTTGAGACAGTTTACAACTTACGTATATTCTGAGACAGTCGGTGGTGATGGGCGTGAAGTGCCTTAGCTATCACATTCTTGTTCCACATATGCGTTGGTTTTACATTGACTCCTTCAATTTTCTCGTTGACGCACAGGTCATATTGCTGAATTTGTGCAATCAGCACTTCACCATTCATAGCACCTTCCTTGATAAGACATTCAGTTCCATTACTTCAGTGTTGATTACCTCCATTTTTGTCGAACGCACGTGCTTTGCATCCTCTGAATGAATGTTCAACACGTGTAAATTTGTACATAGTGTACAATATACTGACAGGTGCGTTTTGGTGCATTGCCTTTTTGATGAATCATTTTGAAGTTTTGACTCTCATTCAGTTTAGTAGTTTGATCTGTAACCAGCAAGCTATACTGAGAGTTACTCCAGCAATCCTCGCATATAACGAATTCATTGAGTGGCATGTCAGTTCCTACATGTACTTGGAAAATATGCTTTAAATTCAGATTGTCCTGTTCGATTGTTATAAGGTTGGTGTATCCCAGACCAACAGCTTTGGTATGCTTAAGTATGTCTCACTCAAATAAATTATATTCACTTCCATGTGCCGAGCTAAGCAGAAATGTCGGCGGATATCCTGATTTTCCACAGAGATGTTGCCAAAAATGAATATGCTGTTTGGTTTTACGTTTTCAGGTAGTGGAATATCACTGCTTTTGTTGGCAGTTTAGTATGTTAATACCTTAACTCCATGCAAAATCTCCTGCAGTAGCTGATATTTTGATTGAAACAGAATTTTTGAAAAATATATACATGCTCTAAGTGGACTCCCACAGGATATGTCAACAGTGTAAAAAGTAATTATTTTCCGCAGCATGAAACCCCAATAACCAAAGCACCTCTAATATCAGGAAGTAATGGTCCATTCGTCTCGTTCCTCAGGTTTCTACCTTCATCACTGCAGGACCAGTCATTTAAAAACCCTTGTGGTAAGACTGTTTCGTCCACTTGGTTATAGTGGTAACTGTTTATGTACTTTGAAATGGAGGGTTTTTATAAACTCTTGCTTACAGCTGGGTATATAAACAAACTTAAATTTGATCGTAATTCAGTGCCCACATCTGGTAATGAGGATTCATACATTTCCACTTCCATCAATGCACGGAATGCATCATGGAGTCGAGCTATGGTAGTTTCCAATGAGTGGAGATTTTGGCAAGCTATCGACAGTAAATTACTTGTAGTATATGTGACTGCCATCTTTGCCAACATCTAGCTCATCCTGTACCGCATTTCATTAAAATGTTAAAAATCAGCTCCTGTAGATCTGTGCTCCCTCTGTTGTTAAATATTTTAACTGTACCAACTCTATCCCCTACAGAGATGGTATGATCACCTGGTAACATCAGGGGGGAACAAACTTTTCTGTGGAACAAGGCTGACATCTGCTTTGAGACATTGCATTGTCAGTGTCATTGATGCAAAGCGAATATTATTTTTCATCACTAAATCGATGGTTTTCAAGAAATTCCACATACTAGAACTCCCTATTCGATATTACACTGACAGTAACATGCTTACACCCACTGGTATTCAAACTGTAGGTTTGATTGAACATCATTATGTTGACACCAGATGCCTGCTGCTGCTGCAACGACTTCACCTTTGCTGCAAGGAAAGCATATAGTGTTTGTTAGAAGCTTATTTGCTCATTTTCTCTGTTCGTCAGCATTAATACTTAAATTGGCTCACAATGGGAACTTTTGATGCATGACTTGACGTCCTTATCCTTTCGATGTTTGTCACAAGTGAGCGAATTATTTATCAATTGCTGTAAGTATATTTTCGCCACATCTACTACTATTATAGTTGTAATGGTATTATTATTGTTATTTTGCTTCAAATACCGTATTTTGTGCACATGTGTGTATTTATCAGGCACATTTATAAGCTTTATAAACTGTGTGGTCCATAGAACCACTGGCTGAATTGCATCACTCCTTTGTTTTGTGTTACTTGCAGCGCTTAGATCGCCCAATCCAGTGGTAGCTCTCATAGTAGCAGCAGTAGTACATCAGAGTACTGTGAGCTGACATGTTTTCATAAGAAGCGACTTATTTTAAATATTGTCTGTGTTCCTTACCTTCAACTCCTATACTTCGTATATGTCTGTTTATTTACCATGCCAACTCTGGTATGGACAGATATAGTAATTGCTGTGTTCAGATGTGAATGAAGCTGGTGATTCTTCGCTCACAGCTCCAGGTAGTGTTGTCCACCAATTGGTCCACTGCTGCGGTCACCTTGGGTACTGCCTATACTGAGATTGACCTCTCACTTGGTCCGCAGCTCGTGGTCGTGCGGTAGCGTTCTCGCTTCCCGCGTCCGGATTCCCGGGTTCGATTCCCGGCGGGGTCCGGGATTTTCTCTGCCTCGTGATGACTGGGTGTTGAGTGCTGTCCTTAGGTTAGTTAGGTTTAAGTAGTTCTAAGTTCTAGGGGACTGATGACCATAGATGTTAAGTCCCATAGTGCTCAGAGCCATTTGAACCTCTCATTCGTGGTCGAGTGGGAAGTCATTCCAGTGTGTGGGTGGCAGTGAAAGAATTTCCATGTTGCTGATTGGAGAGCCTGCTCAGTTCGTCTGATGAACAATTTGATTTCTGTCTATGGCTGATGAAATCCATGAGCCAGATGAAGTCGCTTGCCATGTTCCAGAGAGAGCCTCTCAGTGTGCAAGACAGGACAGAGGGTAGTATTACTGGTGATTGGAAGCTCCGGTGTTAGGTGTGTAATGGCACCATTTAGAGAAACGACTGTATAGGAGGGGAAGGAATCCAATGTGCATACTGGGAGGAGTCTTTACAGATACGAAATGGGTGCTTCTGGATGCCATGAAAGACATGGAATAGCCAGCAGTAGGTGGTGGCTCACGTTGGTGCTAACAATATGTGCCACATTGGATTGGAAGAGGTTCTCTCAGGTTTCAGGTGACTGGCTAGTAAAGACTGCCAGTCTTGTGTGCGAGATGAAGGCAGAGCTCACCATCTGAAGCATCATGGGCAGAACTGAAGGTGGTTCTTTTATACAGAGTGGAGTGAAGTCTGAATCAGAGTCCCAGACAGTTCTGCAGCTGTGTAGGTTGCAGATTCCCCAACTAGCGTCAGAAGGTGGTGGATTTACGGATTCAGCTAAATGGCTCAGGAGTCAACTACACAAAGGAAGCAGTTCCACGAGTATGCGGATGTGTAGAGGGGACTGGGCTTTTTTTAAATTAGAGGGTATTTGGTAAGTGCAGAAAGTGCTTCAGTTTCAAAGGCTGCAAGTAGAACACCGAAAGAGGGTAGATACAACACAGTAAGTATCGTAGCTGTAAATTGTCGTAGTTGCATTAGAAAAGAACGAGGGCTCAAAGTGCTAACAGAAAGCACTGAATCTCAAATCGTTATAGGTATTTAAATAAGTTCAGCTGAATTTTTTGAAGAGACCTAAGCATGTTCACAAAGAATAGATGAAATACATTTGGTGGTGTAGTGTTCATTGCTGTTCGGAGTAGTTTACCTTGTAGTGAAATTTAAGTAGATAGCTCCTGTGAGGTAGTAAGGGTAGCGATCAGTTAAAAGTTCTGATCTCAGATGTCATGGTCTATCTGTAAAACTACCTCTTCCTGACGTTTCGTTGCCTACTGGAGCCAACATCTTCGGAGGTGAGTAAATGATGGCTGCCAGGCCATGGATTTCCCGTTTATATAGTGTGCATAGAAGGCACCAACATATGTCACGTGGGGCTGACTATAAGTCTCTCTCTGACTAACATCATTATTCTTGAATGAATGCAATCGATCGTCACATCATTGGAACAAAGTCGACCACAATATCCTGTCTAACTTTAAGCCGTCCTCTTTTGTGATGAAATCATTGTGGTGTTACAGAATTTCTATAGCTTTCCTATACATACGTGCATAATAATCGATGTTCTGGCTAACACGCTTGTCTCACTAAATTTTATTTCATGACCACCTTCCTTAAAAACATATTTTGGTACAGCTGATTGTCAGTATATCCCAGTCTACAGTTCCTTTTATGTTCAGTTGGCCAAAACTTTCCCAATACAGTCCGTAATATTGTGAATAAATGGAAGAAAAACTTTTCCAGCTGACAGTTGTTGCTGCATGTTGTCACATACTTTTCTTCTAGGATGAAGTGCTCGCTCGATGTCGTTGTCGGCGTATCCATTTTTCTTAACAGCCATTCGTAAATGATTTAGATCAACTTGAAAATAAACTTACTAGCTCTGTCCACCAATATTTTAATGATACCTGTCTTCTTCCTGGGATGATGGTTCGAATGCTTATGGAGGTATTAGTCGATGTGTGTTTCTTTTGTATATACCTTATGCCCTAGAATCCCATTGCCTGCTTAATTGCTGATACGTCCAAAAAATTTTGTTGCCATCTTCTGTTTCTCCATAGTAAATTGTATCTTTGGATTAATACTATTCAGATACACCAAGAAACCTTACAGTTCCTCTCTACTGTGATTCCATATCGCAAAAGTCCCATGCATGTACCGACACCACTTTCAAGGACTTTTTCTGCCTGACTGCAGTGCTTACTGTTCAAAAAATTCCATGAAAAGATTAGCAACAGCTGGACTCAGAGGGCTGCCCATGGCCACGCCATCTGTTTGTTCGTGAAACTCATTATCATACTGGAAGGCGCTTCAGTCTGGAACCGCGTGACTGCTACAGTCGCAGGTTCGAATCCTGCCTTGGGCATGGATGTGTATGATGTCCTTAGGTTAGTTAGGTTTACGTAGTTCTAAGTTCTAGCGGACTGATGACCTGAGATATCAAGTCCCATAGTGCACAGAGCCAAATAAATCATGGACAGGCAATGTTGGGACCTCCATAGTCTGGCAGCCAGTCATTGACTCACTGCTACCCGCAGTTGGTAACGAAACGTCAGGAAGTAGTAGTCTTACAGATTGACCATGGCCTCTCAGGCCATAAGTTTTAACTAATGGGGATGCTGACTGTGAAAGCCTATACAGTATGATAAGTACGGGTGGAGCTCACACCTACGAACTGGAATAAATTAATAAGTTCCCTTCAGCAATGCTCTGACGTGGATGAAACATGCTGAACAGTTCAAAGAAAACTTGTCATTTGAAATAGGTAATTCACTCGTAGAATTAGAGTTGGTGGGGACTTTCGTCTACCCTCGATATATTGGCGAAAATACAATGTCAGTGGTAGGCATAAAACGTCGTCGAAAACCGAACTGAATTGTGTGTCTGAAAATTATTTTGCACAGTGAGTTCAGAAACGCACTGAGAGTGTAAATGGTTGAGAAAACATCTTTGACATCTTAATAACCATGGTCAAACAGGGAGCGTAACAGGTACAGGGATTAGAGACCACAATGTTGTTGAGCCATGAAAAGTTCACAAGAGTGAATACTGTAACATCAAAACTCTCCAAAATAAACGCATAATACATGCCCTTGAAAAAGCAGATAAAAATTCACTTGACACATCCCAAAGAGAGAGTTTCCACTCCTTCAGATAAGTCTTTCTAAGCATAGTCCAGATGTGGTTTAAAGTAAAATAAGTAATAACTGAGAGATACATATCAAATAAATTAATAAGTGGTACTGACACACAACAGGTCAGACCAGTGTTTCAGAAGCAATGAAATACACATGCCAAATTTAAAAGAATGCAAAATCCACAGGATTGGCGAAGTTTTACAGAAGCTCGAAATTTAGTGCAAACTTCAATGAGAGAGGCTTTTAATAGTTTCCAGAACGACACTCTGTGTCGAAATCTCGCAGAAAACCCAAAGAAATTCTGGTTGTATGTAAAGTATACAATTTACAAGATGCATTAATACCTTCACTGCATGATAACAATGGTAAAGTTATTGACGACAGTGCTACTAAAGCGAGTTACTGAAGATGGATTTTATCAATTCCTTCACAGGAAAAGCAAAGTATTCCAGAATTCTAATTAAGAATAACTGCCTATATGAGTAACTTAGAAGTGGGTATCCTAAATGTGTTGGAGTAGCTTAACACTTAAGAAAGGCAATGCCTCTGGGGCAGACTGTACACCACCCACGTTAAGAAAAGCAATGCCCCTGGGGCAGACTATACACCACCCAGGTTCCTTTCAGAATATGCTGATACAATAGCTCCATACTTAGCAGTCATATGCAACTCTTCAACTGCAGAAAGATCAGTACCCAAAGACAGGAAAGTAGCACAAATTAGACCGGAACCCAAGAAAGGAAATGGGAGTAATCCGATGAAATGCCCACCCATACCACTAACGTCACTTTGCAGTAGGATTTTGGAAAATATAATCTGTTTGAACATTGTGAATGACCTTCAAGATATCATTTATGGACAAATAACCAACACATATTCGGAGAACATAATTCTTGTGAAACACAACAAGCTCTTTATTCTCGCAAAGTAATGACTGATTTGGGCAGATGATATTACATTGATTCCATATTTTTTGTTTTACAAAAAGCTTTTGACTCTGTTCCTCACAAGTGATTTCCGATTACGTTGTGTGCCCCTGGAGTATCATCCTAGTTGTTTGCACTTATTCGTGATTTTGTACCAGGAAGGTAACAGTTCGTAATATCTGACAGAAAGTCATCGAAGTAATATCTGACGTTTCCCAAGTATGTGTTGTAGGCCCTCTCTTGTACCTGATCTATGTACACGATTTAAGAGACAATCTGAGAAGCTCTCTTTGATTGTTTGCAGATTATGCTGTCATTTACCTTATTGTAAAGTCATCAGATGATCAAAACGAATTGTGAAGTGATAAAGATGTCTTTAAGATGTGAAAAATGACATTTGACTGTAAATAATGGAAAGTATGAAGTAAACCAAATGTGTATTGAAAGGAGTGTGCTAAATTTCGTTACCACGATAAATCATAAAAACCTAAAAGCTGTGAACTCTACTAAATACATAGGGATTACACTTATGAGTAAATTAAATCATAACATTCATATAGATAATGCTCTGGAGGAAGCAAACCAAAGATTGGTTTTTTGGCAGACAACTTGGAAAATGTAACAAGTCTACTAAGGAAACTGCTTACACTGTGCTTGTCTGTCCTCTTGTGGAGTATTGCAGTGTGGTGTGGGACATCAAAGAAATTTAAAGGATAGCAGCTGTTTTTGTATTATCACGAAATCAGGGAGAGAGTGCTTTGGATACGATACATGAACTGGGATGGCGTAATTAGAACAAAGGCGTTTTTCGCTAGAGCCAGAGATTTTCGTGAAATTTCAAACACGAATTTTGTCGTCAGAGTTTGATAATATTTTGTTGGCGCCCATCTATGTAGGGAGAAATTATCATCATAGTAAATTACGAGAAATCAGAGCTCACATGGAAATATGTAACCCGGCTCGCAATGAGAGTGGAATGGTAGAGAAGTAAATTAAAAATTATGGTTCGATGCCCATCTGCCAGGCCCTTAATCGTGAATTGCAGAGTTACCATGTAGATATAGATCAGGCATCATCGTCATCTTACATATATGCTTGTGGGCTTCGGACGTTTAGGTGGTGTGGCTGATAATTGTCTCAGAGCCACTTGCTCTACACATATTTACTGACACTGTTCTCATTACATTTTCTGGAATACCTTAGCAACAACAGCAAATTGTGTCAATATCTTCATCATCAGCACTCACATTACAGTTTACCATGGACAAAAAGTTAATTAACTGAATATAGAAAATCGAATGCTTAGCAGTGAGATTTCTTTTTTGTTTTTAATATGTACAGTCGACGTCTTAATCAGTCATTGTCAAGATGCAAATGCTGAGAGAGTGCTGTGCATAGATGTTTCAAAAAGAAAGTAGAACCTCCTACTGATACAATAGTAACAAAACATAATGAGAGTGTGTAACACCTCCGATTTATTTCGACCCGACCTGATATGATCGAATAGCAGCCCAATAATTATTATTAATGTGACCGTGTACCTAATGGGGCTGGCAATCGGAATTGACTGCTACGGAAGTTGTTACTTTCCAGTTCGTCCTTCTCAAATGCTGTAATAATGAAATGTCTGGTAACAAGAAAAACATCAACACAGTTTCACTAATCACGAACCTATATTCGTCTCAAAAGCACAAAAGGAGGAGACAGCCACTGCCTTCGTCATACATATCTAAATACGGCTAATCTCAGCACAGGCCTCTTCATTTCTCATTATCGTCACACGTTAATCCATCACTGCAATCCAACACTGCAATCCAACGTTGCAATCCAAAGAGATGCCGGCGCGGTAGACGCGAAACCAAAATATCGACACTAGAATATCACTAATCACTTGAGTAATAATACTTCTTCACTTTCCTGGTATTATTCTAGCACAAAGGGGTTAAACCGCGGCGATGGCAACTCCCTTTGTCGTTAAAGCCTTGCTTTACAACAACTGGCCTCCACACACCTCTGCCCGCAACATGGGACTGACTCAACTCCACACTCGCTCTCGCAACACGACACAATCGATTGTTCGCCCTATCGACCTGTGCCGAGTGCAAACTTATAGTAAGGGCCTACGGACCCCTTACAAATTACAGGTAGACCAGTTTTTAAACGTTTCTTGTATGGACAGGCATTTTAAACAATTCGAACATATGCAACACTTCATACATGTTAATTGCAGTAACGTCATACGACATAATGGGCTCAGAGGTGTATGGTGCACGGGGCAAAGTGTGCTGCATGATAGTTGATGGAGCACTTGGCATGGGAGTGGAGGTGTTCATGGCTGGATGCTTATGCTCATAACAGTGAATATGCATTTGAACTGTACTGAAATCTTGGTCCTGTGCATGCAGAGCCGAGGGCACTTCGAACAGGAGCTGCTATATCTACAAGTAGCAGAAGCACAGGGAGGAGGCACAAGGGTCCTCTCATCCCTCTCCTTCTCCCCTCCCCTCCCATATCCCCTTTCCATCCTGTCCACTTCAGGCACTAGTTCCTTTCCTGTTTTCTCTCTAACTCTCCCACCCTCCCTTCCTCTCTCTGTCTCCCATGTATCTCCCCAGCCCGTATCTCCAGGTAGGTTGAGATTCCTAAACTGCCAGAAAATTCTATACAGGCTTATAAATCCATAACCATTCAATGTATTGATAAGGTTTATAGCTCCTATGGAAACGATACCATCTTTTAACATGGAAAAATGTACTTCCACCCAATAAAAAGTTTTTCACCTTAGGAAGCGCGTTTCTAGCTGGGAAATCAGGAAATTTTTTCTTGTTTGTATATACACCCAGTTAAGAAGGTATCTCTTCCGTATGAAATGAAGTGCCTGTTGAGAAGAAATGCCGTGCACAGGTGGTACAGCTGTTTTATCAGAACAGCAGCACTGCATTGCAGGAATATCATTGAAATAAATGGCTGTGAAGAGGCCCCATGTCAATAAATGTGTTGAAGAATACAATCAAGGAATTTGAAGAAATAAGTGAATTGGGTGGTGCAGCAGATTGCCATAGCGGTTGTTGAAGTTGCTTTTAGCTACAGCTAATCATGCAGCAGATGCCTCAAATTCTGCAGTAAACGCTAGCGTTTTCACAGGATCTCTCTCTCTCTCTCTCTCTCTCTCTCTCTCTCTCTCTCTCTCTCTCTCTCTCTCTCCCTCCCCCTCCCTCCCTCCCTCCCTCCCTCCCTCCCTCCCTCCCTCCTTCCCTACCTCCCTCCTTCCCTCCTTAGTAGGTGGAACCAGATGTAATAGTTTTACGGTGATGTAAGAAACGACCCACCAGGGTAGCCGAGAGCACTAACTCTCTGCTTCCTGGATTCCAGTAGGCGTGCTAACCCCGGATCGAATCCACATGGCAGATTAACGAAGAAGGTCCAGTGTGCCAGCCATCCTGGATGTGGTTTTTAGGTGGTTTTCTACACCCTGCTAGGTGAATAGCAGGCTGGTCCCCACATTCCACTTCAGTTACACAGCTTGCAGACATTCGCATTTTCCCATGGATTACACTGGATGGAAACAGTTGGGGTACACTAATTCTTTAATTATGTCCCGGAACGGGGGGAGGGACTTTGGGAATGGTGACCCCATCGTAATACTAGCCTGTATAATATGTAATGGCACTTTGCAACCAGCCTCGGCCAAGAGACTGAGTAAAGGTTGCGAAGTCCCACTGATTTGCCAACCCAACTAGTTGTTGGATAGAGGAGTACTGGCGTAGATATATCGAATGTAAGAAACTGTTTTTGTTCATAATGACAGCCCTTTGGTTGGAAAACTGAGAGAACAAAGGAAGGAATAAAATAGAGGTAACAGCTATCATCCCAAAATTTTTAACAAATGTGGTGTAAACCATCAGCAGTGTTACTGTCCAGGCTGTAGTATGTGTGTTGATAAAATACATGTGCACTTCCATCATCACTGCAACCATAAAGAAACGCAAAGTATATCTATTTTAAAAAGCTGATAAGAATGCTCTTAACGCCCTCTTAAGAGACAGTCTTCACTCCTTCCGATCTGATCATGTAAGTGTAGAAAAGTTGTTGTATGTTTTCAAAGAGATAGTATCGACAGCAATTGAGAGATAAATACCACATAAAGTAATAAGTGATGGCACTCATCCGCCAATGGTACACTAGGTGGGTCAGATCGTTGTTGCAGAAGCAACGAAAAAAGCATGCCAAATTTAAAAGAGCACAAAATCCTCAAGATTGGCAAAGTTTTAGAGAAGTTCGAAATATGGCGCGTACATCAATGCGAGATGCTTTCGATAATTTCCACAACGAAATTCTGTCTCGAAATCTGGCAGAAAACCAAAAGAGATTCTGGTCGTACATAAGGCACACCAGTGGCAACACGCAATACCTTCACTGTGCGATAACAACGGTGAAGTCACTGAAGATAGTGCCACTAAAGCAGATTTATTAAACACGGTTTCCGAAACTCCTTCACCAAAGAAGACGAAGTAAATATTCCTGAATTCCAATCAAGAATAACTGCCAAGATGAGAAACGTAGAAGTAGATATCCTCGGAGTAACAAAGCAGCTTAAATCACTTAATAATGGCAAAGCCTCTGGTCCGGAATATATACCAGTCAGGTTCCTCTCAGAGTATGCTGATAAAATAGCTCCATATTTAGCAATAATATACGACAACTCGCTCACCGAAAGATCCTTACCTAAAGACTTGAAAATTGCTCAAGTCACACAAATACCCAAAAAGGGAAGTAGGAGTAATTCACTAAATTTAAGGCCTATATCACTAACGTCGATTTGCAGTAGGGTTTTGGAACATATACTGTATTCAAACATTATGAAGTACCTCGAAGAAAACGATTTATTGACACAGTCAGCATGGTTTCAGAAAATATCGTTCTTGTGAGACACAACTGACTCTTTATACTCTGAAGTAATAAGTGTTATGGACAAGGAATGTCAAATTGATTCCATATTTTTAGATTTACAGAAGGTTTTCGACACTGTTCCTCACAGGCGTCTTCCAACCAAACTGTGTGCCTACGGAGTATCACCTCAGTTGTGCGACTGGATTCGTGATTTCATGTCATAAAGGTCATAGTTCGTACTAATTGACGGAAAGTCATCGAGTAAAACAAGTAATATCTGGCGTTCCCCGCTATTGTTCCTGATCTATATTAACAACATAGGAGACAATCTGGGTAGCCGTCTTAAATTGTTTGCAGGTGATTCTGTCATTTACCGTCTTGTAAAGTCATCACATGATAAAAACGACTTACAAAATGATTTAGATAAGATATCTGTATGGTGCAAATAAGGGAAAGTATGAAGTTATTCACATGAGTCCTAAAAGAAGTGTGCTAAATTACGATTACACGATAAGTCACACAAAACTGAAGGCTGTAAATTCAACTAAATACTTAGGGATAACAAATAACCTAAATTCGAACGATCACATAGATAATATTGTGGGTAGAGAAAAAGGGAGAGAAGGAAACATAGTAGGTGAATATGTATAGGGGGTAAGAAATGAGAGGAAGCCGTCTGGTAGAATTTTGCACAGAGCATAACTTAATCATAGCTAACACTTAGTTTAAGAATCATAAAAGGAGGTTGTACACATGGAAGACTCCTGGAGATACTAAAAGGGATCAGATAGATTATATAATGGTAAGACACACTTATGAACCAGGTTTTAAATTGTATGACATTTCCAGGGGCAGATGTGGACTCTGACCACAATCTATTGGTTATGAACTGTATATTAAAACTGAAGAAACTGCAATGGGAATTTAAGGAGATGGGACCTGGATAAACAGACTAAATCAGAGGTCGTACAGAGTTTCAGGGAGAGGATAAGGGAACAATTGTCACGAATGGGGGAAAGAAATACAGTAGAAGAAGAATAGGTAGCTTTGAGGAATGAAATAGTGAAGGCAGCTGAGTATCAAGTAGGTAGTGGAAATCCTTGGGTAACATAAGAAATATTGAGTTTAATTGATGAAAGGAGAAAATATTAAAATGCAGTAAATGAAGCAGGCAAAAAGGAATACAAACGTCTCAAAAATGAGATTGACAGGAAGTGCAAAATGGCTAACCAGGGACAAATGTAAGGCTGTAAAGGGTTATCTCACGAGGGGTAAGATAGATACAGCCTACAGGAAAATTAGAGACACCTTTGGAGAAAGAGAGCCACTTGCATGAATATAAAGAGCTCAGATGGAAACCCAGTCGTAAGCAAAGAAGGGAAAGCAGAAAGGTGAAAGGAGTATACAGGGTGTTACAAAAAGGTACGGCCAAACTTTCAGGAAACATTCCTCACACACAAAGAAAGAAAATATGTTATGTGGACCTATGTCCGGAAACGCTTACTTTCCATGTTAGAGCTCATTTTATTACTTCTCTTCAAATCACATTAACCATGGAATGGAAACACACAGCAACAGAACATACCAGTGTGACTTCAAACACTTTGTTACAGGAAATGTTCAAAATGTCCTCAGTTAGTGAGGATACATGCATCCACCCTCCGTCGCATGGAATCCCTGATGCGCTGATGCATCCCTGGAGAATGGCGTATTGTAACACAGCCGTCCACAATACGAGCATGAAGAGTCCCTACATTTGGTACCAGGGTTGCATAGACAAGAGCTTTCAAATGCCCCCATAAATGAAAGTCAAGAGGGTTGAGGTCAGGAGAGCGTGGAAGCCATGGAATTGGTCTGCCTCTACCAATCCATCGCTCACCAAATCTGTTGTTGAGAAATGTACAAACACTTCGACTGAAATGTGCAAGAGCTCCATCGTACATGAACCACATGTTGTGTCATACTTGTAAAGGCACATGTTCTAGCAGCACAGGTAGAGTATCCCGTATGAAATCATGATAACGTGCTCCATTGAGCGTAGGTGGAAGAACATGGGGCCCAATAAAGACATCACCAACAATGCCTGCCCAAATGTTCACAGAAAATTTGTGTTGATGAAGTGATTTCACAATTGCGTGCGGATTCTCGTCAGCCCACACATGTTGATTGTGAAAATTTACAATTTGATCACGTTGAAATGAAGCCTCATCCGTAAAGAGAACATTTGCACTGAAATGAGGATTCACACATTGTTGGATGAACCATTCGCAGAAGTGTTCCCGTGGAGGCCAATCAGCTTCTGATGGTGCCTGCACACGCTGTACGTGGTACCGAAACAACTGGTTCTACCATAGCGCTCTCCATTCAGTGACGTGGTCAACGTTACCTTGTACAGCAGCAACGTCTCTGACGCTGACATTAGAGTTATCGTCAACCGCACAAAGAATTGCCTCATCCATTCTCCTCGTCATTCTAAGTCTTCCCCAGTCGCAAGTCATAGGCTGGAATGTTCCGTGCTCCCTAAGACGCCGATCCATTGCTTCGAACGTCTTCCTGTCGGGACACCTTCGTTCTGGAAATCTGTATCGATACAAACATACCACGCCACGGCTATTGCCCCATGCTAATCCATACATCAAGTGGGCATCTGCGAACTCCACATTTGTAAACATTGCACTGACTGCAAAACCACGTTCGTGATGAACACTAACCTGTTGATGCTACGTACTGATGTGCTCAATGCTAGTACTGTAGAGCAATGAGTCGCATGTCAACACAAGCACCGAAGTCAACATTACCTTCCTTCAATTGGGCCAACTGGTGGTGAATCGAGGAAGTACAGTACATACTGACGAAACTAAAATGAGCTCTAACATGGAAATTAAGCGTTTTCGGACAAATGTCCACATAACACCTTTCCTTTATTTGTGTGAGAGAAATGTTTTCTGAAAGTTTGGCCGTACCTTTTTGTAACACCTTGTATAGAGGGTCTATACAAGGGTGATGTGCTTGAGGACAATATTATGGAAATGGAAGAGGATTTAGATGAAGATGAAATGGGAGATACGATACTGCATAAAGAGTTTGACAGAGCACTGAAAGACCTGAGTTGAAACAAGGCCCCGGGAATGGACAACATTCCATTAGAACTACTGATGGCCTTGGAAGAGCCAGTCCTGACAAAACTCTACCATCTGGTGTGCAAGATGTATGAATCAGGCGAAATACCTTCAGACTTCAAGAAGAATATAATAATTCCAAGCCTAAAGAAAGCAGGTGTTGACAGATGTGAAAATTACCGAACTTTCAGTTTAATAAGTCACAGCTGCAAAATACTAACGCGAATTCTTTATAGATGAATGGAAAAACTGGTACAGGTCGGCCTCTGAGAAGATCAGTTTGGATTCCGTAGAAATATTGGAACATGTGAGGAATACTGACTCTACGACTTACCTTAGAAGAAAGATTAAGAAAAGGCAAACCTATGTTTCTAGCATTTGTAGACTTAGAGAAAGCTTTTGACAATGTTGACTCGAATACTCTCTTTCAAATTCTAAAGGTGGCAGGGGTAAAATACGGGGAGTTGAAGGCTATTTACATTTTGTACAGAAATCAGATGGCAATTAAGAGTAGAGGGGCATGAAAGGTAAGCAGTGGTTGGGAAGGGACTGAGACAGGGTTGTAGCCTCTCCCCGATGTTATTTAATCTGTATATTGAGCGAGCAGTAAAGGAAACAAAAGAAACTTTCGGAGTAAGTATTAAAATCCATGGAGAAGAAATAAAAACTTTCAGGTTCGCCGATGACATTGTAATTCTGTCGGAGACAGCAAAGGACTGGGAAGAGCAGCTGAACAGAATGGACAGTGTCTTGAAAAGAGGATATAAGATGAACATCAACAAAAGCAAAACTAGGATAATGGAATGTAGTCGGGTGATGCTGAGGGAATTAGATTAGCGAATGAGCCATTTAAAGTAGTAGGTGAGTTTTGCTATTTGGGGGGAAAAATAACTGACGATGGACGAAGTAGATAGGATACAAAATGTAGACTGGCAATGGCAAGGAAAGTGTTTCTGAAGAAGAGAAATGTATGAACATCGAGTATAGATTTAACTGTCAGGAAGTCGTTTCTGAAAGTATTTGTATGGAATGTTGCCATGTATGGAAGTGAAATATGGAGGATAAATAGTTTGGACAAAAAGAGAATAGAAGCTTTCGAAATGTGGTGCTACAGAAGAATGCTGAAGATTAGATGGGTAGATCACATAACTAATGAGGAGGTATTGACTAGAATTGGGGAGAAGAGGAGTTGTGGCACAACTTGACAAGGAGAAGGACCGGTTGGTAGGACATGTTTTGAGGCATCAAGGGATCACAAATTTAGCGTTGGAGGGCTGCGTGGAGGGTAAAAATCGTAGAGGGAGACCTAGAGATGAATACACTAGCTGAATCAGAAGGATGTAGGTTGCAGTAGGTACTGGGAGATGAAGAAGCTTGCACAGGATAGAGTATCATGGAGAGCTGCATCAAACCAGTTTCAGGACTGAAGATAACAACAACAGAGCAAACCAAAGACTGCAATTCATTGCCAAAACACTTAGAAGGTGCAACAGGTCTACTAAAGAGACTGCTTACACCACGCTTGTCCACCCTTTTGTGGAGTATTGCTGTGTGGTGTGGGATCTGCGTCAGGTGGGACTGACAGATGACACTGAAAAAGTAAAACAAATGGCAGCTCGTTCTGTATTATCGCGAAATAGGGGACATAGTGTCAGAGACATGGTATGTGAATTGGAGTGGCAATCATGAAAACAAAGGCGTTTTTCGTCGTGACAGGATATTCTCATGAAATGTCAATCACCAGTTTTCTCCTCCGATTGGGAAAACATTGTTGGCACCCACTTACATTTGGAGAAATGATCATCACGATAAAATAAGAGAAATCAGGGCTCGCACAGAAAAATTTAAGTGCTCGTTTTTCCTGTGTGCCGTTCGACAGTGGAATGGTAGACAGGGAGTTTGAAAGTGCTTCATTGAACCATCTGCGAGGCACTTTATTGTGAATAGCAGAGTAATCGTGTAGATGTAAATGAATAGTTTATCAATGTACCTTCCACACGAAATGCTGTGCAGTGAAGATTAGGGATATGACAGAAGCACCCAGTATCTACACAATGCTTACATGGTGGTCTCTAAAACAATTGATAAATAAAAACCTCAAAATTTATTTATTGCTAAAGCTTTCCAGAAATTCTGTTTCTTATTCTGGTTGGTTTATGGTTCACTGGCATATTGTAAAATTTTAATTGTAAGTTTTGTTTCTAGTACTTTGACAAACAGAAAGGTATTTGTTTGAAATCTTATTTGCATATTTTTCTGATGTGTTTTATCATTATTGGTGTTCAGTTACTTCACTTACATGTGTATGAAAATACAAGTTATAAATTATTGAGTTATAAAAGTTACAATATTTAGTGATTCAGTTGTCAACTTCTAGAATCTGACACACCATGATACCAGTTACATTTAAAAAAGTCGTGTGATCCAATTAATTGTTCAAAAACACTCTAAATTTACCAGATACCATGCCTAACAAAACTATATACTCAACACAATGGAAAAAAGTGAAAAGGTACAGTCAGAACAAGAGAAAACTCTGGAGCCTGCACACCTTCAGTAGTTTGTAATCTTTCATATCCACCCATGTACGTACTGGGGACCTGAAAAGCATTACAGTTCTTTTCTGTGGGAAAGGGTTTAACTGCAGGTATACTAATGAAACCCAGATACTACAGGTGTAGCTCATGCATCAGCTGTTATCACCGCCACTCAGTATGTAGTGTTACCCTTCAGTACTTAATGGGTGATGATGTGACCATTTGTGTGTGTGTCCTTCAGTCAACGGTGTTCTGCAATGCCAGGAGGCCAGATGTTGGGAAGATGTAAAAATTTTCAAGAAGGCTCACTCCAAGTGTACTGGAAAATTTGCAACCATTTCCATCTGTTCAGACAATATTTCCATTTGTGGAAGGCTTCATATAAGTTGCAGTGCCAAAAACAGTTTTAGATTAAAACGATCTGCACGTGTGTCATTCACATTCATTCATCAGTATGCAAATTTATTCCCTTGATTGATGTCACATTGATTCTTGTTCATGAACAGTCATTGTCCAGCCGATCAACAACCATCGAAGATAACAAATGAAAATATTGATGCTTGCACTAGTAATTGATTTATTTGGAATCAAACAAAAAAATTGTTTACCAGGTGAAATAAATTTACCATTCGTAGAGGTGAAAGTGGGGCGAAATAGGAGAATGCACTTACAGAGCTAACATAATCGAAGAGGAACATTTAGAAATTATTTCTCTTAAATAAATCTGAAATACCTTGAACTTAAACATTTTGAATTAAAACATTTAACTGATTAATTTTTTGATACATTTCATAAATTGTTGTAGACTATTGACTTGTAGCACTGTATTTTAAAAAGATTGTAACACGTGAAAGTGAAGTATTTTAGTTCTAATCGAAAAATTTCAGATCAAATCGGCAGTGACTCAGAATAATCATTATTGAATTACCTCTGGTTATTTTCGTTTTAAACCACTTTTACCTCATCAGTTCTTTACTTCTGGTGGAATATTATAATTTTAAATCAGTAACAGTTACTGAATATGTCAATTCGTATGCACTTTTATGACTTGTGGCTTATAGTACTGGATTTATGGTCAATCAAATATTTTTTATTTGTTGTATATCTCAGTATTTAACATTATCCTCCTCACTCTTCAGATTTACTCAGACTACTGGTGGGAGGTGCAGCATATCATGTGAAGAACCTTGTCACCATAGACTGGTCCAGGATGAGTTGGTGATAGACATGGAGAAGTCAACACAAGGGTTCAGTAGCAATACAGAAGATCTGACTATTGATAAGGAATGCTCAATTGCCACCCAATATGAATGTAGTACGAGGGAAAAGGAATTACATGTATATAGCTGTAATTTCTGCCAACAGAGCTTTTCTTCAAAATATAGACTTATAATGCATGTGTTTATGCACATTGGTGGAACGCAACCACCTTCGTATGTTTGTAAGTGGTGTGGTGAGGTATTTCACAGTCATGTTGGCTTGAAAAAGCATATGAGAATGAGTGAGAATTGTCGAGTTTTAACTGCAGACAGTCATGAAAAATATGGACATAGTGATGAGCATCAAACCGCTACCTCGTTGGATAGCGAGGCAGAAGTTTCTGTCACAGAACACAATGACCAGTCTTCATGTAAGGAAACTTGGAAAGATTCAAAGAAGCCCTCTAATGACATATGTAACACACATATGACAAATGATAGAAAACAAGTAATTATGGAACTTTATCTATAGCTGTTAATGTCAGTGCCCAGGCTGATCTACTTACTGCAAACAGAACTCACGGATGTGGTATTTGTGGTAAATTGTTTGCTAGGTGTGGCGATCTCAACAGACATGTTTCCATTCATACTGGGAAAAGACTTCACAAATGTGATATTTGTGACAAATGGTTTGCCCAGTCACGTTATTTAAAGGCTCACACATTAATTCACACTGAGAAGAAACCTTACATGTGCGAGAGTTGTGGGAAATCTTTTACTATGTTAGGTGATCTCAAGAAACACTCATTTATTCACACTGGAAATAAACCTCACAAATGTGATATTTTTGGGAAATCTTTTACTAAGTTAGGTAATCTCAACCAACACTTATTAATTCACACTGGAAATGAACCTCACAAATGTGAGATTTGTGGGAAATCTTTTACTAGGTTAGGTAATCTCAAGCAACACTCATTAATTCACACTGGAAATGAACCTCACAAATGTGAGATTTGTGGGAAATCTTTTGCTGCGTCAGGCTATCTCAAGAATCATGTTTTAATTCACACTGGAAAGGAACCTCACGAATGTGAGATTTGTGGAAAATCTTTTGCTGCGTCAGGCTCTCTCAAGAAACATTCATTAATTCACACTGGAAGTAAACCTCACAAATGCGAGATTTGTGGGAAATCTTTTACTATGTTAGGTGATCTCAAGAAACACTCATTCATTCACACTGGAAATAAACCTCACAAATGTGATATTTGTGACAAATGATTTGCCCAGTCGCGTTATCTAAAGGCTCACACATTAACTCACTCTGTGAAGAAACCTTACATGTGTGAGAGTTGTGGGAAATCTTTTTCTAAGTTAGGTCATCTCAAGCAACATTCACGAATTCACACTAGAAATAAACCTCAGAAATGTGAGATTTGTGGGGAATCTTTTACTATATTAGGCAATCTTAACAAACATTTATTAATTCACACTGGAAAGAAACCTCACAAATGTGAGATTTGTGGGAAATCTTTTACTATGTTAGGTGATCTCAAGAAACATGTATTAATTCACACTGGAAAGAAACCTCACAAATGTGAGATCTGTGGGGAATCTTTTGCTACATCAGGTGATCTCAAGACACATGCATTTCAACACACTGGAAGTGGACCTCACAAATGTGGTATCTGTGACAAAAGTTTCACTTACTTGGATACTCTCAAGACACATGCATTACTTCACGTCAGAAAGAAAATGTAAGTATGTGTTAGTTTATGCAAATAGGTTTTCGTGGTTGGTGCCCTCAAGGCCTATAAAATAATGTATGTACCAGGGGACAATAAATTGTACTTTCGGCGAAATAACTTTAAAATCTGGTAGAATTGTGAAAAAATTTGTAATGATGTGTACTTTAAAGTGCTAACAGATAATGTGACAAAAAATTCATATCTGTAGCTTCAGATGTCATGAAATGGTATTACCAAATACTCAAGAAAGATGAATCAAATGTGTTTTTGTCATTAGCACTGCTGCTTTTTCCTATTGATCTTACGACAAGAAGATTGTGAATTGTGATAAATCCGTACATTTGTTAGTAATCATAAGTATCTTGCAATATTCAGTATAAGGCCAAGGAAATGTGATGACTTGCTGCTTAGTGTTCCAAACAAAGTCATCATGTAGTACACTGCTGGCCACCGTAAATGCAACACCAAGAAAGACAAGAGGTAGCACAACAAGATTTATTTTGTAGATAACATGTTGACCAAGTATCAAATGATTACGTTTACAGACGTCTGTGACGTGGTTCCTGCCAGAATCAGTAGCCAGAGTAGCCGCCATTGTTGGAGATCACCGCTGCCACACGTCTCGGCATTGAGTCAAAGAGACGTTGGATGTGTTCCTGGGGTACAGCAGCCCAAGCAGCTTCCACACGTTGCCAAAGACCATCTGGTGTGGCAGCTGGGGATGTAATCTGGGTCACTCGTTGAGCAACCATGGACCACATGTTTTCTATCGGCGAAAGATCCGGAGAGCGAGCAGGCCAGGGAAGCAATTCAATCTGGTTATTGACGAAGAACCTTTGGACAATGTGTGCCACGTGTGGTCGCGCATTATCCTGTTGAAATATGGCTGTGGCCGAGCCCTGAAGGTAAGGAAGGACAACTGGCTCCAGCACCTCAGATATGTAGCGCCGGCTATTTAAAGTACCGGCAATGCGTACTAGAGGCATGCGAGAGTAATATCCAATACCGCCCCATACCATAATACCCGGCGCAAGACCAGTGTGGCGGTGCATAATGCAGCTGTCCAGCATCCTCTCTCCACGGTGTCTCCACACTCGAATCCGACCATCGTGGTGCTGCAGACAGAAGCGTGCCTCGTCAGTAAGAACAACGTCATTCCATTCTGCCGTCCACATCCGTCTGTCATCACACCATTGGCGATGGAGACGTCTGTGGTTCTGCGTCAATGGTAGACGAAGCAATGGACGTCTTGCAGACAGACCACTCTGCTGTAAACGGCGTCGAATGGTACGCGCAGACACTGGATGATGCGTTACAGATGCAATGTGCTGTGCTATGGTTCGGGATGTCACTGAGCGATCCGTCACTGCCATGCGCACAATTTGCCTATCAGCACGTGCAGTGGTGCACCGAGGTGAATGCGATCGACCATGTCGGTCCAACGTACCCTCCTGCATCCAACAGTCACATATCCGCATTACAGTTGTTTGGTTTCGTCCAACACGACTAGCAATTTCTCTGTATGATAATCCACAATCTCGGTAAGCCACTATCTTTCCTCTGTTGAACACGGATACTTGATCAAAAAATGTTCGCTGTTGTCTACGAGGCATAACTGATCGTCTTGTGAAACACCCACAAGGTAAACACACGTGCCGAACGTACACTCGTCGAAATCGCCAAGCCTTAATTGGCGCTATGAGGTGACGCCACAGGCGCACGTGATGTGAGTCTGCGCTGAAATTCTAATCAGTTGCATATCTCATCGCTGCAAACCCATGGTGTAAATTTCACTTGATTCGGATGCTTCCTTCAGGGTGTTGCATTTACGGTGGCCAGCAGTGTACTTGTAACTGTATTTTAGAAACAGTGACAGTAAAAATATATTCATGGCACTTGCTTCATTGGGGCTAGTAAACTCAATACTGGAGAAACATGATTATAACAATTATTTTACTCAGATACGTTTTCTCAAGAGACTTGGTGTGTCATTAATAGTGTGTACATTTATGTTCTGTTGGTACTAATCCTGCATTAGTAAACATAACAACAAATATAATAACCTGCTTAATAGCATGTTTGGCCACCTTTGGAATACAGTACTTTGACAATTCTACGTGATATGGACTTGACACATCATTTACATGCTTCTGGGTGTATGTTGCACCAGTTGTATTCCACACGTTTAGATTAGCTAAATGGTATGGTCAAGACATCAGTGTTAGTTACCATGCTACTCAGACCATGCACATGTGACATGGACAATTATCCTGCTGAAAGATGCCTCCACTATGGGAGAGCACACCAGGAATGAAGGAATGCATGCAGTTGCAATGAATGTCATGTAGTCTGCAACTGTCATGATGCCTTCTGTTGCTAACAGGTGTCCCACAGGAGCCAAAGTGACTGCCCCCAAAGCATAATGGGCCCTCTATTTGGTGCCATTCATTTAGATGATAGCATATCTGGATGTGCAACTGACCTGGTGTAACAGGAAATGTCACCCATCCTGACAGTTAACATTTGAATTGACCTTCACTCCAGCCTCAATGATCCCTTGCACACTGCAGATGCAAGTGAACATTTTGGTGGATCGGTATGGAAACATACGGTGACCATATGTTCCAGAGCCACACATTCAACAATGTACATTGAACTGTGGATTCCAAAACGTGTATGGCTGCCCCAGCGTTGTTTTCTGTCATTAGATATGCCACATATTGCCGCATCTCCAGCTTTACAGAGCAGGCAAGCTTCTGACCTCCATACTTTGTGAAGAAGTATAGATGTATTACATCTTATCATAATGTGATGGACTTATTACCTTTCAGCCACTTTCCTCAGATGTTCACAACAGTAGCATAGATCCATTGTACCAACTTCACCACTTTTGAGGTTCTAGTTCCCAACTGCAATGCCACTTTAACTTGCCCTTTGCTAAAGTCATTTACATCATTAAATTTACATGTTTGCAGCTCATCTTACTGATAGAACAAAAAGTGTAAATCTCTGGTCTGCTTATATACTTGTAATCTGCTTACTGCATCATATGCATACAACGTGGCATTCATTCTCCTCATGAACAGTGTTCATGACATTTTTGCCCATCAGTTCATCTTCATGTAAATGGGTCATATGCGGAAATGTGCAGTCTAAGAAATTCATCATGCTTGGTTGCCATTTACACTAGTGCACAATAGCTATATTTTTTGTGAAATATTTTTGTTTCACAAAGCTCTGTACATAATTCAGAGATAATATAGGTGTTATCCAACAAAGCTCTTAATTACTTGTTCAGCATCTAATACTGCGAAAGTTCTACAAAAAAAAAAAGAAATAGGTAAACAAACATTAGGTGTTATGATTTGATTCCAGTTTTTTTATACACAAGAACAACAGTTGGGAGAGCTCAGAACGTGAGCACTAAATATTTCTTGTATTATATTCAAAGATGTTTCCGTTGTGGGTATTTTCCTTAATTTGTGGTAAATATACATGAGGTTTTTGGAAAATTGTACTTATGCTTCAGTTTCAATTTCAGAGCGATTGTTTTTAATTTTGATTCCCTACCTATTTGTTATTGTTGAAAGTGGTTTAGTATGTTTCATCATATGTGTAACAATGGGAGATAGTTATAATTAAGTGATTGGCACTGTTCTGTGTTGCTACACTTCAGCTGTGACACTTTGTAGTGATATGATTACATTGTATTTCATCTTTCCCATGATAGTACATCCACAACTGCTGTATGGGTTATTCATAATAGACAACATCCGCATACATTTGTATTAAATATTATTTTCCAATAAAAGGGAAGATAAACCGGGTTTCTGGACAATAGCCTTATATTCCAATGAATATGAAAATGTACTACAAAGTGTGGCGACTACACATAATATGAATCTCTAAGAAACAGTAAAATTTGTAGTAACATGTTAAAAAAAGGTACACAATATGGACTGAATATCTATAGGCGTCAGCTAAAGATGGGTCATATGGTGTTTCTCTAGTACATGAGATGTAAGCAGAAAATAAACATATTCAGTGGTTGTGTGGAAACCATCCAAAGAACTGAGTCTACATAAACACTATACATAGCCATAAATTAAAGAGTGTAAATGCACCTATTAAAATAATAACGTAAGCTAATCACTACAGAATAAACTGTTGTATAAGAATTGTCAAGGACAAGTCAGTTGTAGGTTGTGGATCCAGGAGTAAGGGTAATCAAGCATATTGTTTAAAATAAACAACAATGAGTACTTTAAAACAACTAACTGGTATTTACATCAGAACTTTACTTCTAAGGCCACTAACAGACTGAGTGGCATAGTGCTGGAGAATGGAATAGAAGCACACCTCCGATCAGACTGAAAGCTGGTTGCCAATAGTGAGCCAAGTTTATCCCGGCTATGGCCTATGGCCCCATGTGACCATTAACAGCGGTCTCATTGGTTGCTGGATGGTTTTCTAGGTTTTCCTCACTAAGGATGCTTCTCGGAAGTGTCTCCTCATCAGTATCCTCTGTCAGAATTGTATGAATGTGAACAAGGCATATACAGTGGTAACTGATACAGAACTAGCCCCTGACTAGCCACAGCTCTGAATTGAAACATATTTTATAAAGTGTTCCCCACTCGGTCTATCAATCTACCACACACACTTCACTCCCCCTCCATAGCAGCAGGCTAATTATTTCAAAATTACAAAAGTAGTAGTTTGATGTTTGAAAATGCTCCTTTGGACCGGTGGCTCTTGCTAAAGGATGCAACGTTCTAATAGGGGAAACAAATAATTTCCAAAATGCAGTAAAAAAAGTGGACATGAATAGAAAACTAAAAGTATTTAATAAGTGACAAATAATAGTACAATAATTTAGAGTTCGAATTGGCCAATTTTGGCTATTGTAGAAATAATTTTGGCTATTGTAGAAATATACGCAGCCAACTGAAATGATGCACTGATACAGTGGTGTGGTGGTGCCGAGGCAACAGGTGTGCTGACCATGTACTGAGCCAGCAGGGACAGCATGAGGGCTGCCAAGATACATCAGCTGGGCAGTGGCTAAGCTGGTGCAATGGTGATGCCAGTGGACAGTGATGGAGTATTGTGGTTCAGAATGACAGCATTGGGGCCAGCAAATGTTGTTCCCAGTTGTGAAGGTCTAGCCTCGCAGATCATGAAAGACTGTAACACTGCATCAGATGGGTGCATCATCAAAGGTTGTCTGGTTATTTCCATACAAAAGGAGGTCTAGCTCAATAATATTAATAAGATTTATTTCCTTTCCTATAATCTCTGCAGTTTGTAGTATAAAAGTTAAAATTACAAAGTTATTGAAGGATACATTACAAACTGATTATATATCCATAATAAACTAATCTCATTAAGACAACTGTAACACTTTCATTGTTTTATTATATCTTATTTCATGTACTTAGGTTGACAACCCTGTAGCCAGGCAGATGTGCGTGTATGAAGCTCTCACTAAGTTAAGCGATTAATATTGGAATAAGAGCTAATTTAGTTAATATTACATTTTAGACTAGTGCATTTACTTCTTATCTAATCTATGTATTGAAAGTTTTGCTTTTCTAAACATAATTACATCAAAAAGGAAATATTTTGTAAAGGCCGGCAGTTGCGTTGTTGTTTACATATTTTGGCGTAAATTTCGTATGAGTCTAGATATTTGTTTTTGACTAGACTTAGCTCTTCAAAGTTAAATTAATTCGTGTCTCTCATCCAGAATTTGTGTGGTTGATTAAAAGTTTCTGAGCCAAGTTTATAAGTTTGTTTACATTAGTGTTTAGTTACATACTAGGACAGGTTAAAACCTATTGTGCTGTTGAAGTTATTTTCTGCTTTTGTGTTACGTTTTACTATCAAACCATGTGTGACAAGTGTGGTGGTTGCCGTAGAAATTTGAAAGAGGGAGTGTTCTGTATAGACAGTAGGTTATGGTTTCATTGGGGAGAGTGTAGCGGAGAGGAAACAAGGATAGTTATGAGGCTCTTCCATGGCAGTGTAGGTTACATAGAAAGGATAGAAAAATCGCGGAACTGGCGGCAAAGATTTGTGCCCTTAAGGCTGAATTAGAAATCGCGAATTTGGAATTATTTAAGCTAAGGGAGGAAAAGGACTCTGGGCGCAGGTAAAAGGTAGCAAGCAAAGAGCGAAGAAGAGAAACAGTTGATAAAACTTATAAAATTCAGTTAGGAAATCAGTTTGGCTTGCTATCAGAAGTAGTGGAGGAAGGGCCGCATCCAGATTTAGTTGAATGTAGGTTGAAGCAGAATATTAGCTTAAAGAAAAAAGACAGGTTGGGATCAAACCAGAATAGGAAAAGAAAAATTCTGCTTATAGGTAGCAGTCATGGGAGGGGTGTGGGCCAACAGCTACAGGAGAAATTAGGGACAGAGTACCAGGTCACAAGTTTTGTGAAACCAAGTGCTAGCCTTAGCCAGGTGACAGAAAACTTATGTGAGCTATGCAAGGACTTTGTGAAGGAAAATCAGGTAATTATAGTTGGGGGAGCAGTAAGCAGCCTGGCTATGAATCCAGGGTATAGTATTAGGAGTGATCTGGATGAAATAGGAACAGAAACTGGGCACACGAATGTTGGGTTTTTGGAGGTATTTCAGCACTATGATCAGCCCTGGGTATCGCGTGTTAACACAGAACTGAACAGGATGCTCCAGACACCGGCAAAGTCTCACATGAGTGTTGGTCCAGTTGATGCTATTGGTAGGTGGGGCTACACTACACATGGCTTGCGCCTTATTAGGAAGGGGGAAGATAAATTAGCTTCTCTATTAGCAGATACTGTAAGGGGGGCCACAGTCACACAAGGGGTGATCCCTGTGGTTATTGCGACCAAGGCAGACAGGTTTTTTTAGGTTAAAGTCAATTTCCAGACAGACAATAACCAAGGAAAATAGAAGAAAAGAAACTTCATGCACAGCAAACAAGGATAAAGCTAAGGATGATATCAACTTCACCAAAATATCAGAGGAATAAAAAAAAGTAGGTGAGCTGATAATGTATTTAGATGATCTCGAAAATAAGAATGAGATTGATATACTTTGTCTGTCTGAGCACCATGTAACTGTGGGGATGGAAAATGTCTGTATAAATGGGTATCATTTAGCATCTTACACTTGTAGATCTAGTATGGATAAAGGAGTAGTTCCCATTTTCATAAAACAAGGGTATAAATACAGAACTGTTGAAGTGAGCAAATTTTGTGTTGATCAGCACTTTGCGGTTTGTGCATGTTAACTTCAGCTAGACAATGTTGATATTAGCAACAGTGTACAGGTTTCCACTAGGAGATTGGGAGCTATTCATAAAAAAGTTTGACTCCGTATTATACTGTCTCTCAGACAAAAAGAAGAAGTTATTAATCTGGAGTGATTTCAGTGTTAACTTTTCTAAGCAATTCTGATAGGAAAAGTGAACTAGAAGTGTTGTTAACAACATATAACTTAGAATCAGTAATCAGTATCCCTACACGTATAGCTCAAGACAGTAGTACTCTAATAGATAATGTATTTGTACAGCAAGAGGATGTAGAACACACACATGCTTTCCCTGTGGTTAATGGATTATCTGACCATGATGCACAACTGATTAACTTACAAAACATAACAGGGTGTACACTTCAGAAACCATTAAGTAAAAGTGTGAGGGTGCTCAACCAGGTATCTATAGATCACTTCAGAGAAAGTTTAGGAAATGTAAACTGGGAAGATATATATAATGATTCAAATGCTAATGATAAATGCAGCATATTTCCTAATAAATTTATATCCATTTTTGAACATTGTTTTCCAAAGAAAATTACTAAATGTAACACCACAATATTTTTAAAGAAACCTTGGATTATTGTAGGTATTAATGTGTCTTCAGAAAGAAAAAGAAAACTGTATGAGACAGCAAGAAGTAGTTTTACACTATAACAATTATTGTAACACACTGAGAATAGTTGTAAGGAAATCAAGAAATATATAAGTTAGAGAACAAATTAACAACTCCAGCAATAAAATCAAATCAATATGGAATGTTGTTAGAAGGGAGACAGGAAAACTAACCAGTGGGGTAGGTAGTATTACTGATAAAGAGAATGAGACCATCTTAACCAACATTACACAGGTAACCAATGTATTTAACAATCACTTCTTAAGCGTAGGAGAAAAAATTGGCGAGAATAGTTCAAAAGAAAAAGCCAGGCAGCACATGGAAGAGTCAGTTTTGAAAAATTTTAGTCAGATTGGGTTTCATCTAACAAACCCTTTTGAAATAAGGAAAATTATTAAATCATTGAAAAATAAATGTTCTTTAAGAGTAGACGACATCAAAACAATTTGGAGCAATTACAGCTGATATTTTGAGTCACATATGTAATGCATCACTGACTCAGGGATTTTTTCCAGACAGGTTAAAATATATCCATTGTCAGGCCTCTCTACATAAAGGGGAAACCACAGATGCCAATAATTATCGGCCAGTATCCTAGCTTACAGCATTTTCAAAAATGTTTGAGAAAGTAATGTACTCAAGAGTGGTTAGCTATGTCAACAGTAATGGGATACTTAGTAAATCACAGTTTGGATTTCAGAAATGCTGTTCCACTGAGACAGCAATATGCAATTTCACTGTCTACATAATAGAGTGTTTAAATAGTAAAATGTCACCAGTAGGAATATTCTGTGACTTATCCAAAGCATTTGATTGTGTGAACCATGACATTATGTTAGAGAAATTACAATTCTATGGTATAAATGGAAAAGCATATGAGTGGTTTAAGTCATATCTACAGAACAGGAAGCAAAAAGTCTCCCTGTATGCTTCTAGTGATTGGAAGGAGTTTGCCACTTCATCTAACTGGAATGAAATTACATTAGGTGTTCCACAAGGTTTGATCATGGGTCTCCTCCTGTTCTTGATATATGTGAATGACCTCCCTTCTTATGTGAAACAAGATGTTGAACTGACACTGTTTGCTGGTGATACAAGCATAATTATTAATCCAGTAAAGGAAAGTCCAATAGAAAATGATACAAATAAGGTCTTTTGAAAAGTTATTAATTGGTATTCTGTGAATGGGTTTCCTCTGAACTATGAAAATATAATCCAATTTTCTGCTGCAAAAAGTATAATTCCTTCAATAAACATAACACATCAAAAGAAGTCTGTAGCCAGGCTAGAGCATACTAAGTTTTTGGGTGTACACATAGATGATAATCTTAATTGGAAAATTCGTGTTTTGGATCTCCTAAAGCGACTAGGTTCAGCAACTTTTGCAATCAGAGTAATTGCCAATTTTGAGGATGCAGAAATTAGTAAGCTAACATACTTTGCATACTTCCACTCTCTGATGTCATACAGAATAATATTCTGGGGCAACTCAACACTTAGGCAAAGGGTATTCATTGGTCAAAAGAAAGTAGTTAAAATAATGTGTGGGGTTCATAGTCGCACATCTTGTAGACATCTGTTTAAAAGGTTAGGAATTCTTACAACTGCTTCACAGTACATTTACTCAGTAATGAAATTTTTTCTCAACAACATGGACCAGTTTAAAATCAACAGTGACATTCATGATTACAATACCAGAAAAAAGAAAGACCTACACTATCCTTTACTTAACCTATTTTTGGCACAGAAAGGGGTACGATATGCTGCTATAAAAGTTTACGATAAATTACCAGATGAAATAAAATGTCTGACAGACAGCAGTAATAGTTTCAAAAACAAATTGAAATGATAACTCCTCGACAACTCCTTCTATACCATAGATAAATTCTTGAATATGAATAAATAAATCTGGAGATATAATATATGCATTTTGTGCCATTTAAGGGAATGGGGTAGATAATAGAAATATTTAGGTAATGTAAACACTTTAATGTAAACAAAAAAAGCAACTTGTTTCCTGTGCGCATTTCTTGTGCATTTGACACGTTCCACATCATAATGTTTTTTCCGTGCTATTGATCAATGGAACACGTAACTAACTCAATAACTAACTAACTTAATTGATATTGGTTATTAAATCCTATATCATTGGTTTGGTCCTTAACTAAGTGGAATTTAATGCTCGCCCATGTTGCAAAATACGCAAAATAACAAAATTATACAATGGAAACAATCTAATACATATTGATCAATGGAACACGTAACTAACTCAATAACTAACTAACTTAATTGATATTGGTTATTAAATCCTATATCATTGGTTTGGTCCTTAACTAAGTGGAATTTAATGCTCGCCCATGTTGCAAAATACGCAAAATAACAAAATTATACAATGGAAACAATCTAATACATATTAGCACCACATCTCCTAATGCTTAGTCATAAACGAGAGTCGTGACTGAATTGCGCCAGGATCCAAAATCCACTTGCGTATAAAATTACCCAACAGCTGCTGCTTTTGCACCACTGGTTTGGTGATCTGAATAGTTCACAGTATCCTGGATTACATATGATCCATATAAACATTCTGAGGATAACTACAGTGGCTGGAAGATACATGACACCGGGGCAACCACTCTATGTAGGAATTCCAGCTTACTCCACTCAGTGATGTGTGCAATGCCGTGGTCAATGGTAACTTGCAATTTTCCCAAGCTAGTATTCATCAAAGGTTTGCAGAAGGTGAGTCTTTGATTTTTTTGATAGTATGGGCAGGCTGTCGATTGGGTGCCAGCACAAAAGGTGTTTGAGGAAAATTAGAAGAAAAATTTAAATGCTATTCTGTGTGTAAGTTAAATGAGCAAATAACCTAATGGTGGGTGTGATACATCATAATAAGAACATTGAATAAAAGTCTACTGTTAGAGAAACTCGAGAAGTCTGGAGTGTAAATGCATGGTCACAGCAGAGAACTGCTACTATAGTTGACTGTGCTACCAAATACAGTAATCTGTTCCCAGTGGGCATAAATAAAGATTTGTGCATTGCAACAACAATGTGAGAGCAATGGAATTTTGTAGTTTTCCCTAAAAGCAATGCAATTTCACAATGCACTAATGTAGAGTAATAAGGTACGAGGCTTGTAATAATTAGTGTGAATGCACAGTTGAAACTCGAACTACATGGCAGTGTGATGGACAACCCTTGGAAACAATCAGGATGCCCTTTTGCAACACAGTGCGTTCATAGGCAGCCACACAGGCGACAGATAAAGAGGAGGTGATAACACTCAAATTTGCGACTGGTGCAAGTTATGGGTAGGGATATCTGCACATTTAAAACATCTGTAGATCATGACAGTTGTACAATAGCAGCAGTGCAATAATACAGCAAGGTTGATTCCTAGATGGAGTAGATCATTTGCATGTGTACTGATGTATGAAATGATTATTAGTTATGGTTTGCTGGAAGGTTTCAGCTGGCACTAAGTTAGGGCTGAGGCTCTGTTGCAGTCTTGACTGAATGGTAGTGTGCACAGTGTTAACATGCAAGTGTTGCGTGGGTGTTATACAACAAGATCTGTAAGGCTTTGGTCCCTTCCAAAGTAGCAGTCAGTTTGCACAGTTCCTTGTGTGCAGTTATTAAATCACGCTGGATCGCGTTTTTAAGTTCTTCGTTTTTCAGTATTAGCACAGCGGCTATATTATGGATTTGTCAGTTGGTAACCTAAAGTTGTCTTCAATGTGATTGAGCTGCACATGCCAGGATACTAGGATTTCATGATACTGCGTAACAAAGAACTAAGCTCGCTGGGGAGCTTTATCACAGCGATCATCATCAGTCTGATCAGGGGTACCAAATTTGTTTTCAGCACAGCTGCACTTCTATTAAACCAAACTTGCATAGCAATGCGGAGTGGTACTGTAACTGTTTGTTTACAGGATGAACAGTGTTTGTAATGCAGTGAAGGAGAATTAAATATGTGAAAAGACAGAGTTGGTAGTACACATTGTTTGGTCGTTTCTGCTTGCATACTGCAAGAGATAGCACTCGTGTAGAGGCAATAGCAACAGGGTACCAAGGTTCGACGACTTCGCAATCAAGATGATTGATCGGCAGTATTTATAGAGTGTTGACAGGTGCTAGTTGTCTTGAAACTTTGCAAAAGTTTAAAAGATCATTATTCTTTTAAAAAAATACTGATGAAGTATGTTGAGCAGGGCTGAATTTTGAGGGGACTGAATTCACAACCAGTTGTTTTTGGCATGCTTTTTGGAAGAACAGAAGACGTTATAGCCTGGCATGTTGCAGAATTAGGTCAACAGTTGGCTAATGTGAATGATTCACTGTAGTGTGCTAATTCTATACTTTGTTGAGAAAATAAATGTGAGTTTCTATCACCACTTTTCTGAAAATTAATGAGAATGAAACCACATTTTCGAAGCGTCCATTATGTAAACTAGCATGACTATGGAAATGTTAGATTTAGGACAAGGATGTCAAAATGGGAGCCAGTAGACATACCCAGTAGTGATAACTTCCTTGGTGAGCTATAAGAAAGAATAGAGGGCTTAGCTGTTAGGAAAATGGCCAAACCAGCTTCAGTTATCTGTAACGAAATTAAAATTGAGAGTATTGGTTACATTTATAATTGTAATGCATTAAAATATAATGGGTGGTGCAATGAGAGTGGGAGGTGAACTAGGAAGGGAATCATGATTAACTGTCCAAGCTCATGATGTCTATGACTGTAGTCTTGTGACTGTTGAGGGACCTAACTGGTTAAATTAGGTGATAAAAACAGATCGCAGAACATGACAATATGAACTGGAAAACAGAAATACATTAACAGGAAAAGAGGTGACATCATGCACTACCGTTACTGCAACTTAATCATAAAGGGAAGCTAAAGGAATGGCCGGAGCTCGTTTCTAGATGAATCAGACGTTTTTCGTCATCTCATCAGGATAACAAGGTGTAATGAACTTACAAGTGGTAGGAATCGAAAAGAGTGTGCTGCTTCCATACAAGATTTGTGTCATGAAGCCATAGAATTTTATTCTGCTGCTATAAAAGTATGTCAAAGCTAAATATGGTAAATGAATGTGAAATGAGCAGAAACGCCTGTAGATACGTGAGTTACGTAAATGAGTTAAAAGAGTCGAAGCATTTAAAGTTTTTCTCAGGGATGCAGTGCTGACAAGTAGTATGTTAACTTTGTAGGTGTGTAAGGCGCTGTGGTGTATCCAATTGTATAGTTACTTATAGTGTACTACATGTGAATGCATAATGTAGTACGTATCAGTGGATATGAAAGGGTCTCAAAAGGAACCTGTATCAGTAATGTATGCATATCCACTGCTCTATTGGTTAGTGAGAGATGGGGCAGCACAGAGAATTTGAACAGATTGCATGAAGCATTCTAAATCTTCCCATAAACGGAATGGTAGGCATCAGATGCGTTCGCATTCACGTCATCAAAATAGCAGAGCCTAACTGGCAGGTAAAACACATCACTAGGGGGACAGATGCGCAAAATTGTGGCTTAGTGAGTATTTAATTAATGATTGTAACTGATAACATTGGTGGCGGTCACATTGGGAAAAGACTTCATTATTCATATTTCTTCTTGAAGGAGTGAGCAAGGCTGAAATTGGTGTGGTGCTAGGTGCATCAGCCAGGAACTGCTTGATAAATGTGATTTTGTACTGATGAATGCCACATTTTATTCAATGGAGGATGTAGATAATATCTGAGGTCCGCTTTTGCACAATGGCGACGAGTAATGTAGAACAGCTGGCTGATGTGAGAGAGCGGTTCTAGGCGCTTCAGTATGGAACCGCGCGACTGCTATGGTCGCAGGCTCGAATCTTGCCTCGGGCATGGCTGTGTGTGGTGTCCTTAGGTTAGTTAGGTTTAAGTAGTTCTAAGTTCTAGGGAACTGATGTCCACAGCAGTTCTAGGGGACTGATGACCTCAGATACTCCCATAGTGCTCAGATCCATTTGAAACATTTTGAATGGCATGCCTGTTTTTGGAGTAACTGTCACAGTGACAAGAGCAGTTAGTCCATCACTGTGTAATTACAACAATCAATGCATTTACCCTTCTTTGCAGAACCGTATGTAATTCTTATTCGTCCATATCACAGTGGTGATGCTACTGTTTTTGAAAATGGTTTGTCTCTTAACTTCATATAGAATGGGGCATAATTACACATTACCTTTCACAAACCATTGCTGTGAAACTACATTTGACACCTTCTGTGTCTTTAGTGCCTTTCAGGTATCATTGTTTGGTAATGAAGTTAAGTCATTTGTGATACAGAAGTAGTATATAATTCAACTTATCTATGCTTTCGTTCTCCTGACCTACCCTTGATATCCTATATTTTTGTCATGCTGGATCTGTGGTCTCGACATGTAGCAGTGTCTTCTGACAATGCACATAACTGTGATGTTCAGGATTTCACGTCTGAAATCTATTGTAAATTAGGTGGAGCATGGAGGAAAGGATAGTTTTTAAAGGCGTAATACATTTCCTATAATGGCATATGGCAAAATTCGTAACCATAAATCGCTTGTTTCACCAGATCAATCCACATGAGGTTGTCACGTCCCAAGCGTGGGTATTGCGAGGGATTGAGCGACACGGTTCGTGGATGGGATTTAGCCGGTTGACCTTAGTGAGAGGGAGACTTTTTGATCTTGCTAAGATGTAGAAATCCCTGGTGTGAAGGTACAAGGCTAGGAAGCGGGTAGAATTAAAGTCTTGATAACTTTAACAAATTGCAGTTTATTCTTAATGAATACAGCTCACCCTAACTGCGCGGTGGTTGCATTCACAGGAACGCCAAGTCTAACACAGAGACAGTGACTGACTCCACCATTCCGACTGCCTACTAGAAGTTGTGCAATATTTCTAGCACCCTACGTTAGAGTCCCGCGGCTACGCCCTAACGCTCTCCAGCGACCATCTCCGGCTGCCTGCCTACAGCCCGTCCCTCAGCCCAAGTCGGCTGCTGCTATCAGTCTCTAACTACTCGACCCGACCAGACAAGACCCGACAAGACCCCAGAGCCGCGGGCTCTCGGGTTTTGTTAGCGTTTCCCCTTCGACCCCGCCAGCGCTTGGCATGACGTAGCGTCGAAGGCAACTTGTCCTTATTTGGTATTGTTAAAACATTGTTGTTGCTATTGTTCTTCAGAGGCTGAGTGGAGGAATAGAGGCGCCTCTCCCTATATGGTCACGCACTGCGTCCTGAGCCCTTCATTGGCTCCTTATGACGTAGCGCTGTCCCAACCAAGGGCCCTCTTTCTTTCTCTCTCCACTCCCAGACCTCTCTCTCTAGCCAGGAATGCTTACTATTGATACTTCTTAATTGATTGCTTATCATGAGTCCCTACACAGACCTTCGTTTGTATCTGCTGGCTGTTTGCATTCTTATCAATCGCCGCTGCCCAGCAGTTTGACTGCCGCCTCGGCTGACCCCTCGGCCACGCCTGGCGTCCAGCGCTACAACCTTAACTTCTTCCTACGTACTAATCTCAAGGTACTGCAATTAGACTTGGCTTGTTCCTGCGGTTACAACATCTCCCCCGCCAGGGAAATTGGCGTTACTCCTCAGAGTAGCGTGAATTGTGATTCTCTCATTTTATTTGCTTACATTTTCTTTTGTTACATCAACACTTCATATGTTTTGTTTTTCTTTCATATACATTCGGTACACTTCTTTGTTAGACACAATACATTTATCAAGGTACACATTTTTTTTTCAAATCATTGATACAGTTACAATTAACAAACATACGTTTATCAAGGTACATTTTTAAAAGCATTGCTACAAACTACCATTTTCATTCAACATTGGTAATTACAAGTATGTACAGTTTCATAAAACATGGACAAAACACTAAAATTGATTACACCTTTTTATAAGACACTTTTAACATATTTTTATCTTTTGATTTTACTTAACGCCTGTTTCTGAACTGAACTTACTCTTCTTGGTTATTCCCACATCTTTCATATATTACTACATCTTCAGTTTCTTTATTATCTTGCCTTCTGCTTAAGCTAGTCTCTAGGTATTGATTTACTATGGTGTTTCTTATTCATACTTTACCACAACAGTTATTATCGTCAAAGTACTTCCATAACCTTTTGAAGCATTTTTACAGCATCTACAATTTTTACAAAAACATGTTATTACAATAAAAATGACTAGCGCTATAGCTACGTATGCAGTTATTGAGTAATGTGTAAAATATCTGGAATATTTTAGTTCTTCCTCCTGCCTTTCTGCCATTCGCTGGACATCATCCAGTCTTTTCCCCACGACTTTCAAGTCGTCTAATTGTGTTACTACGTGCTCCAAGGGTAAATCTAACGTTAGCATTGAGACATTTTTCTTTTCTTCGTTTACAACACAACAGTCAAATTCTAAATTAATTTGAGGTATTATATCTTTCTTTGTTACGTTACTATGAATTACTCTATCTGTTTGTATGAACACTCTCGTTCCATACCCTTTACATTTACTATAAAAACTTATCTTTCCTACCCCTTTCATTAATAAGTCCTTCGGGGGTTCCTTTCCACATAATACTGTCAGTCCTTCTTCCTTAGGAGCTGCATATAGCCATTCGTTACTGTTTAGATGGGTCCAAAGGCTCTGATTCAGTGCGACTATTTTTCGCACACAATCTTCCGGAATTTCTCTTACCGGTTGTAATAATTTGGCTTCGCATTCCTCATGGTCGAATGTCGATAGCAATGCGAATGACTGTCTGCACAGTCTTCTGTTCTTACTCAGTTCTTTACATTTTAGATCATCCGCAGAAAGTTTCGCGTACTGCCTTTTGGATTCATCTATCAGTAGAAATTCTTTCTCTGGCTCTATGTATACGTACCTTCCTTTCATATCTGGGATCTCCTGTGGTAATGGGAGAACTCTGTACAGATTATAATTATTATTATCTATTAAAGGAATATTAATTACGTACCCTAGTACGCTACCGGAAATGAAAACATCTAAATCAATTATTCTTAACAAGAGGTAGCCTGATGACTCCGCGAGAGGAACAGGAAACTTCACGTCCTTTAATTCGTCTCGTATTAAACTTAGATACTTCACAATTTGCACTGGATTAATGATGTGAGGCTGCAGTATTCCCTTTTGAGCATTTACAATGGCATTTATCATCTGCTCGTATTCCTCTTCGATTTGGCCAAACACTGCCGCTAATTGTAATACTTGTTCCGTTACAGTGGCAAAAGATGCTACTCGTTTGAAACCCATATCTGTTTCCTTCACGTATTCTTTCATGAACCTTTCTAGTCTCTGCATGCCTGCCCTTAGAATGTGTTCATTTGATTCTAGTGTATATACTGTTCTGTTTACTCCCGCTAATGTGGCCCTTACCACTGCCACCTGTTCCTTAGTTAACCTCAGCAACCCTTCAGAGTTCCTCTCCGTAGCGTCTATTCTTTCTTTATAGTACGCTGCGTCCGCTTCGTCCAACGTCCCGAACAGTATCTTACTTACCTGTCCGACGAAGTTGAATACTCCTCTCTTTCTTCTGTTTTCGTGTTTTGTGAGTTGCTGTACGAGTTGCTGCAGACCTGTAATCTTTTCCACGTGATGTGTAACTTGTTGATCTAGTACTCTACATTCTATTAATCCTACATTTAATTGTTTCAATGTGTCACGGCACCTCTGTACCGCTGCTTTACCGTACCTCTCTGCTTTCTGAAATCTTTCTGTTGTTACATCTAAGTTAACATATGTGACTATTCTCCATGTGGTACTGTATATTTGTACTTGTCCTACGTTATCGTAATAAAGTCCTGATGAACTTGGTATTGGGGTCACTTTGAAATCGTTCGTTTCGTATCCTGATGCAACAAAGCTGTATGTTGTTATCACTATGGTGAGTTGCACAACTTGCCACTTGAGTGCCATACCTGAAATTTAAAAGAACTGCTTCACCCTGTTGGCATGTACTTTTGTTTCCTTATTTCTCTTAACTCTTATAACTACGTTAGGACCTTCCACTTTTGACACTTCAAATGGACCTCTCCATTGCGAATCTAGTTTCCGAGATCTACCACGTCTCACTGATTCGTCGTGTAATAACACCTTGTCCCCTACATTGAATTCTTTTGGGTTCTGCTTCAGATCATACTGTCCTTTACTGATCACCTTACTCCTTACAATATAATCCCTAGCCACTCTGTCGGCTTCCTGCATTCTTGCTCTTAACTTATTGACATACGAATCATAATCGTAACTTACCTGCGGTGTTTCTTGCTGCAGTACTCCTGGTATGTTAACCTTTCTTCCGTAAATTAACTCGAATGCCGTATAACGTGTGCTGCTGTGTGGTGTAGTGTTGAACACAAAAATTGCATACGGCACCCATTTGTCCCATGAACTTTGATCTCCTGTTACAAAGTGTCTGAGATATTCTACAATTGTTCTATGACTCCTTTCTAGAGCACCATTTGACTCAGGGTGGTACGCTGTGGTATTTATACGTTTTACCTTCAACAATTTACATACACTTTTAAACACGTCACTCAGAAAATTCGATCCTTGGTCTGTTAACAAAACTGATGGAATCCCATATCTTAGTACTATATATTCCACAAATGCTTCCGCTACAGTTTCAGCGTCTTGCTTGTCAATCGGGACTGCTACGGTGAATTTGCTCAGATCGTCTTGGAATGTCAACATGTATCTTTTCCCTGTACTAGATACATCTAGTGGACCCATTTGCACATTTTTCAAATACTGTTTCAGCTGTGTCTGTAATTTCTAAGGGCATCCTTGTTTTCATTTGTGTGTTTTTGTTCTTTTGATATGATGGACACTTCCTAATATAATTTTCAATGTCCCGCTTCATTCCGTGCCACTGCTTGTACGCTTTTATCCTTTCGAATGTTCTATGCATTCCTTGGTGCCCTCCCAAGGGATTATCGTGCATCTCTTTTAATATACTCTCCTTTTTCTCGGGGCTAATTTCCTCACTACTATTTGTTTCCTGGTCTATCTCACCTGACACTTGCGCTTGCCGCACGTTTACGGAACTCTGTTCCGCCTCTGCTTGTGCTACGGAGGTTCTTTCTGCCTCCGCATTTCGCTTTGAACTTATCTCTTCCTTTCCTTCATGCCTTATCCGGCTTAACGCGTCCGCATTACTGTTTAGCCTTCCTGGCTTATATACTACCTCGTAGTCGTACTCTTCGAGCTTCAGTCTCCACTTTAGGAGCCTCGAACTTGGATCCTTCACATTAAATATCCATGTTAGTGGCTTATGGTCTGTCACCACTGTGAATTTTCGCCCATACACGTATGGTCTAAACTGCTTTACTGCATACACTATAGCCAACAACTCTTTTTCCGTTGTACTATAGTTCAGTTCTGCTTTGTTAAGCGCTCTGGATGCATATGCAATCGGCAAGTCTTCGCCAATCTTTTTCCCTTGCGATAACACGGCGCCCAACGCTGCGTTACTCGCATCCGTTGTGATTATAAACGGTTTCGTAAAGTCAGGATACTGAAGTAACGGAGGATTCACTAATTTCTCTTTCAGTTCCTCGAACGCATTCTTCTGTCGTTCTCCCCATTGGTACTCTACTCCTTTCTTTGAGAGCTCATGGAGAGGTTTCGCAATTTTGCTGAAATTTGCAATGAAACGTCGATAGTACCCTATCAATCCTAGAAACCCTTTTAGTTCTTTTGTTGTTCTCGGCTGTGGGAAGAACTTCACCTTCTCCACCTTTGCCATATCCGGTGGTATTCCCTTGTCCGTGATACAATGACCTAAGAAGATTACTTCCTTCCTCAGAAATTCACACTTGTCTGGTTGCAACTTCAAATTGTGCTCTCGCAACCTGTCAAATATTTCCCGGAGTTTTTCGTTATGCTCCTGCAGGTTTTTCCCATAACATACTATGTCGTCCAAATAGACAAAACATTTAACACCTTGTAAACCTGCCAATACTGTGTTCATCAGTCTCTGGAAACATCCTGGGGCTCCCTTCAGTCCCATCGGCATTCTTTTGTATTTGTAATGTTGATAGTTTGAGCTGAATGCCGTTTTCTCTCTGTCCTTCTCGTCCGTCAATATTTGATGGTACCCGCTTGCGATGTCAAGCGTCGAGAAGTACTTGGCTTGCCCTAATTGATCCAGGATATCGGAGATATTCGGCAGTGGAAATGAGTCGCCTACCATGATGTCATTTAATTGTCGGTAGTCCACTACGATTCTCCATTTCTGCTTGCCACTGGCATCTAACTTCTTTGGAACTAACAGTAACGGTGCGTTCCATGCGCTCTTGCTTTCGACAATTATGTGATCCTTCAGCATCTGCTCTATTTGCTCTTTTAGCACTTCCTTTTGCGCTTCAGGGATCCTGTACGGTCTAGCGTTCACTACCTTCCCCGCGTGTTCCGGCGCAATCGGTATTCTATGTTTCACTGCAGAAGTATAGGACAGTTTGTCCCCTGGTAGATGAAATACATCTCCGTACTCCGTGCAGACCTCTGCTAGAGCGCTCTTTTCTTCGACGTTCAAATGATCCATTCTGAGTTGCCTTCGCAACACACTAGCACGGCTTTCCGTCTTACCTACTGCATCAGTGCTACATTTTACTTCGCGTACTTTCGCTATTCTTTCTAATTCTTCCGTTATTAATCTGACATTTCCTAGTCGAACTCTGTCCTCTGATACGTTCAGTGCACTTACTATGCATTTCCCATTTCGCACTTTTACTAAGGACTCAGGTACATGCACCCCTTGTGCAATCTCCTGCCTTGGTATGACCATTTCTCTTTCGATCCCCCGTGGTACCTTTCCGTCCACTTTCAACAACATTATTCTTTCTTCCTGGGGCCCTATCTCCCCGCCTATTTCTGAATCTGCTTCTATCTCTTGTCCCTTTGGTTCTTCCTCTACTACTAAGGGTATATCTCGCCCTTGTAGCTGTATTACTTTACCTGCATAGTCAAGCTTGACTCTATGCTCTGTTAAGAAATTTCTTCCTATCAGTCCATCGTACGGAATGTCTAGACCTCTACCGTACACGTGAAATTTCTGTCTCACCTTTTCAGATCAGTCTATACTTAAGTTTATTTGTACCGTGCCTATTGTGCTAACGGCTTCACTCGTTACACCTTTTAACCGAAGCCTTTCTGCTTCGCTGATTCCAAGCATATTGTTTACCGGAATACTCGTCCTCTTTAGCAAACACAATTGTGCTCCTGTGTCTATTAGTAGCTTCAAATACTTCTATAACTCTACGCAGTACAACACTACCACGTCGTTTTCTGTTGCCCAGTCGATTACCCTCACTGTAGGTTTACCTATCGCAACAAGGCCCGACTGCGCGGCCTTGCCGCCTCTTATTTTCCCTGTACCACCTTTCCTGTTTTACTCGATACTGGCACCCTGCCTTTTCTCCAGGCGTGCCAGGGCCCTTCGTGGCAGTCTTTCGCGTAGTGGCCCTGCCGCTTACACTTAAAACACGCAACATCTTTTACTCTCGTGCACGGAACTCCGCAGTTCCCTGGTAAATTACACTGTGGACATCTCCACTCTCGTAACCCTCCATCGGTTTCTCTGTGATTTCCTCTGAATTCCCTTACATCTATCGGGTGAACTTTTCTTAACCGCACCCGGCATTCCATGTCTGTGTGTCCCGGCTTGTCACACCCATAGCAAAAGTTTGTAAACTCTTTGCCTGTCATGGCCCGTACTCTATGCTCTGGCCTGTTTTTTCTACACCTGCTTGCTATGTGGCCTCTCAACCCACAATTGAAACATCTCATCTCTTTAATTTCTCTCGCGTTTTTTACCGCTTCCTTATTTCGAGTGTACGTTACCCTCGGGGCTAGTCCCCGCTCTTTCATGGACAATATCGCACTCTCTTCCTGCAGTGCCAGCTCAACTGCTGCTGCCAAAGTAATTTCATCGCCTCTGCTTCTCACTATTGTTTGTATTCTATCATTACTTAAACCCTGTATAAAGCACGCTCTTCCTACGGAATCAACTAGCTCTATCGCACCCGTCAAGTTTTCTCTGGCCGTAACTCTGTTTACTGCTTCTCGAAAATCTCTCTGCATTTCATCAATTCGGCTTGCCCACGTTGCTATTGGTTCCCCTTGTCCCTGTCTTGCTTGGAAAATCTTACATGCATAGTGGTCTATGGTACGCTTACTGGCATAGTTTTCTTCTAAAACACGTTTCACCTCTTGCCACGTACCTGTGCGTTCCCGCACCTGCAATCTCGACCTGGCCTCACCTGTTATCTTTGCTTTAACGAACTTCGATAACGTTTCGTGTTCCTCTGGCTTTACTAATTCAAAAGCCGCATCTACATTTTCGATAAATTCCGTTAAATCCTTCTTGTTCCCTTCGAACACTTTCGACACAATACATAGGGCCTCCTTCACTGACATCTTACCATTCGTGGAGGATGACGCAACTTCATTAGTTTGGGGCATCTTAACTAAGTTAATACTTTACACAACAAAGATACAATATTCTTAAGACAATTTTACAAGTACCGCTTCTCTTGTGGTGCGTCGTCTGCTCTGTTGATCCGCGTCGTCCCGCGCTGCTCCGCGCTCTCTTTGTGCCCGCGCTGTCCCGCGCTGCTCCGCGCTGTCTCTGCGTTCTCCTTGTGCCCGCGCTGTCCCGCGCTGCTCCGCGCTGTCTCTGCGCTCTCCTTGTGCCCTGTGAATTTTAAAGTAAATTTTGATAGTAAAGTGGTAATAGCATGACATCTGATAATAAGTGAAAATTTGTTGTATGTGTTTGTCGTACGAAACTCGGCAAAAGAAAAATATATATTGCTGTAAAGAAACCATTCGATCAATATCAGCTACTGGAAAGAGACTTCGTTACTTAACGTCTCCAATTATCTATTTCACTTCAGTGCTGCTTATGAGTTGGTTAAGTAAAACATCGCTCTACCTCAAAACTGTAATTCTCATCTTATAACAATGTAGTACTGAGTAAACCTCGTTTTCAATAGTGTAAATGCGTTCGTAAAAAGTCCATTTCACATGATGTAAAGTCTCTAGTGCACATAATGTAAAACTAACAGTTATTTCATGTATCACCACAGTACGGTTCTCACATATAGGAAGATTTACAGCTTTACTGAGTAACATAGTAATCTCCTGATGATGTTGAATTGTAGCCCCTCACATTCTCTTTTACTGGTACTTATTATAAAACAACTGATCTCTCTAAACTCGTGTCCACTGTATAAGCAATTACTTCTGGTCACACTTTAATCATTTACATTATCACTTCTCTCGTTACTTTGCTGTAATATACAGTAACTTATAATACAGCAAGGCACACTCTTACTTTAGAAAGCAATTTTGGCAGCATCTTGCATAAAAAACTGCAAAAGAAAGATGGCCAACTAGCCTCAACTGGGGACTGGTTCTATAGTCTAGCACAATTCGTTTGCACTAGCCAGTCAAAATGACTGACTGAATGGCAGAATTATTACTCAAAACAGCATCAATAAAATAAATTTCTTCCTATAGTGAAATCACTCTTACACAGAATAAAATACCACATAAAACTCGTTCGAACAAACGATACCTCAATCCCATGACCTCAAGGCATAAGGGTGCTTATTTCTCAAGGCATACAGAGGATGAGCTGACAGCAACTTGTCCTTTACTTCCTGCATTTCTGCATGATAGTACCTGTGACCTGTCATAAATAATTTTGAACTGATGCAAGTGATACTGCAGAGGGTGGCAGAGCTTGACCATGGTACAGCTGTAACCAGTCAGAATATACTACCACTGTATGGTCAGAAAATGAATATCTGCATAAACAGAAGTCACTCGTGTGATGGCATAAGGCATTTCGTATTGAGACATGAATTTCTTAGTCTTCCCTTTCTTAATCATGGGGTTACAAATCAACAGTAGGTCCCCAAGTTTACACAGAGAAAGCACAGTCCCTTTGTTACTTCGTTCATCTTGTTTCTGGGTAGCTTATATTTATTTTGCTTTATCTGCTTCCAGATAGCCTTTAGGTGACAACTTCTGCCAGATCCACGGCAGATGGGTGTTTATCATGTTCAAATGGGGAGCTCATAGGCCATCTATATACTTCCTCATAGGATGTATACCTAGTTGATTCATGTATATGACTATTTCATGCAGAAGTTACATAGGCAACCTACCTGTCCCAGTCATTGAGTGGTTTATGTAGTAAGACCAAATCCGAACTGCTGTTTGATGAACACATTGAAGGTGGCTATTAGCTTTTGGATGATAAGGAGTGTTTCTCTATTTTTGGGTTCATAGTAATTTGTACACTTGTAGAAACAGGGTGTACATTAAATTAGTCCTCTGTTCAGTCAAAATATCATCATGGCCTCCGAATGATAAAGATTAAGTATTTACAAAGGCACTCATTACTATTCCTATAGTCATACCTGGAACTTGTACTAGACTTAGATATCTAGATCACTAGTAGATAGGATATATTAATAATTCTGTGTGGTGTGTGGGAACGGTCTGACACTGTCTAAGGCAACATTCTGAAATGGGTTTGTAGCGTCTATAAGTCTTTGCAAGGCAATTTAAGTCCATTGTGGGACTGAACTCTGACCACAAGGCAAGTAGCTTTGTATATACTTATGAACATCAGTCTGTCTACCTTCTCATCAATACTGTGTGTCTATTCTGGCATTCATGGCTTTTTGTCCATTATGACATGCCTGCAAACTGTCATGATACTGAGCTATTATACATTCTTGCAACTCTTTCTGCAATTATGACTCTGTTGCTCAGGGGAATTTATGTGGCATACAATATAATCAACTGTGACAAAATATTAAAGAGAATTGTACCAGTTACATTGTACATCTCTCAATTCTTCTATTAAAACATTTTCAGTATGAATCATTTTGACCTTATGGCCCAGTGCATCAACATTCAGGTATGAACAGCCTGGTTTGTGGCATGTGTCATAATCCTATTTTGATAGTTTTAATGCCCAACGAGTCAAATGACTACTGGGGTCCTTTAAACTGCGCCTCTACAAAAGAGCAGTATAATCAGAGACCACAACGAATTTTCTTCTGTAGAAATAACATCTGCAATAGTTGACTCCGAATGTAAGTGCTAGCAATTATTCCTGACAAAGAACGGTACTTATAGCATATTCGAGGTGTCTGTTCAAAGGATAAAAAGATTTTCAGAATCAGTATATTAATAATGTGAACCTGTCAAATCATACTTAAGTTTCCTCATAGCCTATTCATATCCTTCTGTCCGCTCAAGCACTGCACCTAACTTTAACAACTTAGTTAATCGTTTGGCTGTCATAGCAAAATCCTTTTCCAAAGACGATAATAATTAATGGAGGCAAGAAAAGTTGCATTTCCGTATCGTTAGTGGGCCCGGAAGAGTCTCAACTGCTTTGGTTAGCTGTGGATCTGTCTTAACTTCATCTTAACTGATAATATGTCTCAGGTACTTAACCTTTGATTGTGCAGAAAAAAAAACTTTTAAATTCAAATGTGTATGTTGTAATCTTGATAAAACGTACCTCAATCTCACCAAATGTTCCTCAGTAGGCCTTGAAAATATCATGTCATCCAAATACACAAAAGATGTTGTAGGCTTCAATCATCTTATTAACAAGTCATCGAGTCTTTGGAAAGTGACAGGCGCATTTCTAAGGCTGAAAGGCATGTGTAAAAACTCATACAATCCTCATGGAACCACAAATGCGGTATTTTAGGTATTCTGGTGCGATCAGAATTTGGTGGTAATTAGAATACATGTAAAATGTAATAAAATACCTACAGTTTCCCAATCTCTCCAATGTTTCGTCGATATGGGGTAGAGGGTACGTATCAGTGGCAGTTATCTTGTTTACTGCTTGTACTTTAATGCATAGGCGATAGGCTTTCTCTCTACTGATTGCCTTTTTCTGGTCCCACAACGATAGGGACCAAACAGGGGTTCGCAGAGGAATGATCTATCCCTGCAGCCAGCTGTTGTTGTGTAACATCCTGAACAATGGATTGTAGATAAAATAGGAATCTGACGTTGTACAACACGAAATTCAAACTTAAGACATTAGGCCAATTGCTTAGAAACTGGACAGGGTCGGAACTGGGCAGTGACTCACATATACTGCTGTTCCTCGAACAACCAAGCATATTCATTTACTACCGAGTACAAAAGATTTCTCTTACACTGGCAACTGTGCTAACTTCTCATAGGCCTGATTTTTAAGTAAGGTCGCTACTGTGCAAATTCTCCTTCTATCAGCTGCTTCTTGCTCTTACACTTTAACTTATTTTCACACTGAAATTCTTCAACTTCCTGAGCACTCTCAAGTATTGTTCCAGGTGAAATCTCTATATCTTCTTACCGAAAATCATCAATAAATACTGGAGCACAAAACTTCTGTACCAGTGTCTCTATTTTATTTGTACTTCTTCTCACAGGAATCAACAACCTGTAGAGAACGTTATTAAGACCGAGTGTATCAACGAGAAAGTCTAATCTAGGCAACATTTGGATTGTGAAGTCGGTCCTGTGCCACCGCTGATTGTTACCAGTTGTGTAAGTTTCAAATGCCCATGTATGTGATTCTGTTGGAGGTTGTGGAAGAGGCCTCATTCCACAAGTTCCTAGTGATTGAGGGTCGCGAATTTCGCCGAAATAGTTGCCTCACTGAATATAACAATATACGTCCCATAATCTATCGCCACCCAGTACTGATGTAGGATATCCTTCTGTAGAATGACACTGAAATCCCTTCTGCGTCTTCTCCCAACTTACCTATCAAAACCATAATTCTTACCATCCATCTGCAGGTTTACAAAACATTCTCTTAACCCTGCTGTTCTGTTCGGGTCTATATGACCCGAAACGAATATGAACGTTATTTTACATTATGTAAATACCAATATATATTTATGAAACTTTGTGACTTTGTCTGAAAATGGATGAGCAGCATGTGTTTTAAAAGGTTTTAAAAAAGTTTAAGAAGTTTGGGCTTCAACTGTAATAGTTGCATATGTAATGTTCGGGTCATAATGACCCGACACAAATATGTTTAGTGTAACTCGTATTTATTTCTAAAATCTGGAAATGGCGAAAATTATTTTTGTTGTGTTGTGTGGGAATAGTGACTGCATCATTCCAACTTACTCTCAACAATCACCTAAAGCTCCATGCGTTCACAACAATGGGCTTGTTTGTTGCTTTCCCCAGGAAATAATAATTGGCAGTTCTCAATAATTGGAATGCTTTGTTTCTGCCCAGTTTGACTTGTGACACCATGGCGATGAGACCATTGAATGATCGTGAGTTGGAAGAAATAGTAAATGCCTCACCAGATGAAGGATCACTTTCTGAGTTTGAAGATCACATCAGCAATGCATCTGAAAGCGAGTGTTCCGATGACAGTTACGACAGTCCACAGCCCATACAAAATAGTGTAGAGACTTTTCTTTCTAAAAATGGGAATATAGAATGGCAGTTGCATCCACCAGCACAACATGGTCGCCTACCAGCTTCGAACATCATCAAGAGTACCCCAGGAGTTACCAGGTATGCAGTCAGCAGAATATCTGATGTAAAATGTTCATTTGAAGCAGTATTTCACACAGCGCTTCAAAATGAAATAATAGAGATGACAAATATTGAAGGGCAGCGAGTTTATGGTGAACAGTGGACAGATATTGATGGTTCTGTTTTCCATGCATACTTAGGACTCTTACTCCTAGCGGGTGTATATCGATCTCATGGGGAGTCTACAAAAAGTTTGTGGGATAAAGATACTGGGCGAAACATATTTCGAGCAACCATGTCTCATGAAACATTCTGTAAGATATCACGTGTCCTGCGATTTGACAAGAAATCTACTAGAGAGGAAAGACGACGTACTGACAAACTTGCCGCAATTCGTAGTATTTGGGAGAAGTGGGTAGAGGTCCTTCCTAAACTGTATAATCCAGGAGAAAATGTTACTGTTGACGAGCAGTTAGTAGCATTTAGAGGTCGCTGTCCATTCAAGCAGTATATCCCAAGTAAACCGGCAAAATATGGGATCAAAATATGGACCATGTGTGACAGCAAAACTTCATACGTACTGAAAGCCCAAATTTATACAGGAAAGGTGAGTGGAGCGGCACCAGAAAGAAATCAGGGAATGAGGGTGGTATCTGATCTCACTTCTGAGTTACGTGGTCAGAATATCACGTGTGACAACTTTTTTACGTCGTACAATTTGGGGCAGCTGCTTCTGAAAAGGAAATTGACTATGTTGGGAACTATACGGAAAAATAAGCCGGAGCTTCCACACAAAATGACCAACAAGGAGGTACACAGCTCTTCATTTTACTTCACAAATGACACTACTGTGGTTAATTATATTCCTAAGAGACACAAGAATGTTGTACTTATGAGCACTCTCCACCATGATGCGGAAATCAGTGACAGGGCTGATAAGAAGCCAAAAATGATTTTGGACTATAATTCAACCAAAGGTGCTGTAGACACGCTTGATCAGTTATTAGGTACATATACATGCAAACGAAAAAGTAATAGGTGGCCAATGATAGTTTTCTACAATATTCTTGATGTTTCTGCTTATAATGCATACGTTTTGTGGATTTCGGTTGACCCTAATTGGAATGCAAGCAAATTGACTAGAAGGAGAATATTCTTGGAGGAACTTGGAAAGTCACTGATAAAAGAACATATTGCATCAAGAACGCATTTCCCAAGAACAGAAGATTCTTTGAGAATGGTCACAAGCATCCAAAACCCGAATGATGTGGGTGGTGTGTCAGAATCGGTAACAACAAGAAAATCTACAAAACGTGCACGCTGTAAGTTCTGTCCATCAAGTAATGACAATAAAACAAACATGGTGTGTGGAAAATGTAGTAAACATATTTGCAAGAAACATGTAACCTACTTGTGTCCACAGTGCAAGCAGTAAGAAAAGAACTGTAGTATTTTATAAGATGATTGTATTGAAAATTCTGTTGTTTCAAATTTATGTGAATACTTGTGCCTAAACTACAATCAGTAAGAAGAGAGGATTCTAAAGTTGTAGTGCTTTCTATGTTGGAATGTAATAAAAAAACTGTAGTGTGTTCTGTACTGTAGTGTGCTCTAAGATGAATATCTGTAATGACAACTGTCTGTTGTTAGAAAATGTCAATACTTACGTCTAAACTGTCAACAATAAGAATAGAAGTATGGAAAAACTGTAGTGCTTTCTAAGTTGAATGCCTGTAATGGAAACTGTCTGTTGTTTCAAATTTATGTGCATATTTAAATGAAAAATATCCCTCAATAAAGTTGTATGCATTGTTATTATTATTATTATTACCATTATTATTATTATTATTATTATTATTATTATTACTAACAAGGTACTGGAATAGAACAACAATGTCGATAGCTAAAACTGTACCAAAATTTATGTTTCTAAAGCATTTTGATATGTCGGGTCATATTGACCCGAACAGTATATATGTCAAGTAAAAGTGAACAGAACAGCAGGGTTAATCCACTAACGTTACAGCGAAACGATTTAAGTGCACTCTTATCATGAAGAGAAACAAATAATGCTCTAATTTGAGCCCCTGTATCTACTGACACTTTGGCAGCTCTTCCTCTCATATTGTCCTTTAAAATTATGTAAGTCACCTCATTTACACTTCTGTCTTGGTCTGGATACATTACCCACGTTACGTTGAGGATGGGTGGTGGGGCCTGATCCTACGTGTATATCAGCGTTTGGAATTCGTGTCGTTTACAAAAACGTGGCGCAGCTTATTGCTTTGTGACAGAGTAGAGATGAACCTTGCAGCCTTCTTGCAAAAATGTGTCAGTCTTACTGCCTCATGCAGTGAAGTATGTGAGGCCACCTTTACTTCACTACATATCTGCAGATCTATTCCACGTATGAAGACGTCAATTGTTCTGGCTCTAGCTAGCTCAATTAACATGTCATTACATGTGGCATCCCACCCTAACACATATGTGCCGCCTGACACAGCTCGTATTTGATCAACAAAATCTTCATTCACCTTGTGCCTTAACGTGGATAAATGGTCACTGTAGTAGCTGACTTCTTATTTGTCGGAATAGTGCTCTGCTAAATCGTATGCCAGGGCTTCAGAGAAAAGTAATTAAAAAGATTACCAAGGACTGTCGTCAAAGTTATGTAAGTGGTCCACTGGTTTGGGATCTTAGTATTGACCCTGTTACATCTGGGGCAGATGCAATTGAAAGTGTTGTCGCACACGCAGGTGACATCCTAGTAGGTGTGTCTGCAGACTCCAGGGCGAGACTTAAGGCAAAGGCGAGCGATGGGCTTGCTCAGTTGCAGCGTTGGTGCATGAGCAACAAACTGACTACATCTATTCATAAAACCACATACATACTTTTGAAGGGAAGCTTTTCTCTTAGTCGGAACCCTTCCCTGAGGCTTGACAAAATACCTGCAAAATGCAGCTCTGCTAGTATATATTTAGGCTTTATTCTAGGCGAGAAAAGAAACTGTCTAGAACACTAAAAACCCGTTACTCAGAAATTGGCCGAAATTATGCATAATATTGCCTGTGCTGACTATAAATTACCATTTCATGTGGTGTGGTCATATCACGAAGCTAACTTCGACACCATTATGGACTTCACTGCCAGCATCTTGACACATCATCTTAGACTGGTCAGCAACAAAACAATACTGCGACGAACTCTGTGGAGCATACTTCTGCAGGTCACTGTGACTTTCGCACTACACCTGTAGAGGGTTAATTGGTGATAGTCGGGCTATGTCTGATGAATATCGTGGTATGTTACAGGGCAGCGCTGTTTTGGTTAGGGTGTGAGCCATATGATCATGTGTATGAGATCACAAGAATGCATATTAGTGATAAAAGACATTTATGAGCCTGGAAGTGTCACCATTATTAACCAATATGTACGACCTGTTTGGAGTTTCCAGAACACAGATCTAAGATTCGTAGTAATAAACTAAATTGAATTGAACTGAACTGCTTCAGATTTTATTGCGTTTTATAATGCATCAACATATTAAACGTACTTACGTCTGCCATCTGGCAACTTTGACCTCACTATGTTCAGTAATATTCCATTCGGCCAAGTCCAAAAATGCCCCAGATCGCGAACATTCTGTAAGAAAGTGGTAACACCTCCATTCGGCTTTCCCAAAAATTTAGGTATAAAAGAGACGGCAGAGGAGCTATTTGGAATGATTGCTACAGATGCTGAAGAACTAGCTGGAGGGGTTCCTGAAAAACTTGCAGCTATCTGACAAGCTTTGTGCTCAGTTTAATCCCTTTGCACCAATTCTTCACACTATTCCTGTAACACTAACTTCTGACAGGTAAGTATATTAATTTGTTCAGCTGACGTATCTATCAACTGGACTAACACCATTAGAAGTAATAGGTAAACCCTTTATAGGTGAATCACCTATTAAATGTGTACGTGGTCTGAACAACATACTACTGATGACCAACTGAATCAAACGACAGTTGCTAAGAACTTAATTAAGAGAGCCCAACAACTAGTAAGCAAACATAACGAGAAGGCTGTTGTTGTGGTCTTCAGTCCTAAGACTGGTTTGATGCAGCTCTCCATGATACTCTATCCCGTGCAAGCTTCTTCATCTCCCTACTGCAACCTACATCTTACTGAATCTGCTTGGCGTATTCATCTCTTGGTCTCCCTCTACGATTTTTACCCTCCACGCTGCCCTCCAATACTAAATTTGTGAGCCCTTAATGCCTAAGAACATGTCCTACCAACCGATCCCTTCTTCTAGTCAAGTTGTGCCACAAACTTCTCTTCTCCCCAATCATATTCAATACTTCCTCATTAGTTATGTGATCTACCCATATAATCTTCAGCATTCTTCTGTAGCACCACATTTAAAAAGCTTCTATTCTCTTCTTGTCCAAATTATTTATCGTCCATGTTTCACTTCCATACATGGCTACACTCCATACAAATACTTTCAGAAATGACTTCCTGACACTTAAATCTATACTCGATGTTAACAAATTTCTCTTCTTCAGAAACGCTTTCGTTGCCATTTCCAGTCTACATTTTATATCCTCTCTATTTCGACCATCATCAGTTATTTTGCTCCCCAAATAGCAAAACTCCTTTACTACTTTAAGTGTCTCATTTCCTAATCTAATTCCCTCAGCATCACCCGACTTAATTCGACTACATTCCATTATCCTCGTTTTTCTTTTGTTGATGTTCATCTTGTACCCTCCATTCAAGACACTATCCATTCCGTTCAACTGCTCTTCCAAGTCCTTTGCTGTCTCTGACAGAATTACAATGTCATCGGCGAACCTCAAAGTTTTTACTTCTTCTCCATGAATTTTAATACCTACTCCGAACTTTTCTTTTGTTTCCTTTACTGCTTGCTCAATATACAGATTGAATACCATCAGGAAGAGACTACAACCCTGTCTCACTCCCTTCCCAACCACTGCTTTCCTTTCATGTCCCTCGGCTCTTACAACTGCCATCTGGTTTCTGTACAAATTGTAAATAGCCTTTCGCTCCCTGTACTTTACCCCTGCCAGCTTCAGAATTTGAAATAGAGTATTCCAGTCAACATTGTCAAAAGCTTTCTCTGAGTCTACAAATGCTAGAAACGTAGGTTTGCCCTAGCTTCTAAAATGAGTTGCAGGGTCAGTATGGCCTCACGTGTTCCAACATTTCTACGGAATCCAAACTGATCTTCCCCGAGGTGGGCTTCTACTAGTTTTTCCATTTGTCTGTAAAGAATTCGCGTTAGTATTTTGCAGCTGTGACTTATTAAACTGATAGTTCGGTAATTTTCACATCTGTCAAAACCTGCTTTCTTTGGGCTTGGAATTATTATATTCTTCTTGAAGTCTGAGGGTATTTCGCCTGTTTCATACATCTTGCTCATCAGATGGTAGAGTTTTGTCAGGACGAGCTCTTCCAAGGCCATCAATAGTTCTAATGGAATGTTGTCTACTCTGGGGTCCTTGTTTCGACTCAGGTCTTTCAGTGCTCTGTCAAACTCTTCACGCAGTATTGTATCTCCCATTTCATCTTCATCTACATCCTCCTCCATTTCCATAATATTGTCCTCAAGTACATCGTCCTTGTATAGACCCTCTATATACTCCTTCCACCTTTCTGCTTTCCCTTCTTTGCTTTGAACTGGGTTTCCGTCTGAGCTCTTGATATTCATACAAGTGGTTCTCTTCTCTCCAAAGGTCTCTTTTATTTTCCTGTAGGCAGTATCTATCTTACCCCTAGTGAGACAAGCCTCTACATCCTTACATTTATCCTCTGGCCATCCCTGCTTAGCCATTTTGCACTTCCTGTCGCTCTCATTTTTGAGACGTCTGTATTCCTTTTTGCCTGCTTCATTTACTGCATTTTTATATTTTCTCCTTTCATCAATTAAATTCAATATCTCTTCTGTTGCCCAAGGATTTCTATTAGCCCTCGTCTTTTTACCTGCTTGATCCTCTGCTGCCTTCACTACTTCATCCCTCAAAGCTACCCATTCTTCTTCTACTGTATTTCTTTCCCCCATTCCTGTCAATTGTTCCCTTATGCTCTCCCTGAAACCCTGTACAACCTCTGGTTTAGTCAGTTTATCAAGGTCCCATATCCTTAAATTCCCATCTTTTTGCAGTTTCTTCAGTTTTAATCTACAGGTCATAACCAATAGATTGTGGTCAGAGTCCACATCTGCCCCTGGAAATGTCTTACAATTTAAAACCTGATTCCGAAATCTCTGTCTTACCATTATATAATCTATCTGAAACCTGTCAGTATCTCCAGGCTTCTTCCATGTATACAGCCTTCTTTTATGATTCTTGAACTAAGTGTTAGCTATGATTATGTTGTGCTCTGTGCAAAATTCTTCCAGGTGGCTTCCTCTTTCATTCCTGAGCCCCAATCCATATTCACCTATTACGTTCCCTTCTCTCCCTTTTCCTACTACCGAATTCCAGTCACCCATGACTATTAAATTTTCGTCACCCTTTACTATCTGAATAATTTCTTTTATTTCATCATACATTACTTCAATTTCTTCGTCATCTGCAGAGCTAGTTGACATATAAACTTGTACTACTGTAGTAGACGTGGGCTTCGTATCTATCTTGGCCACAATAATGCGTTCACTATGCTGTTTGTAGTAGCTTACCTGCTTTCCTATTTTCCTATTCATTATTAAACCTACTCCTGCATTACCCCTATTTGATTTTGTGTTTATAACCCTGTAGTCACCTGACCAGAAGTCTTGTTCCTCCTGCCAGCGAACTTCACTAATTCCCATTATATGTAACTTTAACCTATCCATTTCCCTTTTTAAATTTTCTAACCTACCTACCCGATTAAGGGATCTGACATTCCAAGTTCCGATCCGTAGAACGCCAGTTTTCTTTCTCCTGATAACGACATCCTCTTGAGTGGTCCCCGCCCGGAGATCCGAATGGGGGACTATTTTACCTCCAGAATATTTTACCCAAGAGGACGCCATCATCATTTAACAATACAGTAAAGCTGTATGCCCTCAGGAAAAATTACAGCTTTAGTTTCCCCTTGCTTTCAGCCGTTCACAGTACCAGCACAGCAAGGCCGTTTTGGTTAGTGTTACAAGGCCCGATCAGTCAATCATCCTGACTGTTGTCCTTGCAACTACTGAAAAGGCTGCTGCCCCTCTTCAGGAGCCACATGTTTGTCTGGCCACTCAACAGATACCCCTCCGTTGTGTTGCACCTACGGTACGGCTATCTGTATCGCTGAGGCACGCAAGCCTCCCCACCAATGGCAAGGTCCATGGTTCATGGGGGGAGGAACGAGAATGGTATAGAACCTCAATATAAGTTAGATGATCTAGTCTTAGTAAAACAACATCTTCAGAGCTCTGCCTTGAAGAGAGAAACGCATAAATTTTTTTCAAAAGTGTGTGGAGCCTTACCGAGTACAATGGGTAATCCACCCAAAAACCTTATTCTTAGTGAATCATACAACTGGAGAAGAAAAAGGAAAATATAATGTTAAAGATATAAAGTGGTGTATTCCCCACAAACGTTAACATTCTGTGTTAACGGGGGAGTGACGACCATCGATTCTTGAGTTGGGTGCAGTGTTACTTCCACAATTAGTTTTCTTACACTGAATTCCCTTCAAATCTTCGACAATTCTGTAATCTATTTATAACCTCATAAACTATCCTATCATTTTAGTATTTAAGTGACTGATTGTGACTGCACCGTTATGACTACTTTAAGGAGTCACAGTAAACAGTAGCATCTAAGCATGAGGTAAAACTAACAGAATAACATTCTAGAAGAAGATATAATATGATGGTACTGTATGATACCTAGATGAATAAAGTGAACAGGGTATCTTATGTGTGTATAAGATATAATGTGAAGTGACTAACTGATAAAACAACTATTTGACTTTAGTGTATAATTTTCTATTTTTATAGAGTATTTTATACCTTTTGGTGAGATAGCGTTTGAATGGGGAGGGATTGTACCAATTTTGAAAGGGGGTTGTTAGTGTAGGTACACAACATTAACGCTACACACACACACCACACCTTTCACACAACCCTCGCAGACAAGTGTGACTGATTCTTCACCATTTGCTATTCCATAGGAGTTGCTAAGATCTTTCTTCGGGGCCTTCAAAGGTGAAGGTGAGAATGTCCATTCTTTAGGTGACGTTTAACATCATACACTCTCCGGCTCCTCACTTAAGTATCGGTGAAGTGGGGATCCTGGGGAAGGGCGGTGGGAAGGGTTTCCTGTCTTTAGGGCTATCTTCTTTCTCTTCTTCGATCTTAGCAACCGTTTCTACTTCTCCCTTTCTTACTTATCTTCTGAGTACCGGTCCATCTTTCCCTCTTTCCATATGCATACACTTCTATTGCTGAAGTCCTTCTTAGTTTCTGTGGTTTCCTATAACCTTCAACTTATTTAAAATAAGTAGGCCGAAGAACCAGGCTGCATGAAAACATATCGACATACGCACAAAATTAAACTGAGACACAAACATGAAAATTACGAATTAGAAAGCTAAAAGCGATGGCAGACCCGCCAAGAGATGTATAGGAATATAGATATATGTCCATCTGAATCGATGCTCATATTATATTGTTGATATGTGATGGTACTGCATCGTTAATTTTTTAGCTCTAACATATATTTACATGTGCCATTGGAGGAAAGTTAGTAAATACACATAGACATAGCACCTACTAGGTGTGTGCATGATCTCTATTTATATAGTAAAAGTGAGGAGTGAAAGAGGACTCTATGGTGTAAGATGATGCATTAGAAAATGGAATATGGGTGTAAAGTAGATTAGAAATCTGACCAGAGAATATTTAAGAATAGTATACATAAAGATGTATGCTAGGGCAATGAACCAGGAGGCCTAATCAGGAAGGAGAAGGAGAGCGCAGCCAGCATTTATTGGATCGTAAGGTGCAGATAGGCAGACCCAAGAGAGACTGACCTATACTGTGCAGCAGGGGCACCAAGATGGGGATGACCTGTGTACCATAGATTAGGAATTAAAAAGGGGTGTACCTACCCAAACGGAAGTAGAAAGGGTACTCCTAGGATCAACTCATGTGAGATATTGGTACTGTTCCAAAAGGGAAAAAGGGCAGTATCGTGACAGAAGTCACACGTTTACACAGATTATTGTGGTAAGTTTGAATTCTCTATTCCACTAGCCTTGTCAGGTTTACAAATATCCAAGAAGGGAACACTTTTATTCTACCCAGAGTTTCTCCAGATTACAATAAGTTATAATTAAGTACATACTTAGAAAAAAAGAGTAGTACGGGAAGTAAGAACAAAGAAAAAGAATGTTCATGAATCATGTGCACCTGGAATTTACGATTGGAAGAGGAACAAAAAACAGAGATAACTCCAACCTGGATTGAAAGGTTCACAGTTTGTAATTGTGGTATCATCTTGTGTAATGTTAATATATAGAATGCATATGTGTAAAATGTTGCACGTACAATCTAAAGGGAGGGATATATAGTGCTTCTAGAATTTCAGGGTAAATTCTAGAAACACTTGGCTGTCCACCATTTCGAACACCCGGTATTTTATCGACGAAGGTGAGAGAGCCTTTTTACTGCGCCACACGTATTTGTGTGCGCAGATAGGACAGCTGTCACGAGAAGCCTGGAGCGGCGTCAGACGAGCAGCCCTGACAAGTGGGGGCCGCGTGAAGCCGTATGTCTGGTCCAAGGAGTAATCAAGGGACATTCTTTGACAGTGAAATAGTAATGACTGTTTGGAACAAATGAAATATATTTTTATCTAGAGACTCTAGATACTCTGTTGTTTGACTTACTAGGAGCAAGAACTGTTTTAAAAGAGGTTATTAAAACCAAAAGAGTCTGTAGTGTTATATAATAAGTACTAATGTTTTCCGGACAGGGTTAATTTGCGAGAAATGGAAAAGAATGTGAAACTTATGTATTTGTTATATTGCGAAGAGGAAAATACAGACAAGATAATATGAAAGTATTCTGAGAGTAAGAGATCATTTCCAAAGTAGAGAAGTAGTTCAGTATAATTCCCGCAACCAGTACGAAATCTTCGGAGAAGAAGCATTGTGGATATCGACGCATCCGTCTGCCTTGAGAAGAAGATCGGCTGCGCACAATACGTAAGTCAACCGCGAGAGACGTGCAAGTCTTGCACATCAGTACCACACAGTCTGCGGTCGTCAGGAAAGCAGTAGAAACTCCGGTGGTAATTCCTTCTGTACTTTAATTAGACCCTTTAAATACTGTTCTGCCGACAGCGAATTTGCACCTAACTGATCCCTTACAGCCTGCTACGTAGCCTCCTATAGTTCTTTCACTTTCCCTTGTGCTTCACAAACACTAACATACACGAACTGCAACCACTTTGTCATTACTACTTCCTTGTCTAAGACTTCCACTTCAGTTTGTAATTCCCTGGTATTCTGATCAAGTGCTTCTTCTGCAACTCGCCGCTTTACTTCTCAGGTGAGTTGTAGTAGTCGTATGTTATTCAATACGTCCTTCTCTAAACCTCACCTATCAGCAGGAGTACCTATTACTACCCTCCCCCTTTAATTCTTTGCTGCCCTACAGCTGCTTACACTAAATGAACTAAATGTAAACATAACTAAAAAAATATTAATGTACGTTTCCTAGGCCTTAATCCATATGGGTTCCTCATTACTGTTTCTTCCACAACTTCTTTTTTCCTCTTCTAATACCTTTCGCCTCACTCTCCCTTTCTGGTTCACATTCCTATCCCTGGAATTACTTCCGTACTCCCTTGAAAAGCTTTCAACCGCCCTACACGCACAATTATCGGTCTCCTCGACAATTTAATCTTGACATTTACTGGTAACGTAGTGTCTACCACTTGGTATGGCCCCAGATACTTCTCAAAAAACTTTTTTTATCTTTCCCTTAGGCGTACACAATGTTGGCAGCATCGCCACTGATCAACCTTATAGTGTGGCATTCTTACTGTATAGCACACTGCTTCTTCCTGTTTCTCCAGTGCTCGTGTATTTGCATTCTGTACTGTATTCCAAATTTCCCTAATCGCTCTGGCAAATTCCTTAACAGGCTCTCTAGTCTTCCCGTTCTTCACTTTCAACATGGTCGTAAAACGACATCACCATTTGACATATTGAAAGTGACGAAAGGGAGGACTAGAGAGTCTCATAAGGAATTTGCTATTTCATATAGCCATAATCCTGGATTTGTATGCTGCTTTAAGTCGAAGGTGGAGATGATATAGTTCAAATAGACATCCTGGTTGGTTTGATGTGAGTCATTGCAGTATCCAAGCATGTCCCTGATCGTCCTGTGCACTCTTTCACTTCTTCCATTGGCTTGTCGATGGAGAGAGTTCATTCTTAACTTCTTCACATTCAGTAACGTACACAAGTTCTTGAATAGATCTGACATGGAATTCGTTCCCTGGTCTATCGTTATTGTTTCAGGCAATACAAAATCAGTATCCAATTATTCAAAAGAGCTTGTGCCACTGTTTCTGCCTGTTAGTTTGGCATTGTGACAATTTCTAAGTATCATGAAAAATGATTTATGATTGTGAGTATGTACTTATTCCCTGCAGGTGTTTTTTTTTTAATGGACCTAAACATCAATCCCCAGAAAAACCTTATGTTTCAGATAACCCTGCAATGGTACTCTCATTGGACACAAATCCGCTCTCTGTGTGCACTGTATGCAGTTCCACGCATACTGGTTTACGTCTGTCTGCCTGTTCCTCTATCAATACCTTTTCACTACTCTTCTGTTGGTAGATCTGCAACCTTCATGACCCACTAATATGTGATTTTGAGCTTGTTGTAGCACGCTATTCCTTAGCTTCACCTGTGGCCCCAACTTGGTTTCTTTATATACCGACCCATCCTCCATACAAAACTATGACTGCTTAAAATACTGCTTAATGCTTCATCTACTTTTTGTGCAGCTTGTCATTCTTATGCTTATTACCCCCAACATGTAATACTGCTACTTTTCTACTTAACCTGCCCATATTTCTGTGGTTCTTCCCAGATTTATGCATAACTTCAAAATCAATTTCACTTAGTCTTACTGCCCAACGTGACAACCTATTGGAAGTATTCTTTAATTCCAACAACCATTTTAATGCCGCATAATCTGTTACAACTCTAACCTTTTTACGGTACAGATAACATTTGAAATGTGTTGTTCCTTAAATAAATCTTAACATGTCTTTCTATGTTGTGGAATAGTTTCTTTCCAGAGAATTTAGTTGCCCTGATACATAGGCTACTAGCTAGTTACAGTATATGACGTAGCTTCATTCAGTAATTCAAAACTACCCTCCAAAGTTGTGCATACAATTAATGACTCAACAATTAGAAATTTCAGGGAAGATCTTCAGCAGTTAGACAGGGATGAGGTGTAAAAGGAACCCGATGCTAATTTAAAATATAACTTTCATGATACACTTGTAAGATAATTTGAAAACTGTTTACCCAAGAAAATAGTTAAATCTAATTATAAGAAACCTTGCAAAAAACCTTGGCTTACTAAAGGAATAAAAATATCTCATAACCACAAAAGGGAACTGTATCTAACAACAAGAAAGAGTAATGAAACAGAAACAGCCAAAATTATAAAAACTACTGTGCTACATTAAGAAAGGCTATTACAAAGTCCAGAAGTATGTGTATCATATCTGAGATTAATACCTCTGATAGCAAAATCAAAACAATTTGGAATATTATTGCAAGAGAGACAGGGCAACCAAGAGTACAAGATTATGGCATTACCATCAAAGCCAATGGAAACTTGACAAACAACAAACCGGAATTCGAAAACCTTTTGAATAATCATTTTTTAAATGTTGTAGAGAAAATAGGATCTAAATGTTTATTAGAAGAAGCAAGACAGTTAAAGGAAGAGGCGTTACCCACACAATTTGATACAACTGAAATTCCACCCACCTCTCCTTCTGAAATTAATAAGATAATAAACTCTCTCAAGAATAAAAGCTCACATGGAATTGATGGCATTTCCAGCAGGATAATAAAAGCTTGTTCCCAAGAGGTAAGTGAGATTCTTAGCCACATATGTAATAGCTCTCTGAAGCTGGGTATTTTCCCAGATAGGCTGAAGTATGCCATTGTTAAACCACTGCATAAAAAAGGGGATACGTCTGATGTCAACAACTACCGCCCATTCTCCCTTGTGACTGCCTTATCCAAAATTCTTGGAAAAATAATGTATTGTACAGTAGCTTCACAGCTTTGTAAAAATAAAGTTTTAACAAAATGTCAGTTTGGTTTCCAGAAAGGTTTTTCGACGGAAAATGCTATATATACTTTCACTAATGAAATATTAAATGCTGAACTCACCCGTTGGGATTTTTTGTGATCTCTCAAAGGCTTTTGATTGTGTATATCATGGAATACTCCTAGATGAGTTCAAGTACTGTGGTATGAATGGGACAGCGCTCAAATGGTTTAAATCATACCTAACTGGAAGAGTGCAGAAAGTTGAAATAAGCAGTTCACATAATATGCAAAAAACTTGCGATATCCCAAACTGGGGAACAATCAAGAATGGGGTGGCACAAGGTTCGGTCTTGGGTCCTCTGCTGTTCTTAATATATATTAATGACTTGCCATTCTATATTCACGAAGATACAAAGCTGGTACTTTTTGCTGTTGATACAAGTATAGCTATCACCCCCAACAGACAAGAATTAACTGATAAAATTGTAAATGATTATTTTCAGAAAATCATTGAGTGGTTCTCTGCAAATGGGCTCTCATTAAAATTTGACAAAACATGGTATATATAGTTCCACACAGTAAATGGAAAGACACCATTAATAAATATAGACTTCGATCAGAAATCGGTAGCTAAGGTAGAATATTCAAAATTTCTAGGTGTATGCATTGATGAGCGGTTGAACTGGAAAAAACACACTGAAGCTCTGCTGAGACGTTTGAGCTCAGCCACTTATGCTATTAGGATCACTGCAAATTTTGGCAATATGCATCTCAGTAAATTAGCTTACCACGCCTATTTTCATTCTCTGCTTTCATATGGCATCATATTCTGGGGTAACTCATCAGTGAGTAAAAGAGTGTTCATTGCACAAAAGCGTGTAATCAGAATAAGTTCTGGAGCTCATCCAAGATCATCCTGCAGACACTTATTTAAAGAGCTAGGGATCCTCACAGTAGCCTCACAATATATACATTAATTACGAAATTTGTTATTAACAATCTGAAAGAATTCAAAAGTAATAGCAGTGTACATGGCTACAAAACTAGGAGGAAGGATCATCTTCACTACTCAAGGTTAAATCTAACTTTGGCTCAGAAGGTGATAAATTATGCTGCCACAAAAGTCTTTGGTCACTTACCTAATAGCATCAAACTCTGACAGATAGCCATATAGCATTTAAAAGGAAATTAAAAGAATTTCTTAATGGTAACTCCTTCTACTCATTAGATGAATTTTTGGATATACTAAGTCAGTAATTTTCCCACCCCCTACCCAAAAAAAAAATTAAGTGTCATGTAATATTTTGTGTAATTTAATATCTTGGATGGACACCTTTTATTAACCTGATACGTTTCACATCATTACGAAGTGTCGTATTCATGATCTATGGAACAAGTTCTAATCTAATCAAATGTCTAAACGACTTCTACCTTTTTTACAATACACAGTCTAGTGTATGGTTTCATGCATCACATGATAAAAGAAATTCTCTATTAAAATCCGGAAATACCAATATCGGACTCGATGTTAAAGCTTCTTTTAACTCATCCAAAGCACGCTGGCACTCTTCTGACCACAAAAATTTAGTACCCGTTTTTAACAACTGAACTGTGTCAATGGTATGGTAGTAGCCACAAACCCTTTTCTGAACCACCGGTAATAGTTTGCTAGTGCCAAGAACGATTACAGCTCCTTTACAGATTCTGGTACAGGAAATTCACATATGCCGTAAAATCATTTTTACTTATGATGTGACGTAAGTATGCTATCTGTTCTATCACAAAGTTGCGCTTTGCTGTACTCAGTGTTAAGTATGCTAAATTTAACCTTAGGAAAACTTCCTTTAATTGCTGCATATGCTGTCCCATATGACTCCCATAGACGATTGTGTCCTCAAGATACACTAACAACTGCCATGGTTTCAAACCTCTGAGTACTCAGTCCAACAACCTCTGAAATGTTGCAGGTGCATTTTTTAATCCGTATGGTACTCTTCTGAACTGGTACTGTCCACACTATGCTGAATAAGCTCATTTATGTCGATCCAGGCGTGAAGCTTCTATCTGGTGAAAATCGCTCTTCAAATACATTGTTGAAAAAATTTGCATTACGCTAAGTGATCCAAGGTTCTGTAATAATTGATAACGCGTAGACGTCTATTATAGTTTTCGCATTTAGGTGTCTGTAATCAAAGGAGGACCTGTGTTTCTGCGACCCATTGAATAATTTTTTTGACATGACGACTGTTCCTGACCCCCATGGACTATTACTTTCTTCAATTATTCCATCTTTGAGCTGTTGATGGATAAATTCCTCCAAAACTGGCTGCAAGTACCTTGGTATTCTGAATGATTTGCGCTAGAAAGGTGATTTATTTCCAATTGGTATGTAGTGGGGTGTAATATGCTTCACTTTTTCCATTATGCAGTTTCATTGACACCCCTCATATCCCATTCTTCTTGTTCCATACTAGCGATTAGCAACCTCTTTGTTAATCCTATGTCGTTTGTGGTTTAGTCGGTTTGTCTTTGATGACAGAATTCCGTCGCGACATCGCTACGCTGAGTATGGCTTCTCCTAACTAAAACTGTTTCGATCAAGTTCCACTCTATGTTGCTGGCACAATACTGATATAAGAAATCAAATGCCAGGATCCTGTCATAGCCCTTACTCATGTGTAGCACAATCTCTACACATTGTTTAACTGTACTGTATCCAGGCAGAAGTCTGTGTCCACCGATTCTAATACTGTCACTTCTTGTCCCCCCTTTCCATTCAGTCTGTACTGTGTTGCTTACATTTCACCACATCACTACTGGCGACCAACACATGCGTCCCTGTGTCCATCAATTTCCTGCGACCTGTCTTTCCTACTATTACCCCTCTGCATACGATTTCGTAGCATCCAATCTTACTGGGATGGATCGTAGGTGGGCCTGGGGCTATTCCTGCCTGGTCCTCTACTTCTAAAACTATTACTTTCTCTTACTTTATTCACATCATCTGGACGCTGGTGACACTGCCTCCTTACATGCCCCATTTGCCCACACCTGAAACATTTTATATTAGCTGCCAACACTGTCTGTTTCCTGAACATTCCAATCAACAAGTCGCTCTCTTCACATTCTATAGCTAGCTAAACTGCTGTGTGCAAATCCGTCTGACCCCAGCCCACACATGTCTTGATATTTCTGCATGCAACTTTCTTAAAAAAAGCATCGAGCACTCTGTGCTTGGTTTCTTGGAAAATAATTTCACTTTCTATCCCTATTCATAGGTACATCCATTAATTTTCCTTAGCCCATATGCAAATTGTTCCACGGTTTCCATATTCTTCTTAGTTATCAGCCCTAATTGTTCCCTATAGTATCTGGCACTATTTAGTTCCGTATGTCTTTGATTTGACCTTTCTTTAAATCCTTCGAATGTTGAGGCTCTCTTAAGTGCTTCTGTATACCCTACATAAGTTTATGCTTCCCCTGTTAGCCTCAGTTTTGCAACACTCAATAATTCCTTATCAGACCAAACTTCTATCTGAGCCATATTTCGAAAGTCTCCCACAAACGCCTGCACATCCTTGGTGCCTTGCGGGAAAAAAGCAGCAATTAAACCCTACTTGCAATAATATCTACTTTACAAAATGCATGACCATCAAACATCTTCTCCGTGACCAAAATAAAACAATTTTTTTTGAATCACTGTACCAAAGATTGCAGGTTCTAACTCTGATCTGAGAAAGTGACATCAGTGTTCTGACACCAGTGTTTAAAGACCCTTACATTGTCTCCCGTGCAAGTTGAAATGAGACATCAGTACGACAGTAGATTTTTTCAATTAATTTCTTTCTTCTGGCCCTCGGCCGTAGTACATCAGGAGCAGCTTGGTGGAGACCTCCAGTTCCCTCTCGTGTAAAAAATTGACGTCCATTATTTCTGAATACGCAGAGAGCGAGGCCTAGCATGGCGTCACTCGAATGCTGCTGTCAGTCACATCTCTGGCAGCGACCCGAGCGTCTCCCTTGTGACTCATGGCAGGCTGCCCTGGCTCGTGGTACAACAGCGGACCCCATACTGCACTCTGGGATGTCGCTATGGCTGTCATAGGGTCATGGTTTAGGCTGTGAATCATTTAGTACGTGAATGGGAATGGCTGAGAAATTCGACGCTTAAGGCACGTGCTCTAGACTCTTCCTTAGTTGCAGGTGAGGAAAGGCTTCTACATCTACATCCATATCTACGTGGATACTGTGCGAATCACATTTAAGTGCCTAGCCGAGGGTTCATCGAACCACCTTCACAATTTTCTATTATTCCAATCTCGTATAGCGCGTGGAAAGAATGAACATCTATTTCTTTCCATACGAGCTCTGGTTTCCCTTATTTTATCTTGGTGATCGTTTCTACCTATGTAGGTCGGTGTCAAAAAAATATTTTCGCATTCAGAGGAGGAAGTTGGTGATTGGAATTTCGTGAGAAGATTCCGTCGCAACGAAAAACGCCTTTCTTTAATGGTGTCCAGGCCAAATTCTGTATCATTTCAGTGACACTCTCTCCCATATTTCGCGATGGTACAAAACGTGCTGCCCTTCTTTGAACTTTTTCGATGTAATCTGTCAGTCCTATCTGGTAAGCATCCCACACGGCGCAGTTATTTTCTAAAAGAGGACGGACAAGCGTAGTGTAAGCAGTCTCCTTAGTAGATCTGTTACATTTTCAAAGTGTCCTGCCAATAAAGCGCAGCCTTTGGTTCGCCTTCCCCACAACATTTTCTATGTATTCCTTTAGATTTGACTGATGTATCGTGTAACTGAAGTTTAACGAATTCCTTTTAGCACTAATGAGGATGACTTCACACGTTCCGTTATTTAGGGTTAACTGACAATTTTCGCACCATTCAGATATCGTATGTTCCAGAATGCTACTGCATATCGATGTTAATGATATGCGCATGTAATTTAGTGGCTTACTCTTACTACATTTCTTAAATATTGCTGTGACCTGTGCAACTTTACAGTCTTGGGGTACGAATCTTCCGTCGAGCAAATGGTTGTATATGACTGTTAAGTATGGAGCTAATGCATCAGAATACTCTGAAAGGAACCTAATTGGTATACAGTCTGGACCAGAAGACTTGCTTTTATTAAGTGATTTAAGTTGCTTCACAACTGCGAGGATATTTATTTCTACATTACTCATTTTGGCAGTTGTTCTTGATTCGAATTCTGTAATATGTACGTCCTCTCCTTATGTGAACGCATTTCGGAAGGCTGTATTTGCAGCACTGTCTTCGATAGTATCTCCATTGCTATCATGCAGAGAAGGCAATGATTGTTTCTTTCCGCCAACATACTTCACGTACGACCAGAAACTCTTTGGATTTTCTGGCAGGTTTCGAGACAATGTTTCGTTGTGGAAACCGTTATAAATATCTCGCATTGAAATCCGCGCTAACTTCCGAGCTTCTGTAAAAGATCGCCAATAATGGGGATTTTGTGTCTGTTTAAATTTGACATGTTTGTTTCGTTGTTTCTGCAATAGTGTTATGACACGATTTGTATACCAAGGAGGATCTGCTCCGTCGTTTGTTAATTTATTTTATATATATCTCGTAATTGCTGCCCTTGGGGGTAACCATATTCAGTCTTGCTATGACAACCCTGTGTTTGCTGATCCCTGTATCCGTTTTTATCCTAGTTATTAACTCAGGATTATTTGTTGCTAAGAGGTCAAGTATATTTTCACAACCGATGGTTGCTATACCGCGCCCAGATGGCTCTGCTTCACAACGCCACTTGGCCGAGTTTTGCTTTGCAATGCATAATGCTCTCGCCCACCTGCATCTGTCTCTGTTGCAGCTCTGACGTATTTTTTTACCGAATACAGTCGATACGCTACAGGAAGTACATAGTCCACTGTGTGGGAATTATACAGTAACTGAATGTCAAGCTATTAATTAAAAAAAACACCATTAATTTCACACTTGTTTATTTCATAAACACACACACCCGCGCGCACACACACACACACACACACACACACACACACACACACACACACACACACACACACACCGTTGTAGTAAAGCCAACGTTTCTGTCATGTAACCAACCTAGAAGTACTAACAAAAATTTTCCAGTAGTTCTGTCTGAATGGTCCTGTTTAATTTTCAAGCATGAGTCAATACATGGTTAGACCAACATAGTTGCTCACTGGAGTCCAGATTGCAACATAAATGACGAGGATACAGTTTCATGAGGGTAAGTCAAAAATTATTCAGACTTTTAATGAGACACTCCTTTTACTTGAAAAATACAATTTGATTTACACATTATTTTTCAATATAGTCTTCTTTCTGTGAAATGCGCTTGGTCCAGCCGTCCACAAGCTTGTGTATGTCTGCCAAAGAGGTTTACGTTGGTTGTGAAGCCACTGGTTTGCGGTCGGTTGTGAAGCCACTGATGCGACACTTCTGGCACCTGTGTGTCCCAGGAAAATCGGTGACCTCGCAAAGCGTCTATCAGCGGCCGAAACGAATAAAAGTCTGATGGAGAATGATCTTGATTATTAGGTGGATGTTCCAGCGGCTCGAAACACAGTTCCTGGATTGTGTCAAGGGTGAGGCGAGTCATGTGAGGATGGGCGTTAGGCCTACTATGTAACGGTAAAACGTACCATGACAAAAGACCTCATCCTTTATTGCGAATTGCTGGATTAAGTTTCTTAATCAACAATTCACAACAATAGACTATGTTGATGGTTTTCCCCTTCTCCATGTAATATTCCTTTTGCATCGAAAAACACGGTTTGCATAACCTTTCTTGGTGATGTTGCAGAGTAGAATTTTTTCGTCACTGGTGATTCTGGGTGCTTCCACTCCATACTCTGGTGTTTTGATTCTGGTTCATACTGATGAGTCCACGTTTCATCACGCATCACTATTATTTCCAAAAATGGCTCGCCTTCTCTGTTGTAATGGTCGAGTACTTATTGGCTGACCTCAAGACGCCTAAGTTTGTGTTCTTCAGTGAGTTGTCATGGCGTCCATGACAAACACATTTTATGGAAACCAAGTTCATAACGGATGATGGTATCAGCAGAACCATGACTGATGTTCAGTGTAGGCGCTATGCCGTCGATAGTAATCCGCCCATTCGTCAAATCCGTCAACTGAGCTTGCTCCATTTTGTCGGCCGCTGTGGACGTTGACAGGCGCCCTGCTTCCTGTTTGTGAGTCAGTTTTGTCCAGCCACATTTGAATTCTCGACCCACTTGAAAGAATTTGACCTTGGCAGTGTACTGCCCCTGTACTGTGCTAATAGTCTACCATGAATTTTAGCCCGTTTCAGTCCTTACGACCAATTGACTGTATCACTGGTCCTTGTTCTTCGTTTGTGCATGTTGCTAATGGAGGGGATATTTTTACGCTGCAACTGCCAGCTCACTTCAATTGTGATAAAGATCAAGTGAATTGCATGCCACCATAGTAGTACCAACGGTAAGTATGATTTCACAGACTACCGCGAAAGTGTTATTTTTAGGAAGATTTGGATAATTTTGACTTACCGTCGTACATTGTGTCCTTTGCAGAAATGCAGTTCGCTTCGTTTGGAATTACTTGATTGAACTAAGTTTACTGGAAGATGATACAAGTGCCACTCGAAGATAAAAAAATGGCCCCTCATTAAAATGTAAAAGTAGAAAAGTAATTTCTGATGCATGTTATTCATTTACGTTTTGTGTATAACTGTTGTTCCTGTTATTAAAATTCTCCCGTTATTGATGTTAATGAGGTAGTTGTCAATTTAACAAGGTTAAATTAATTATTTCATTAATTAATTGTGTTTCATTTGTAAGGGGTGAGATAATTCTGTGCACTACATAGGCTACTTACGTAGGCCACTCATCTATTATTCGTATAAATTTCTGCAAGGTGGAGCAGTAAAGTTGTACATCTGTGTAGTTTTATGTCTTTGGTTACAGTTTATGGCTCATGAGAGAGGTATCTGATGTAGTCATTTCATGTAAAAATATGTGCCCGGGGTACATGAGTATCCCACTGCAGTGGTTCTTGAAGTTAAGCTTCTTTTTGTAGCGTATGATCACCTGATTTTAACATATATTGTTATAATTCAAATTGTTAAACATCCATTGTCTTTTTCCGTTACTACCAGTAACCGTTTTCTCTTCAGGCAAAATTAAAGTTTCGTCTAAAATAATAACTTGTGGGGAACAAATATGTATCATTTGTGGAAGAGGCACCAAGGTAGAAGGCTTTCAGCATTGTGATATTGACAATGAAACATTATATCCTTAGGCAAAACTCATCAAACCTCAGTACGAAATCCTGTCACCTGTGTTCGTGGGACTATACGAGTTTCTGCAATGTAAAGCCTGCCATGTGCTTTGAGGGTAGAATAGAACTAATGTTTGTCACGAGGTCCACTGAGACATAATTACAGTCAAAGAATTCTGTGTCAAAGGCAGTTGGGAGTTATCACTACAGTCTGTGATTATAGCATTAACATAGGTTACATTGGGACACTTCATAAGGTGGAGTTCCCCATCTCAAGAACATCAAGGTTGTGTCTTCTGCTCCGTAACAGAGACAAAACACGAAAGCCACTGTTGCAGATGGCCTAAACCAGGTATGGACAAACCGCAGCTCTCACAATTGATATGATGGTGGCACACCGCTCACTGTTCATTCTAGTAAATTTTATTACCTACCTTTCACTCTTGCCTGGAAAGGAGTGGCTCAGCCCTTGTACAACTTTTGAGTCACGCCAATATAGCTGGTACTGCGGCAGAGGAATCCACATTCGATATAATAACTTATTTTACTGAAAATTATTTCTGAAGTGGCATACTTCCACAACAGAGCAGTTCCTGTAACAAGAGCTGCACGTGGGCCTGTGGGGAACAGCGTTGTTTAGCTGTCAGTGGGTTGGGTATTCTACAGTACATGCTTTGCGTTAGTGAAATTCTTCACTTTATGTCATTAGCCCACTAAACATGTATTATAATAACAAAAGCATAAAAATAATTAAAATGAATCTTTGTGAAACAAATGACATCGACTTTTCTTAACTTGCTGCGATCCTTACATAGTCACAGTGAGGAGTTTGTGGCCTGTGCTACTAGCTAAGCTGAAAACCCTTCCGTAAGACATCTTCCCTTTAGCAGAATCAAATTACAAAAGAAGAACTCACAAGTATGTGCAGGTAGGTATGGGAGGCGTTCTCTTTATCCATTCTGTTTAGTTATTGAATAAATACTGACCTATGCTGTAACTTTTCTAGGTCTCAGTGCAGCCCTTGAGCTTTGATACAGCCACAACAGAACTCATGTAGCGGCACATTTCCCTCGCTACATCAATTGGGCACAGAAGATGAAACTTTATGAGAAACGAAAGGATAAAAATTAACTGTAGGGAATCACTGTTTCGACGACTGACATCTAGAGTTGCTCATCATTCACACTTTCGAAAAGACATTTGAGACATAGCCGAAGGGATCCTGTAAGTAACTTCTATTTAAAGTGTAACTGAGTTTGGTCAGACTCAGTTCACTTCACTTTGCAATAACAGAAATATAAAAACGTATGAGCATTACAAAATGGATTGCTCGCCTTTACAATATCTGGGTTAAGTGATATGATATTCTAAAGTGAAATCTTAAGTGAGCTGCTGAAAAGGTACAATATCTCAGACACCTGGATGATCATAATGAGATTCGTAATAGAAAGGCAAATAAATACACTATGTCAACGCCAATGAATAAGAATATTAAGCAGTTTCTATTTTAAGAGTGGGAATTAACATTAATCAAAACTAATAAGGGACCCACGCAACAGACGTAAAATGCTCAGAATACTTTGCACTGTCCAGAAGGTACAGTACTTTTAAAAATTGGCCGAATTTTAAGATTTTTTTATCCAGTGTTTAGTCCATGATACGTTAAGATGAAAGCAGAAAATCTCACTGAGCGTTCACAGAAACTGAGAAACAAGTATATACGAGTATGTCTCGCCAAACATCTTGACCTTAATAGCTGCCACTACATAACCAATATATAATTAGATCCCTGGAAATGAAAAACGAGAATTATTTCAGTCCAATGGTAGCACAAAGAAAAGTTGCACCTCATTGTGAAAATGTTATCAAATCCTGTTGCGGTAAAACCTAATACTCAAATGAAACTAGACCAAGCACAGTTGAACAGAGGATTTAAGTAAAAGGAAAACATCATTATAAATGTAAACAAGTATGAAAAACCATCAAACATCTTTATCAAACATCGTAACCATTATATATCACATAGTCACATTTAGGTAGATAAGTAACAAATAATTTAATCCAATAAAGCATACAACAAATAGATGACCACAGTAGTAGTCATAGAATAAACCATTATCATTCGTTTATCATGTATTACGAAAAAAAATGAAAAACAGGAAACTAACGTATTACCTTATTCTGTATTCAAAGCTCACCTTACAGAATTGCTTAGGCGTTTCATGTTTTCTTTCATATTTACTTATTTCTCAAGATCGAATTCTTGGAAATAAAAATGAACTTGTAACGGCAATAACGAAAACAGAAAAAAATCTGGTTTCCTACAGCACAGAAATAAGTTACTTGAGCGCAAAATTCCAATTACAGGAGAGATTTGTGCCAAACGATGACTAGTAACGTTACAACGATTTGCAGTGGTACGTGACAGAGACGAGGCACATTCTGGCATAATTTATGCGCGTAATCAGAGCGAGCAGGACATTCAAGAAGATGATGGCCACGAGCCTGCACTCTCTATTGTACTTGTAAGCAACACAGGCTGAAACAGGGCAAGCAACTTTAAATTAAAAATGCCTCTTCTCTGTGGGAATATACATAACGGATATTCGAGTGCAGATTGTAGACACATGGTTGACGACATATGGAGGTTTGGGTTTGGCCGTGACTCGTGCTTGCGTAGCCTAATGGTCAGGCGACTGCTTGCGATAAGCGGGAAATCCTGCTTCGAGCCGAGGTCTGCCACAAATTTTCCCTGTTGTCATTCGGGTATGCAGCTGACGGTTGCCCACATTTGCAACTGTGAATGAATTTCATGTATTTCATAACTGCTTTAGTCGCTGCAGTGCCTGTTCCTAAGGACATGCGTACATGTCCAGAGGAACTCTGTATCGTATTTCTGAACAACACAGGCATTGTAATATCGTACAAACAGTAATACAGAGAATTGAGAGAAAAGGAGAGGTCAAGCAGTACTCATCTGTTTAGACAAAGGCTGTACCCCATAACCTATAAGAAAACGTGTGCTATAAATCATAAATATTCACATCTTACAGCATGAAGGACATGCTTTATGAGCTAAAATAATTTTATGAAATAAAATCTGTCTCTATTTCTCACCTTCTCTTTGCATATATCCCCTCCATGAAACGTGTGCAGTTGCAATAAATTTCATTTCATTAGGCACTAAATCTCCTCACTCATCAACCAAGATACCTGAAGAAGTGCGCAGATAGGTCCATAGTCTGTTGCAGACGTAACCCAGAACGGGCTTAACTTCCTCCTGTGTTTGTGATGTATCAGCAGCATCAGTTTGTTGGCATTGAACTATGAAATTTATATATGGTAGCAAATGCTTTACTAAGAGCTGTAATGAATTACATACTTATACTGTTGCACAAGTTACTTAGAACATCATGTGTTGATCACTTATCACCAGAAATTTCACATATTTTTGTTTAAGAGAGATAATAATAATGGCGTGTGAAGAGGGCCTCCCGTCGGGTAGACCGCCCGCCTGGTGCAAGTCTTTCGATTTGACGCCACTTCGGCGACTTGCGCATCGATGGGGATGAAATGATGATGATTAGGACAACACAACACCCAGTCCCTGAGTGGAGAAAATCTCCGACCCAACAGGGAATCGAACCCGGGCCCTTAGGATTGACAGTTTGTCACGCTGACCATTCAGCTACTGGGGGCGGACTTTTAAGAGAGATGAAGCGCCATTATTATGAATCTAACAGAAAAAATATTCCTATATGCTAACACTTAAAAATGCATGAAACAAAAGATAAATATTCACGTCTTACAGCTTAATGGATTAAATTTATTGACCAACACAGTTTTATGAAATATAACAAATATCTGTCTCTATGTCTCTTGTTCCTTCTTCAAACCCCTCCACCCTCTGCTCCAAGTATCTAAACATACAAGAAATATCATTTCATGAACATCCAAACCTCTTCAAAACTTCTCACTCCACAGATCAACCGAGATAGTTATAGAAGAGCACAATTGTGGCTGTTATCTGTTACAGGAACCACCCAGCACAGAATAACCTCCTCGTAAAATGCACTAATGATGTGTAAGCAACAACAAGTCTCTTGGTTTTGCACAGTGAAATTTAGGTATGGCAGTATACACTTTGTAAAGACATATAATGAATTACGTATTGTTCTGTTTGCATGAGAGACTTGGAACACCATGTATTGAACACTAACCACCACAAGCTTCACCTCCATCTTCTTATCTGTGAGGTTCATCATAAATTTGCAGCATACCATGTTGGGCATTAGTCAACTACACGAATTATCACCCGCCCCCCTTAAACACACACCTAAAACCTCTTTTATTTTAGCAGCTTCTAGATCAAGTTAGTTCTGTAACAAACTGAACTTCCATATATTTCTCTCAGCATAGGACTTTGAAGAGAGAGAAAAATGTAGGTTCTCTCAATCCCATGACCTAAACATTTTAAAATTTAAAACATGGGATCTCCATTTTTATCGATAATAATGTAATTACAGCTACATTCCAAGTATTTTTTAACTTAAAATTTGTAAGTCCCTCCTCTCTTTAACATTAGCACAATCATCAACAATTTTCTTCACAAAGTCATTAAGAAGCATATTTGTAGAAACAAACAACCTAATGAATACAGGAAAATAGGAATATGTAGGAAGAGAGAGTGTGGGAAGTAATGAACAACAAAGATGATTATATGAAGTTTAGGAGAGGAGAAGTGTTGAGCTGTGTCTGGTCATTTAGGATGAGATCTGGACTGTGAGCAAGATGTTTGTTAATTTCCAGGGCTTCGAGCAGGTTGAGGTTATGGCCTTTCTTTGCTAAGTGAAGTACATGGGACACTGGCTGGTAGTTGTGACCCTCACTCAGTACACGCTAAGCAAAGGCAGAGTCTGAATTCTGCAACCTACAGCTGCGTTCATGTTCAGCCGGCCTAGTTGATATGTCTCTGCCTGACTGAGCAATGTAAAATCTGTCACATCAGAACAGGTGATTTTCTATACCCCACATTTGGCTAATAACTGGATCTTGTCTTTGCTAGGAAATCTTATACTTGTAGGATTTCAGTGCTTTGGCTACAATCTGTGATACCTGACCTAGAAATGGTAGTGTACACCATTTCTTACAGACAGTGGATGGGGAAGCAGGTGGGACATAGAGGAGGGGTATAATTTTTCGTTTTTGTTTCCTGTGCAAGGTGTGGTCAATAAGAACTGGATTGTAGCCATTGGCTGTGGCAATAAATTTTATTGTATCCAACCCTGCTTTAAAACCATCTCTGGACATGGGGATAGATATGAGATGGTGTACCATTGAGTGAAAACCTGCATGTTTGTGAGCTATGGGGTGTTGTGAGCAAGAAGGTATTACTGTGTCTGTAGTTGTTGTTTTTCTGTAAATTTTGAAACAATGGTGAGATCTAAGAAGTTTATGGATTTGTTGCCAATCTTCATAGTGAACTGGATATTTTTATGTTGACTGTTTAGGTTTTTCAAGAATGTGTTGAGTTGTCTTGTAGTACCAGTCACCATACACAGGACATCATCTACATATCTAAACCAGTATTTGATGTTTACACTCAAAGGTTCTGTTTTTAGAAAATTTTGTTCAAAATGGTCCATAAATATTTCAGCCAACAGTGGACTAAGAGGGGAACCCATAGCTAAGCCATCTAATTGTTTATAAAGAGTCCCTTGGAACTGGAAATAGTTCTGTGCGAGGCATGTCTATGTGGCCAGTCTCAAGTCATTCAGTTCTACAGGATTGACATTAGACTTGTGCATCAGCTCTCTCAGAATATCAATGCAGTCTACTACTGGTATGTTAGAAAACAAATTGCTGACATTAAAGGATACTAATTTATTACTGGGTGAGACAGGTGTACCCTTCAACTTGTTTAATAGGTCCACAGAGTTTGAAATACCATGATTTGGTTTAAATTTAGTCTTGCTCTTAATTAGGACATCGAGTTTACTGGCTAGTTTGTAAGATGGAGCAGTGAATGATGATACAACTGGACGAATAGGAACATCTTGTTTATAGAGTTTAGGAAGCCCATACATTGTAGGAGGCACTGGGTTCATATTGGTTAATAATTTTGCTTCAAATTCAGAGAAAATGCTTTTGCATGAATTGATTGCATATTTAATATCCTCTTTGAACAATGTCTGTAGGAAGGACCCGAAGCCTGTGGTATTCAGGAAATCATTAACCTTATCCATATAACCATATTTGTTCAAAAGCACAATACTGTTGCCTTTATCAGATTTTGTGGCAATGATACCTTGGTGTTGTAATTTCTGTTTTAAGTACTTGAGGGTATGAAAGTCAGTAGACTGTGGGATGTTACACACGAATTTGGTTTCGTTCTTTAGTGCATTGGCAACTGTGGTGTCTTTCGTTAGGGCATATTCAATATCAACTTTCATAACATCCAGTTATTTTTCTGGTGGAGGGTGGGGAGGAGCAAATTTAAAACCTTTCTCAAGCACTCTTTGTTCGTTTGGAGACAGAACCAAGTTCGATAAGTTAATTACGCGTTGTGAAAAATTTTGTTTACAGTTTGAGGTTAGAGGTACACTCACCTTCCTAATCACAGATAATTTCTTGTTCTGCCGCAAAAATACATCGTGAATAAGATCACTTACACTTTGACGAACTTCTCGATCGAAAATGTCGAACTCACAGGGGTGTAACTCAGATGTAATTGCTATATGTACCACTTTTAGATGTGTACATATATTGTCACGAACACGATAACATTTCTTCATTTCTTCCTTTATCCACGTGTATCTTGCGACGTCAACGGCTTTGTTTGCAGCGGCGGATATTCCTCTTGACTTTATGTACACGTATTTTGCTTAATTTTGCGTTGCAAACACTGTTTGTTAAACCAAATGCGTTGTGTAGACTTTGGTTTTTGTCTCAGTAATCTACTACAAAAGACGGATAATTGTGCGGTTGTGGCATATTTTATCATATTAACAGAATCTTCCGTCGGTTCTTGGTAGAACAACATTACAATAAACGAAAAGTATAGGGTTTCCTACTATGTCAGGAACACGATAGCCCAGTGTGTTTTCAATAGCAAAGACAAGAACCATTTATTAGCCAACAGTGGGGTATACAAAATCACCTGTTCTGATTGTGAGAAATTTTATATTGGTCAGTCAGGCAGAGACATATCAACTAGGCTGGCTGAACATGAACGCAGCTGGAGGTTGCAGAATCCAGACTCTGCATTTGCTGAGCATGTACTGAGTGAGGGTCACAACTACCAGCCAGTGTCCCATGTACTTCACTTAGCAAAAATGGTTCAAATGGCTCTGAGCACTATGGGATTCAACTGCTCAGGTCGTAAGTCACCTAGAACTTAGAACTACTTAAACCTAACTAACCTAAGGACATCACACACATCCATGCCCGAGGCAGGATTCGAACCTGCGACCGTAGCGGTCGCACGGTTCCAGACTGTGCGCCTAGAACCGTGAGACCACCGCAACCGGCTTCACTTAGCAAACAAAGGGCATAACCTGAACCTGCTCGAAGCCCTGGAATTTAACAAACATCTTGCTCACAGTCCAGATCTCATCCTAAATGACCAGACACAGCTCAAAACTTCCCCTCTCCTAAACTTCATATAATCATCTTTGTTGTTCATTACTTCCCACACTCTCTCTTCCTACATATTCCCATTTTCCTGTATTCATTAAGTTGTTTTATTTTGTTGAAGTTGTCTTTGTATCCCACATAGACTGTAGTTTCAATAGTTAAGGCTTTCTTTTAACTGGTAGTTGTATTACTTTCCACGTTTAACACTCCTTGTAGTTGTCTCATCAAATACTGCTCATATTTACTTTGCTCATTTATTTAATGAAAACCGTTACACAGCCACTGCTTTGATTACAATGTTAATGTTAAAATGCAGTACCACCACACTGTTAGACTGTAGGTTCCCTCAAACACCTCCATTTTCCTGCATTTATTTATTTCTGTTTATCTTATTGATATTGCTTAAGTTCCTTATGTATTCTGTATTTACATTGATAACTGTCTCTTCTTTTAATTTGTTGCGTATCGCTCTCCATGTTTTATACCTCCTGATGAAGTCTTGTCTAGTACTAATTTTATTTTGTTTTATTAGTTTTGTTTGTTAATAGAAACTGTTATGTAGGCATTCTGTTCCTATTTTGTGCTAAAGGTTTTCCTCTCTACTCCATTGTTATTCATGTACAGTTCAGTTTTTACTTTTTCATTGCAAAGATGTTACTTACTGTATGTTTCTACATCAGTCTATATGTGTTACTTCTCTTCCAATGTTGTCTGCTAACATTCCACTTCTTTGGTGATAATACTCAGTAAATTTGTGAAGATGGCCTTGTAAGCCGAAAACGGTTAACAATAAAAGTAATATTGTAGACCAAAAGCAAACTGGTGCTTTTCATTTATTATAAATTTTAATATTCAGGATCTTTCAATGTTTGTGATGGCTGGCTGTGAGCTTTAGGCTCGATTAAATTTCCACTGAAATTCTGTGATCTTTCTTAGCTCATAAAAAACGTGTGAAATCATATGAATTATCCAGCCTTTTCTTTAGTGATGAACTTCTTGAATCTCTCAACAGCGTCTATCAAGAGTTCTTTTTGCTATTTCGTAAGTTTATTTATGTACCGAATCTTGACAGGTTTTAGTACCACTCGTTGCTTTCTTACATATACACAGTTGGAAAGCAAAGACATACCCTGCTCAATGGTCAGAGATATCACCTCCTATGTCCATTCTTTTCCATTAAGCCGGGTTTTCCCAATAGATTAATTTTTTGATTGTGTACTTCTTTTGTATGTGTACCAACTTTATCTCTTTTTCTTCTTTCTTGCTTCTGGAATGTACGAGTAATTACAAAAAAATCAATTACATTTATTCAAATTTAAACTGTGAAAAAGTGAAAAAACAGACACGTACACCTCTTATGTCATAACTAATCAATGCAGATTGTTATTCTACTTTTGATTTTATACTAATGAAGACGATTTTCACCAGATCTATATTACTGAGAAAATTTAAAAAAAGTCCTTGCTACCAACGCTTTGTCACTAGCCATTAAAAATATTTATCCAAACTCTGCCTCTTCAGGCATTAACTCCTATCGCTAAAACATCTACCATGAGCGTTCAGATGCAAATATTTTGGAAACCCAATTTTAGTTTGAATACAAAAGGAATAAAAATCGCTACTCTCATGTGTTTAATGGTTCCGTGTCCTTAAGAAGCTAGATACTTCTAGAGGATGAATTTCCATCACATCAACTAGTTAAACGAGTGCTTACTTTAATCTAGTAGAATTATGCTTTGAGTTTTCCTATGTTAGTACTATGTGAACTGGAAAACTAGATGTCACGGACAAGTATTTTATCACTGACTTTATCTGATCAAAGAAACTTCAAGACTCTAAATCTTTTAGGTATCAGAACCTTCTTTCAGATCAGATTCACTATCAAAAATACAAATATGTTTCCATTCAGTATTAATAATTCACATCTGTACCAACTGCTACAATTCAGAGAGAATTACGGAACCTTTTATAAACAAAGAAGGTTGTGCAGTTTTTCCCCTTTTCAACAATAGTTTTGACTTTTCCTGATTATTATCGCTGCTCCTCATTGTGGTTAGCTTCTCAGCCTCTGGTCGTGAAAGTCCACCAGGGATTCCCCATTTACTCTGTCTCTCTTGTGTCACCATCAGAATCTGTTCCTCTTTCTTTGTAACACCAAACACATCCATACCACAACACTATCACCTGAAAAAATTGCATTTGCTATTGATGACTATGGGAGATGGTAGTATAAAATTATTTTCGTGATTATTGTCATCTCTGGCAAAGTGATCGCTCCATTTTGGCCTATCACAGAGCCTCCCTTTCTTTGGATCGCATTAAAGACCATCCTCCATTACTATAAATATCATCCTTCTTCATTGTATCATTATTATAACATACTCTCACCTAATATATATGTTCTTTACCTATTTAGAAAAATGAAATCAAGAAATGTTGTCAGAACTTCTTTAATATGTAGTTAGTAATACTACTGATAGTGATTTCCTATCTACTCAAAAATACCTCCTCCGGAATGTTATATACCGTTCTCTTCGCTGCAAGAGTAGAATTTTTGCCTCCTCCAGATTCACATAACATATTTTAATTGCCTTTATTTAATTTAGAATATTTCTCCATAAAGTTGTTCATTCTACACATGGATATAATAAAGTTAGTTCTGATTTCATATTCCTAAAGAACACACGAACAGATTTACAGATTGATTAACCTTTATCTATTTGCTTCCTGGGTATCTAATCTTCCAGTCAATTGTCATATGTATAAAGTGGCAGGAATTCAAATATTGGTGGTGAATTCAAAATTTAGTGAGAAATTTAAAGATTCCCAAGTGTGATAGGTGGCTTTCCCCACTCCTATGAGAGAGCATTGGATGTATGGCTGTAGTCCTAAGTATAAATTCGCTGTAAATCCATGATGGTGCATGATTGTGCTGGCATTTGTAATGAATAATGTAGGATATGGGCACAACCTGCATTATTATAAGATTTCGCATGTTTCCTTTCTGTCTATCATCTGAGACAAACAATGTTTTTTCACCTGCAGGTCCAAGGCTTGTAATGTTGTTGCTTTAATTTGTCATGAAAGCAGTGCTGATAGACAATAAAAGCGGGTTAAAAGCTGTGAGCTGTCTGGGGAAGTTAACCTTGCATTACTTAGCAACTGTTTCACCAGGTATCCTGTCTAGCTTACCAAATTCCCAACCAGACTAACATTAATTATAATCGTTTAATCGTCATACGGCAACCGGTGATAGATATACAGGGTTATTACAAATTATTGAAGCGATTTCACAGCTCTACAATAACTTTATTATTTGAGATATTTTCACAATGCTTTGCACACACATACAAAAACTCAAAAAGTTTTTTTAGGTATTCACAAATGTTCGATATGTGCCCCTTTAGTGATTCGGCAGACATCAAGCCGATAATCAAGTTCCTCCCACACTCGGCGCAGCATGTCCACATCAATGAGTTCGAAAGCATCGTTGATGCGACCTCGCAGTTCTGGCACGTTTCTTGGTAGAGGAGGTTTAAACACTGAATCTTTCACATAACCCCACAGAAAGAAATCGCATAGGGTTAAGTCTGGAGAGCGTGGAGGCCATGACATGAATTGCTGATCATGATCTCCACCACGACCGATCCATCGGTTTTCCAATCTCCTGTTTAAGAAATGCTGAACATCATGATGGAAGTGCGGTGGAGCACCATCCTGTTGAAAGATGAAATCGGGGCTGTCGGTCTCCAGATGTGGCATGAGCCGATTTTCCAGCATGTCCCGATACACGTGTCCTGTAACGTTTTTTTTTTTGCAGAAGAAAAAGGGGCCGTAAACTTTAAACCGTGAGATTGCACAAAACACGTTAACTTTTGGTGAACTGCGAATTTGCTGCACGAATGCGTGATGATTCTCTACCGCCCAGACTCGCACATTGTGTCTGTTCTCTTCACCATTAAGAAAAAATGTTGCTTCATCACTGAAAACAAGTTACGCACTGAACGCATCCTCCCCCATGAGCTGTTGCAACCGCGCCGAAAATTCAAAGCGTTTGCTTTGTCATCGGTTGTCAGGGCTTGTAGCAATTGTAAACGGTTAGGCTTCTGCTTTAGCCTTTTCCGTAAGATTTTCCAAACCGTCGGCTGTGGTACGTTTAGCTCCCTGCTTGCTTTATTCGTCGACTTCCGCGAGCTACGCGTGAAACTTGCCCGCACGCGTTCAACCATTTCTTCGCTCACTGCAGGCTGACCCGTTGATTTCCCATTACAGAGGCATCCAGAAGCTTTAAACTGCGCATACCATCGCCGAATGGAGTTAGCAGTTGGTGGATCTTTGTTGAACTTCGTCCTGAAGTGTCGTTGCACTGTTATGACTGACTGATGTGAGTGCATTTCAAGCACGACATACGCTTTCTCGGTACCTGTCGCCATTTTGTCTCACTGCGCTCTCGAGCGCTCTGGCGGCAGAAACCTGAAGTGCGGCTACAGCCGAACAAAACTTTATGAGTTTTTCTACGTATCTGTAGTGTGTCGTGACCATATGTCAATGAATGGAGCTACAGTGAATTTATGAAATCGCTTCAATCATTTTTAATAGCCCTGTATATATATATATATATATATATATATATATATATATATATATATATATATATATATATATATATATATAAAGAGAATATAATAAAAAGAAATAAATCAGTTTATATTTGGAAATTTATTTTAACATTGATCACTGAAATTTCAGCATATTAAACTTGATTCATAACTGAACTGGTGCCTTATTTAGGATTGTGAAAATGTGATTTTGTAATCTTACAGAACACATCAAATATGGAGCCAAGATTGGGAGACTGCATACAACGCTGTATTCATAAAATAACACACGAAGAACGTTGAAACATATGCAAGAGGAAATTAACCACAACCAACCGGTTCAATTTTCGTCCAAAGAAGTTACATTCGTAGCGCAATCCTGTCCGTCATGTAATTACCACACACTGGTATACTAAATTCATACTAACTCTCAGAATAGCTGAGGGCTACTTTGATGATTACACCACATGCTTCACGTGGTCAACTTGGTTTACACAAAGAGTGTAACTCCATAATAATTTTGATAATTAAAATAAATTAGATCGAAAAGCAATTTACAAAAGAAAAACCTGGAACCGCCGGCCGTGGTGGTCTAGCGGTTCTAGGCACTCAATCCGGAACCGCGCAACTGCAACGGTCGCAGGTTCGAATCCTGCCTCGGGCATGGATGTATGTGATGTCCTTAGGTTAGTTAGGTTTAAGTAGTTCTAAGTTCTAGGGGACTGATGAACACAGATGTTAAGTCCCGTAGTGCTCAGAGCCATTTGAACCATTTGAAACCTCGAACTGGTTACTATCGTCTTATTATTAACCTGATTGGTCAAACAATTGTATAAGCACGTGGTACTGGTCTTACAAAGTACACCCCATGTGGGTTGAACATAAAGATAAGTTGCTATATTGAAAAATATTGTTAAGACGCGACGTTATAATCTCACGCACATTCACATTTAAGATTGATGATCTTAGAGTTACTGATCAACACGTGGTTCCACTTTACTCACAAAGTAGTGACAAAGCAACTACCGGAAGACATTCCGAACTTCACACTCGAATTACACTGCGTTGCAATTTAAGATAACATTAGATATTTTAGAGCTAAACCTGAAATAAAGTTGATTAAATTTTCAGTTAGGGTGAACTTAAAAAATTCATTGTCCTTCAGACTTAGCAGAGACCGCCATGGACAGACTGACCTGGGCCGCTACAGAGCGTGCTTAACAGATACAAACGGAAGTGACCAGAGAGGCAGCTTCCTATACCAACATGACAAGGGACGGACAGGACCATACTAAGAATAGAAACCTCTCTGCTTTTAGAAAGTGTAGCTACCTGTTCAGACGTTGGTCCTACTGTTGTCTAGCAGACATTCTTGTCTGCTACCATCAAGCATGCAACTAGAAATACATTTGCTCATTCATCCTCTCACACAGAAGGGAAGGGGGATGACGGTATCTTATCATATACAGTACATAAAAGAAAGCGGATGTAGGTTCCGTATGAGAGTGTGTGACATGAATTACATATAAACTGTGTTTTAAATTATAATAGTGCGACAGATCGTTCTTGTTTCTGTGTAAAACTAACACGTTCCACTGCTCAGTCTCCTCCCAGATAGTCAGAAGCACCACAGTAATTTTAGAAGAGGAATTTATGCCCTAAATTACAACATATTTAAGAAATTAACATGAAAAGAATCCAACAGAGACCTTTCAGGCTATCTGTTTGATGAAGGACGCCACTCAGACCTTATAGATATGCAAACATGTTATTCACCTTGGGGATAGTAAGCATTTCAGCGACATGAAAAACCACATAAGATGGTTGTTTTAAGCCAGTAGTCACTCAGAACTGGATGGTTATTTATAACAGTCTGGTCACTTATAGAATTCATGTGTCTATTCCCTGGATATCACACACATATTGCTTGTCCTGGGTCCAATTTTCATTACATTTGGATCTGTCCACTTGTGCTAAGTTTTTAACACTACGTGAGGGGGAAGGGACCTCCCCATTCTACACCACCATCCTGTGCTCCTACACCACCCCATGCCACAACACTGAGCAAGTGTGTACAAAGGGCCAGATGTGCCACAGCTTCCACCTCTGACCATGTCGTGCTAGATAGCAGCCAATGCGCATCACCATCAGCCAGACTGGGCAGTAAGATGGCTAATTTACCTGTGTTGCACTGTCACTCACAGAGCTAGCGCTATTCCACTCATCTGCCTAGCATTAACTGTAATCATATTACAATGCTTTTAATGAAGTGTAAATAATGTCATCTTAAAGAAAGAAATCTACAATGCAAATGTACATCCCTACTGAAAAAAAATATGGCACTTTATGCAGACATTTGTGTCTGACTGTAGCAAAAAAAGAATGAAGTGTAATTGCATTCATTATTCTTATAGATTTTAACAAACTATACTTATTTATTCATCAACGTTGATTCCCACCAACATGCTTTTACAAAATCATATCTGCCATATATTGTACGACTTCACTTTCAAATAATATACATATTTCAGCACAGAAAACACAATAGGATTTAACATAATATAATATATTTGTTTCAACACAGAAAAGCAATGTACAAAAACTGTGGAAACTGTGCATTCAATATTTACAAAAAATCATTTAACAATGTACAGAAATATATACACAATACATCTCCTAGGTTAATACTTCTTTGTCTGCAGTTGATGCACTCACGCATTTCCCTTCCAATAGTTAGGAGTAGGCATAACACAATTTAAGAAGTTGTATTACAGTTGATGGGCTTATACACTTGTGGACTTTAACTGCAGTGGGCAGGGAATTTTTATTCACAAATTTCCTGGGAGATACACTGATTTAAAATAAATCCCTTCTGGTATGGCCAGCAGCAGCAGAACTGAACACAGCATACAGACATACACACATGATGTGCAAAAAAGTATAACTCATTCATATAGTGTGCAAAAAACAAACTCACAGTATGTATGCATATAAGCATCACATGAAAAAACTACAAAGAACGAAACTCGTCTAGATTGAAGGGGGAAGCCAGATGGCGCTACGGTTGGCCAGCTAGATGGCACTGCCATAGGTCAAACGGATATCAACTGCGCTTTTTTAAATGGGAACCCCCATTTTTTATTACGTATTCGTGCAGTACCCACAGAAATGTGACTGTTTTAATTGGACCACTTTTTTCGCTTTGTGATAGATGGCGCAATAATAGTCACAAACTATAAGTACGTAGAATCACGTAACATTCCGTCAGTGCAGATGGTATTTGCTTCGTGATACGTTACCTATGTTAAAATGGACCGTTTACCAATTGCGGAAAAGGTCGATATCATGTTGATGCATGGCTATTGTGATTAAAATGCCCAACGGGCGTGTGCTATGTATGTTTTTCGGTATCCTGGACGACATCATCCAAGTGTCCGGACTGTTCGCTGGATAGTTCGTTTACATTACTTAAAGAAACAGGAAGTGTTCATCCACATGTGTAACGTCAACCACCACCTGAAACAAATGATGATGCCCAAGTAGGTGTTTTAGCTGCTGTTGCGGCTAATCCGCACATCAGTAGCAGACCAATTGCACGAGAATCGGGAATCTGAAATACGTCGGTGTTGAGAGTGCTACATTAACATCGATTGCACCCGTACCATGTTTCTATGCACCAGGAATTGCATGGCGACGACTTTGAACGTCGTGTACAGTTCTGCCACTGGGCACAACAGAAATTACGGGATGATGACAGATTTTTTGCACGCGTTCTATTTAGCGACAAAGCATCATTCACCAACAGCTGTAACGTAAAGCGGCATAATATGCACTATCAGGCAACGGAAAATCCACGATGGCTGCGACAAGTGGAACATCAGTGACCTTGACAGGTTAATGTATGGCGCGGCATTATGGGAGGAAGGATAATTGGCCCCCATTTTGTCGATGGCAATCTAATGGTGCAATGTATGCTGGTTTCCTATGTAATGTTCTACCGACGTTGCTACAAGATGTTTCACTGCATGACAGAATGGCGATGTACTTCCAACATGATGTCCGGCACATAGCTCGTGTGCAGTTGCAACGGTATTGAATAACATATTTCATGACAGGTGGATTGGTCGTCGAAGCACCATATCATGGCCCACATGTTCACCGGATCTGACATCCCCGGATTTCTTTCTGCGGGGAAAGTTGAAGAATATTTGCTATTGTGATGCACCGACAATGTCTGACAACATGCGTCAGCGCATTGTCAATGCATGTGCGAACATTACAGAAAGATAACTATCGCTGTTCAGAGGAATGTTGTTACACGTATTGACGGACATCATTTTGAACATTTATTGCGTTAATGTGGTATTTACAGATAATCACGCTGTAACAGCATGCGTTCTCAGAAATGATAAGTTCACAAAGGTTCAGGTATCATATTGGAACAACCGAAATAAAATGTTCAAACGTAGGTATGTTCTGTATTTTAATTTAAAAAACCTACCTGTTACCAACTGTTCGTCTAAAATTGTGAGCCATATGTTTGTAACTATCACAGCGCCATCTATCACAAAGCGAAAAAAGTGATCCAACTCAAGCATTCATATTTCTTTATGGGTACACGAATATGTAATAAAAATGGGGGTTCCTACTTAAAAAAAACGCAGTTGACGTCCATTTGACCTTTGGCAGCGCCATCTAGCGGGCCAACCATAGTTGAATCTGATTTCCCCCTTCAAGCTAGACGAGTTTTGTTCCTTGTAGTTTTTTGGTGTGATGCTTATTTTGTGCGATATTTGGCCCAGTCACGATCAGTGGACCACCCTGCACATATATATATATATATATATATATATATATATATATATATATATATATATATATATATATACTATGATAAGTGGTCATACTGTACCATCTGCACACCAGTTTTCAGCATATATATGTAATATATATTCATACATTCTATTGCTCAAGTGAAAAGTGCGTGTATGGTAGCAAACCAGTTCTGTCACCAAAAATAACGTGCTTGTCATCATGTCATAACAGGCCAATCCTCAGTTATGATGTATTGCAAACCTAATGACATTGTGCTTGAGTAATGGGTTGGTGTTCAATGTGTGGTGTGGGAGACAGAATGCGGCCAACACGGCCACGTGGGTACTTCAAGTAGATTTCAATCTTGACAGACATTGGTGCCACACAGCACACACCCATAGCCCGGGTGTCAACACCTGCTTTATTTGGGATTGGAATTATTATATTCTTCTTGATGTCTTAGGGTATTCGCCTGTTTCATACATCTTGCTCACCAGATGGTATAGTTTTGTCAGTGCTGGCTCTCCCAAGGCTATCAGTAGTTCTAACGGAATGTTTTCTACACTCAGGGCCTTGTTTTGACTTAAGTCTTTCATTGCTCTGTCACTCTTCACGCAGTATCAGATCTCCCATTTCATCTTCATCTACATCCTCTTCGATTTCCACAATATTGTCCTCAAGTTCATCGCCCTTGTATAGAACCTCTATATACACCTTCCACCTTCCTGCTTTCCCTTCTTTGCTTAGAACTGGGTTCCCATTTGAGCTCTTGCCATTCATACAAGTGGTTCTCTTTTCTCCAAAGGTCTCTGTAATTTTCCTGTATTCAGTATCTATCTTACCCCAAGTGATATATGCCTCTTCATCTTTACATTTGTCTTCTAGCCATCCCTGCTTAGCTATTTTGCACATCTTTTCGATCTCATTTTTGAGACGTTTTATTCATTTTCACTTACTGCATTATTATATTTTCTACTTTTATTAATTAAATTCAATATTTCTTCAGTTACCCAAGGATTTCTACAAGCCCTCATCATTTTACCTGCTCGATCCTCTGCTGCCTTCACTATTTCATCTCTCAAAGCTACCTATTCTTCTTCTACTGTGTTTCCCTCCCCCGTTCTTGTCGATCGTTCACTAATGTTCTCCTTAAAATTCTCTACAACCTCTGGTTCTTTCAGCTTATCCAGGTCCCACCTCCTTAAATTCCCACCTAGTCGCGGTTTCTTCAGTTTTAATCTACAGTTCATAACCAATAGCTTGTGGTCAGAGTGCACATCTGCCCCTGGAAATATCTTACAATGTGAAACATGGTTACTATATCTCTGTCTTACCATTATATTTCTGAAACCTTCCAGTGTCTCCAGGCCTCTTCCACATCTACAACGTTCTTTCATGAGTCTTGAAACAAGTGTTAGTTACGATCAAGTTATGCTCTGTGCAGAATTCTACCGTGGGATTCCTCTTTGATACCTTACCCCCATTCCATATTCACAGAATAGTTTTCCTTCTCTTCCTTTTCCTACTATGGAATCCAGTTCCCCATGACTATTAAATTTTCGTCTCCCTTCACTTTCTGAATAATTTCTTTTATCTGATCGTACATTTCTTCAATCCCTGCATTATCGGCAAAGCTAGCTGGCATATAAACTTGTACTACTGTGGTAGGTTTGGGCTTTGTGTCTATCTTGGCTACAATATTGCGTAAACTATGCTGTTCGTAGTAGCTTATCTGTGCTCCTATTTTTTTTTTCATTATTAAACCTACTCCTGCATTACCCCTATTTGATTTTGTATTTATAACCCTGTATTCACCTGACCAGAATTCTTGTTCCTCCTGCAATCGAACTCCACGAATTCCCAATATATCTGACTTTAACCTATCCATTTCCCTTTTTAAATTTTTCAACCTACCTGCCCGATTAAGGTATCTGACATCCACGCTCCGATCCGTAGAACGCCAGTTTTCGTTCTCCTGATAACGACGCCCTCCTGAGTAGTCCCCGCCTGGAGATCCGAATGGGGGCTATATTACATGAGGAATATTTTACCCAAGAGGACGTATTAGTACTCTTAACTAAAATTTTCATTGTGCCTTTCAGCGAAACAACTAAGACAACTTTTTACACAAAAACAATTTAAATGGTGCCTCTTTATATTAGCTTGGCACTTCATAAGTCTATAAAACAGGAAAGATTAATCAAACACTTGGAAGTAACCCTACATATTTATAAAATTAGGGTGAAACAACAGGGTAAACCAGTTTTTATAAAGTTCACTCCTGCATTACCCCTATTTGATTTTGTATTTATAACCCTGTATTCACCTGACCAGAATTCTTGTTCCTCCTGCAATCGATCTTTAACAAAACACAGTGTAAATTAATGGTTCACACTGTGCAAAAGTAAAATACTGTACCAATTGTAAATTGGCATTCAAAGCTTCTCTTGCTCCACAAGGGTGTTGCCTCAATCACCGCTGCCACAGACCGTGTGACTTACTTTCCGCACTTGCTCTAGGTAGCGCGCCAATTCGCCCTTGCCACCTCTTCCATTTCCAGAGCCACTTTCGTTTCATTCAAAAGCACCCTGGCTTTTACATAACACCTATTTCTTACATTTTTCCTAAGTGTGACCATTTATTACAATTAAATTACTCACAATTAAATACAAAATGTCATCAGAAAATTATTTATCGCGATACACAGTTTACATAGTATTTCATGTACATTACTTACATACAATGCCAAGAACTTCAACCTCCAGTATAGAGACACTTCGCTTTACATTTTGAAGCAAAATTGTAAAAATTTAAATGAACCGAAAACAAATAGTGTTATAGTATATTTACATTTTGAAAAATAAAATAGACGACATTGAAAATTACTACTGGCACACTTTTGGAAAACATGGGCTTAAATATGAGAAGGCATGAGTGTTTTAAAACGTGTCTTAGCATAATGAAGCCTTAGTAGCATGATCACAAAATAAATACAATATCAGCTTAGCATCGTTGCATACACACTGACGGGGGAAAATCAATAAAACAAGAAGGAATTGTGCGACATAAATGGAAGTTGAGAGGCGTGTTTCTACATCTGAGATATGATGTCTATTCAAATTTCGCGTGAGTCGCATCTGTGTGGCGCTAGTAGTGCCACTATGAAGATGCAGACTAGGTTCGCTTTAAATACACGCTTTAACGGTCGTCAGTGTTTTTTATCCTTGAGATTGGACGTAGCGAGATGATGTTAGTCAAGAATGCCTTTAAAGCTATAAAGACTCCCTTATCAACACCTCACTGAATTTGAATGAGGTCATGTAATAAGGCTATGACAAGCTGCGATACTTATGAAATATTTGGCAGGAATGAAGGCACTGTGCATTATAACAGGCACCAGTCGTCATGAGAATATACAGTCGGAAGAAAACCGGGCTCAGAACGACAGAGAGGAGAGACCATTCTGCTCTGCATACGGCTCTGATGAACCGCACTGCATCTGCAGCAGTAATCCGAGTAGCAACTGGGCTCACAGTGACATAATAAACTGTTACAAATCAATTACTTTAAGGACAGCTACGAGTCGGCCAACCTGTAGCGTGCAGTCGACTGAAATCAAAGTACTGCCACTGGCAAGTTCAGTGGTGTCGCGCGAGAGCACAATGGAATGCAGGGCTGAGGTCTGCCGTACTTTCTGATGAAAGTTGGTTGTGCCTCGGTGTTAGTGATGACCTATCTGTGTGCTGGACACGCTGGACCTACATCTGGAGCTATGGCCTGGGGTGCGATTTGCTATGACAGCAGGAGCACTTTCGTGGTTATCCCAAGCACCCTGACTGCGAAATTTTACGTCAGTCTGGTGATACGAGCTGCTGTACTGCCATTCATGAACAACATTCTAGGATACGTTATGCAACAGTATAATGCTCGCCTACATTGTAACCCAACTTGGTCTATACAGTGTCAACAGGCTTCCTTGACCCGCTCAACCACTAGATCTGTATCCAGTCGAACACACATTTGACATCATTAGATGACAAGTCCAGCATCATCTGCAACCAGCATTAATTCCATTCCACAAACTGACATCCGCCACCTGTACAAGACAATCCATGCACGTTTGCATTCTTGGAATCAAGATCCTGGCGGTTACAACGGTTATTAATGTACCACCATTTCATATTTGCTATGTCTTATCTCGCGCTTGCATCAATCTATGATCTTGAAATGTTAATCACTTAAATGTGTTTGGCAAACAAATACATTCCCGAAATGCCATTACTCTAAATACATTTTCTTTGTATTGTTATTTTTTCCATCAGTGTATTTAAAAATGGTGTAAACTAGGCCATAGTGTGGAGAGAGTAATCTTGTTAACAGCGCTATTGTTCACAACACACTGATGAACAGTAGCCAAAGCCTACCCATATTCATGATTTACATAATAGCACAATATGCAATGAAGGAAGAATGCAGTAAGTAAAATTTACAATTGGCTTAACGGATGTATAAGCTACTACAGTGATAGAATGCAACAAATGAAAATGTGCCTGAAGTTAAATCTAAACCGTTAAAACGAAATGGTTAAGATACAATATGTAATTCTGTATGCTGTTGTAGCGATTTTATGTACAAAAAAATAATGACGTACATGAGAACACGAAGCTAACATAATTATGTAAAAATGATAAAGTAAATATGGAAAAAAGTCAAATGCATGAAAATACAGTCTTCAGTAAGTAATCTGCGCACTCTCTTGACATGGCCACTAAAATTCCCTTAGGCGACAAGAGGTTAGAGCTCATCATACCCTGTGACACGCCGGCACCAGAACAGAATAATAAAACACCTTAGCAGTCAATTTATGAAATTATATAGTTAATGAAATATATTACATAAACAGAGAAAGGAGAAGTAAACACGAGCGTGGTACGCTCACTGCAAGAATATGAAGTAAATATGTAATATATTTTATACTAGGGAAAGACAAAGGCAATATGTACATAACAGAAGTTCAAGGACTGAACTGGGTACAAAATCGCTCTACCCATTGAGCGGTCTTGCAGACTCTTGTTTTTCTAGGTTTACAAACTTCATGGAAATTTGTGGTAAGTTCCTACGGGACTCGTAAGTCGGCGTGTGAGAAACAGTGCTGAAAACTCAAAGCTGTACCCACAGTCACCCACTCACTCATTGGCAAAGGCTCCCCCACACTTCCAGTGTCCAATGACAAAATATCCTCAAACTCTGTGCACAGCTGTATGAATGTGTCTTTACTCGCTCAGAAGTTTTCTGAGCATTCCTACACGCCTCATCTTTTGGATGGAATACTCTTGCACCAGCGATGCCTCGCTTGTCGTTCCACAACTAGCGTAATTCCGGTCGCTCAGGAAAGCTCTTTCGAACGCTTTAACGGATGTGGATAATAGTTTTGAACATCCCTTTATGTGCAATCTCATTATCATCATAACCATCACCATTAACATCGTCATCATAATCATCATCATCCTTATTATTTCACTGGTGTCCGTTGGAAATCCATATTCTCCATTATTTGTATATTAGGAAAACACTGATGAAAATTCGCAGCACCGAGGACAGTGGCACTGTGGACACCATGCGTCTGAAAATCATGAATCTCGCAACATGGACGCTAGTTGGGACTAACAAAACCGATTACAGTTTAACATGTTAATATGACTGGAGAAAAACGGTTTCCGGAATTTTCGTCATGTGAATGTTGTGTCCCATGTAAACGTCGTATCTGTCGTACCGTCACCTCACGTCACTCAGCAAATACATGTAAAGTCGCAGGAGGTATTAAAGTCTAGCAGCCCAACTTGATTAAGGCCTTGAGGCGAAATTTACCAACTTTCAGTATAGTCAAAACCGTTAATAAGTAGAATAGTGTTTGCCCGTGTTTGGGATATAAAACGAGAGCTACTTGGTTACATAGATTATTATCCATGTATTTTAGATACATATCGAGATACAAACAGGAGTTAATATCACCGTATTTAACAGTCTCTTTGTCGTCATTTCGAAATCACAGACGCTATAAAAGTATTTCGTCATTACTCAGTATCATGGGAACAATGTGACCAATACAGTTAACAGTTTTGTTTCATTTTCAATACTTTGGCAATTGACCAACGATGCATAGTCCTTTTCATTAACACCGATTCTGTAGGGTCACGTATGGTGCCCTGTAATAGTGTGACACACATTTTTGTCACTAGATTTATTTATTTAGTAGCTTACTAGAGGGCTTTTTGTAATTAATAAATATATTTTTCATCTTATTTTGTAGCGCCTTGGTCATACGTATCTCATTTCCTGTTGCGTACCTACTGTGTACCACCGCATTGTGCCGTTTTTAGCACATCAGGCTGTCACTTCACTACAGGCGAATATAATGGTGCTGCAGGGCAAACCTCGCTCAACCAGCACTGCTTGCGTCATGACGATTCTTCTCACGTGCGCCACACGTGTATCACCGAACGACTTCCAGTCGAGTCGTCCGCCTCCGCTCCGCCACGTCACTGGAAGGCCATCACGTGACACAGAAAGCCACCAAACCAGCATCAGAGGGCACCGAACTCATTTTGAGCACATTCAATCACAAATGCAGATCCCTGAAATGCAGAAACTGAATTTATGTCCCCGTCAATTCTCCGTTTCCTGCAGCCGAAAGAGCTTTGTCACTGTCTTCCCGACTGATTGTCACCATTAAGATTTCATGTACGACTTAGCTGTCACGGCAGCCCTATGATGGCAGACATCTATAGCTAAGTCTTTTGCGCTAGTTTATCGTTGTTGCCGCCAAAATTGCAGTATTCATTCATACTACGCAGTACATAAGTCGGTTAGTTCTTTTATTAAATATTCAATTTATGAGGTTACATATGAATTGCATGTAGAGGTAATTACAAAATCATTTCTGCGCCGCAACAGGTAATGCTCTGGCAGGAAGAATTGTTTCGTGGATGACTGCATGCTAGACGCAAGACTGCTGTGTCCTGTGAGCATTTTGCTCATTCTTTACCTAAGAAAAATAAGAGAGTAGTAATAGTAATAGTCAACTTCGTCATGAGTTAGAGCCATAGTTAACTCTGATTCATAAGAAGTAGTTGAAGACAGCTGCGTGTAAAATGAAATGTGGCAAGGACGATAACGTTAGTTAATTTGTCTGTGGAGGGCGTAACTTTAAACCTGGGTTTGTGTAATAGCTGCTAACTCAGTCCTACTACGTAATTTACCGTTTAAAATTGCCATCGCATAAAATCACCAGAAACGCGCAGTTTTACTGCTAGCTGCTGCGTTCGTTACTTCTTACTGTTTTTATTCATTTAATAGAATCCCAATCACTCCGGAGAAAGCCTGAGTTTAACTGTCGTCATTCCGTGGCTGCAACAGCAACAATCGACCGATGATGCAGCCATTGAGCTCTGTGGTCTGCAGGATACGGAGAATTGACGGAAAGATAAACGCAGCTTCTACATTAGTAGCCTACGATCGGCATTTGCGATTAATGTCTGAATGTGCTCACAATCTGTACAGCATCGCTATGCGAATCTGACGCTGGTTTCGCGATTTTGTGGATCGCGTGCTGGCTTTCCAGTGACGTGGCGGAATATAGGCGGACGACTGGGCTGGGAGCCATTCAATGAGGCATGCGTAGCGTGCGTAAAAAGTGAATAATTTGAACAGGGCTGGTTGAGCTAGGTTTGCCATCCAGCACCGTTATACAGGGCGTGCGAAAACAATTTGACCAAAGTGCCGGGGTGGAAAAGACAGCATGAAAAACAGAAATTTGTGTATGGCAACTAAGGGTCATAACTACATATTTTCAGCGCTATAGGAAACTGATTGAAATCTGACATACAGATGTCTTTACTCAAAATGATGAGTAATTTGCAGAAAATGTATTCTTAAACAGGATGTTTGGATGAACCAATCGTCACGCTGAGATCAAGATGAACTTAATGTAGCACTTACACGGGCATCGGATTTAGCTGACGTACCAGACAGTACTTTTTCAGAGATTAAGACAATAACATCTCCATGTTTTGTGTCTTTAAAGGGCCAAAATGAATGAACATTTTAAGTGTGTTCCGTGCTGCTATAGCACCATAAATAATCAAATGCGGCCTGTAGTTTCGTATTCAAATTCTTTCATTTGATGCTGCCTACACTTTTGGTCAAATTGTGTTTCCGCATTCTATATATGCTAGACGCGGCGTGACAGAATGTTGATCGAATTCTTAGGAGTCCAGTACACTTAGTCCTTCGCAGAAAGTGCTGAAAACAGCAGAATAACGGAATGCGTTGCTAGCGATATGTAACTAAAATTCAGTAGAAAATAACTACGCCAAAGAAAATGTCATACGTTTAGCAAAGGAGCTAAGAATATAGGTGTACAGTACCTTTCTTGATTACAAAAAGTCCTCGAGTAATGAAGTAAATGTATAAATGTCGTGACAAGAGTGCAGTCACGCTATTATGGGCCAACATATGAGACCTCACAGAATCTGTGTTAAGGAAAGAACAGACTTGCCAAAGCATTGAAAACAAACCAAATGTTTAACAGCCTTAGTGACATTGTTCCTATCATCGTGAGCAATAATAAAATACTTTTCTTGTCTTCAGTTATTCGGAAGTGATGACTGTTAAATACGATGATATTAACTCACATTTGTATCTCAATATATACCTACAACACATGGACAATGTTCTATGGACCTATGTAGCCGTCGTTTTTCTCCCGCACAGAGGTAAACACTATTCGCTTTAAAATCTGTTTTGACTATACTGAAAGGTGGTAAATTTTGCCTCAAGATCTCCTTCAAGGTGGGCTACTAGCTTTCAATACATCCTCTGAGTTTCCTCGTATTTACTGTGCACGCGAGGTGGACGGTACGACAGACACGACGTTTACACGGGACGCAAGATTCAGCTGACGGAATTTTCGGGAACCGATTTTCTGTAGTCACGTTTACATATTAATGCTTAATAGGTTTTGCTAGTCCGAAGAGGCGTTCATGTTGCGAGCTTCATAATTTTTACTCACGTGGTCTCTGCAATGCCCTTGTTACAGCGAAGTTACCGGTGTTTTCCTAACACCGAGAGGAGACATTAACGAATGGTGGAAAATATGGATTTCCTACTGACGCCAGTGAAATCATGAGAATGAGGAGGAGAAATCGGAGATTGCTCACAAAAGGTATGTTCCAAAGTGTTATCCATGTCCGTTAAAGCGTGCGGAGGTGCTTTATTCAGCGACCAAAGTTACGCTTACTGGGGCACGGTTTTCAGTTAAGTCTAGATATAGGTTGCGCACCTATTTCTTTTATGGCTTTTGTGGTATCGACTATTCAGACACGTCGGAGAATGGGCGGCATACTTGTCGAGAGGTTACAAAAATGATAACTTTATGTGTTTCCACATTGCCAACAAGACAACTATGTTCCTGTTTTTATGTACGACCGGAATGTGGAGGAGAACAGAGCACTGTTTCGGGAAAGAAGGTGTCACAGCGATGTAAACATGTCGTCTACACAGCTCGCGCGATCCTTTTGCTGAATCAGAAGTTCAAGAGATTAACAATTATATATTTGGCAGCTGTAACCGGGAGAGTTAAAGCCTATGGGAAAGATGCCCGCCCTTTGCGTTTTCATGGTGTATTAGGCGTATACTACAGCAAAAGTGGGACACATTAACATGGAAAAAAATGTTTCTTCAGATTTTAATAAGAGGAATTCGAATATAGGGGTAACGTGTTTGGCAGTGCAGTATCGTTCATAATAAATGAGTCGCGAGTGTTGATGTTACGACGTCACCATAATGTAACAGCAATAGACGCCATCCCGAGACTTGAATATATGTAACACAACTGAAGCGAAGGGAACAGTTAATTCTGGGAAGCGATCCATATTTGTAACATTATCCGTCGTTTTCTACTTGCCTCAACTAAGTATAATACTTCGCCTAACGTTTTAAGCAAAAATATTTAGACTACTGTTATCAACGAAAAAATCGAGGAATGCAGACAATCTTTTATATAATAAAGGGGATTTCCATTTTCTGTCATCAGAGAGGCCACACAGATCAGATCTTGCAGAAATAATTTCAACTTTTACAGAGGCTGTTCGTCGAATCATTGCGATTACGTTGATGAGGTGAAGCGTTTTCTTAGCTGCAGTGTAACCGGAAGCACGTGTGTTTCCTGTGGATTAAGACAGACATAACTGTGCTCTTTCAGTCTGTTCCCCTAACCAATGAAAGAAACAGAAGATTTACCCGAGTTGGCAAATCGCTTCATCGCCTGGCTAGTAAGGACGACCAGATTTGATAGTGTCTCTGGTTTGGAAACGGAGAGTCAGCCGTTGGCAAAAGTTCTCTACCATTACTAACTGGAGACGTTACCTCAGTTCCCAAACGAAGCAGTTCACACAGTGAGAGGTGAATAACATTCACAGAAATGTAGGACGACGTTAAATACTCAGATATGAAGCGTCTTTTTTCCTTATCTGGTCTCACTGCGAACCTAAGGCATAATAGCAACATACTCTGTGTGACGTGGTGATTGTGCGTGCAGCAACGGTTAAGAATAAAGAGACGTTACAAGTTTCTTCCGACAAGAAGACAATGTAGCTTCCTATGTTACCAATACTGACTAAACTGAGAGCCCCTTAATACTGTCTCCAGAACGATATTTGCATTCGCTACAAAACCTTAATAGTAGCTGGAAATTTCGACGTTTACATCGAAACATCGGTCTCAACGAAACAACAGAGTCGTATAACGCATCATTCATAGAAATGTTATGAGTACAAGAGACGCTTCGCTACGTAAAAGTCGGTGCATTAATGACAAATGGAAAATTATAGTAGTGCACAGTAATTCTAGTACAGCAGTTCGGTTTTCTGTAATTTGGTCATTGTTTTTTTAAAAAATATGTACATGTACCATTCGCTCCAATTTCTAGTACAGTCTTCTAGTATGGACTATTTAAAAACCCCAGAGAGTAGACAACACATTTGGTAGAAGCAGATATTAATGACAAATTTCTTGTGTGTCGACATCAAGGCAAGTTTGATACTGATTTGATACGCAGCCAGAATGTGTCAAGATGCGGCAACACTACTTCAAGGAGGAAAATGCAACTACACCGTTAACAATTGGGCAACAGAATTTGGGAGGTTCCATTGTCGAGAGTGGAAACAAAGCGATGGCAGTTTGTGCGTTTTGCACTTGCAGCCCACAGTGTTCCTAACTGTCGTTTAATTATACGCCATTTATATGTTAAAATAGTATATTACAATTGTAGCCGAACAAAAAATACCGCTTTTAGACGATTGAACTTATAACAGAAGGAATCTTTTGGAATACTAAACGTTTCGTCTTAGTGAGAAGATTATAAGGCCAAGCTCTGTCGATTGTAGGAGCTGAATATATGGATGGTGTTTGAGAGTAGCTCGTAATAAACAGGACGCGAGTGAAAATTTCATAACGTCGCGGTTGTTTATCATGGAATGCGATGTGTATAGAACGTACGTAAATTTTCTAAAGTAGGTGTCTACATCTGCGTATGCGTTCCAGGGCTGGGTTAACGGTGGTGAGTTGTCGGTACTGCTTAAGATGCAAGGGCTTGCCGACCATCACAAACACACGTGAAACAAAAGTGATTACTGTTTTCTCTGTAACGGAGGACTGAGAAATGTTTGGACGCACTCTTTCAAAGGGAGAATTTCAAGTCAAAAGACTTCACAAGCTGCGCAGCAGACATATTCCAAAATCCTTCTTTCGATGAAAGTAGGGATGTAGGCTACGTCGGTCGTCAGATATAAGACTCTACGAGTGTTGAAAATTTTTGACACTACAGAACGTTAATCTCTCACCCAGTATTATGAATTTCCTCTACAAGTAACGTTTTCTGGCACATCACGCTTCTTATCTCGATATTATATCGATAGCCCTATTCGATTAAGCAAAATTCATAGCCTTTTATTCCATGTAAAAATCGGACATTACGAATGGTACTTCGTAAATCATAATAAAACACATCACACTTACTCCTGAGTAAATATGCTTCCCACCAAACCGATATTAGGTCTCCTGTAAAAACGGTCAGCTAAATGAGCCACAGTCCAACAAGAATAGGAAATCGTCGAATTACTGTAATTCCTTCGTTTGTGGAAATAAAGAATTGTCAGGACAGTGTTTGAAACGTTTGCTGTCGTTCAACCTGGCCAAACGTAACAAGGATAGTTATCGGTCTAACACTGCGACCCTTGGGAAAATTTGGTTAATTGAACAAAGAGATCAGGTGTTGAAATCATTGCTTGAATCCAGCTACAGATACCGCTACTGTCTGATCTGTTTGGTTTCAAATACCATCACGGCAGGGATAGAGGCATGCACCATCTATTACAACATCTCTATGGTCCATGGTCAAAGGTTAGCGTTTGCCCACATACGACAACGAGGAGCGTATAACCCAGTCAAGAACCGTAAAATAAAGCTTTGGTGGCCATCGTTCTCGCGATCGGTGCTCCCCAGCGGCACGTCAGAATGATATCGCTGACAAAAGTTTCTTTTTCTTTCCATCGCCTTTTCAGGGAATTAATTGTTGACTTGGATGCAGTCTACCTCCTCTCATGTGCAGTGTGTAAAGGCCCTGGACGGATCGTTTATTTATCTGTTACCGTTTAACGAACGCAGTTTATAGAAACAAAGGGAGAACAGAGGACTCATTGCCACGAAGTAAAACGGTTCTCACACTGAGTATAAATTTCACAAGGATACAAAACAGATGATGCTGTCATCTTTTTTGTTACGTCTACAATAGCGATAGCTGGTGACAACATGTCCGCTAATTGTACATACACGATTAAGACCTTTTTTTGAATCGAGAGGGATATTTCTAGCCACTCCAAACTTCAAAGCCATGGAGTGTGAATATGTTCTTCCTTTTACCACTGCACATAATCTTCACAACGCATGTCATCCAGGTCAGCATAATAACACAGTATTACGTGAGTTAACTGGCTTGGATTAAAAACATTTTGAAGATATCTTTGACGATTGCTTTACGCGTTTTCCTTAAGATTTTCTCACACAATCGCCTCCTTCTCAGGGCTGTAGGGTAACAGCAGCTGGGACATAAGGCCATCCATGAATGTGCAGAGCGCGAAACAGCACTCTCCGGATCGTAAATTAAAATTGTGCAACTGACCAGCGGCTGGGAATATGATTCACATGTGGGAATGGATACTCATCTCGCAACTTTAGGGATACACGAGGTTCTCATGTGGGTAAACATTAAAAATTAAGTCGCTGCATCATGTAGGGATTTCGATTATGAACACTTGCATGTGACTTACTTTTCCGTTTTCATTTACTTCAGAAAACTGCCATTACTCACGAGAAAGTTAAAAAGTGCCATTCCGCAGTGTTAGTAGCAACAATTAATCGCTGAGGCAGCAACAATTGTCTGTCGGTTGCAGGAGACGGTTGATTAACGGAAAAATAAATTCAGGTTCTACATTACAACTATCCGCATTTGCGATTAACGTCTAAATGTGCTCACAGTCAGTACAGTGTAATTATGTGGATCAGATGCTGTGCTTTCGTGAATTTGTGTGTCGTGTGCTGCCTTTGCAGTGACGAATAGGCGGACGACCGGGCTGGAAGTCATTCAATGACATATGCGTAGCGTACGTAAATAGTATATAATTTAAGTAGTGGTGGTTGAGCAAGGTTTACCATCCCGCAACATTACACAGGCTGCGAAATAACAATCTGCCCGAAAGTGTAGGGCGAAAAGACAGTATGAAACATAGGAATCTGAGTACAGAAATTCGCGGTCGCAAATGCGTATTTACGGCGCTACAGGAACGCAATTAAAATCTGACATATTAGTCGTCTTTACTCAAAATGTATGCGCAAACACAGTCTAACCAGTCTCCGGGATGAAATCAAGAAAATCTTGAAACATCATAAACATGTGCATAATACTCAGCCGACGTTTCAGACAACACTTCTTTAGAAACAAAGACAACCACATGTCGATGTTTTATGCTTCTAGATGTCTTAAAATGGTCAAAGTAAGTAATAAATAAGTGACCACAAACTAACATAAGTATGTTGCAACAAAGATTGAAATAGATTACCGCTTTCATGCTGGCATAGCGCTGTAAATATTCAACTACGACCTCTAGTTACTATACCCAGATTATTTTTTTATGCTGTCTTTCTGCCCTACAATTTTGGTCAGACTGTTTTTCCGAACATTGCATATGCCGGACAAGACGTTACAGAATGATGGTCAAATTGTCAGGAGTCCATAGAAAGCGCTGGAAATACCAAAATGACGGAATGCGTTCGTGGCGATTGATAACTTTGAAATTTGGTAGACGCTAACTACGAGACAGAAAATGCGACATGTTTAACAAAGGTGTTACAATCTAAGATGTAAAATACGTTTCTTGATTACAAAAAGTTATCAACTGAAACAGTGAATGTTTAAATGTCGTAACAAAAGTGTCTGTATTTTACTGTGGGCAACATGCGAAAGACTATGCACTATTGGTCAATTCCCAAAGCATTGAAAATGAAACACAATTTGCGTTGGTCACTTTGCTGCTATCATCCTGAAAAAACGGAGTAATTTTATAGCTTCTGTGATGTGGAAGTGATGACTCAGAGACTGATGCATAGTGTGATATCAACTCCTCTTCTGGATATATACTTGCGACACAGTATCCTATGGAGTAAGCCTTGTATGCATGGTACTTCTTGTGCACAATAACTCTTTGACATGCAGTAACGGTTGTAGATGTGGTAACTCTCGCATATACAATAACTCTACTCTTGTGTGTACAGTATCTCCAGTGCGTGCAGCAACTTTCGTGTGTGCAGTTACTCTCATGGGTGCAATAAGTCTAGCATCTGCAGTAACTCTTGTGCAAGCAATAGCTCTTGTACATGCAGTAAGTATTGAGTGTGCAACAACTGTTATGCCTGCAGTAACTCTCATACATACAGTTACCATTTTGCATGCTGCAACTCTTGTGCATTCAGTAACTGTTGTGTGTGCAAAAACTATTGTTTTTGCAGTGACTTTTGTGTACACAGTAACACTCGCATGTAGAGCTACACTGGAATGTGCAGGAACATTCAACAATTCTAGCTCATGTAGCAACCATAGCGTGTGCGGGAGCTCTTGTATGCACAGTATCTCTAGTGCAGAGTAAGTCTTGTATGTGCAGTAGCTCCTGGATAAACAGTAGCTCCTGCATGCACAGTAACTCTTGCATGTGCAGTAACTCATGTGTTTTCAGCTAATGTGTGTGCAGTAACTGTGGAGCTTTCATTAACTGCTTTGCATGCTGTAATGCAGGAAGAAACACATGGAGAGAAAGAAGAGTAGGAGGCAGAAGGAATGGAAGGACAGAGGAGGGAGGGATGGAGGGTGGGAGAAAGGGAGGCAGGGAGGCTGCGAAGGAGGGAAGCAGGTAGGGGGGAAGGGAGAGGTGTAGAGGAGGTGGAAGGTTTGGGAGAGGAAAAATGACAGAGGGCAGAAATAAGGGGAGGAGGAGGGGAGGAGGACGGTGGTATGGGGAGAACACGGAGGAAGACTGGGGCAAAGAGGAAGATAGGGAGAGAGGGGTGGAGGGAAGGAGGGAGGGAAAGTAACAGAGGGGGACAGAATGGAGGGAGATAGAGAAAAAATATGTTTACTATATTGAGATCACACAAACATGTGGAACAGGCAGTGAAGTGGAGACTGATGAGGAGAAAACAGGCACTAATTCTCGGGTGATACAAAAAGTGTAATCTTCGATGAAGTTGAGAGACATCGATTAATAAAGTGGAGACACCAAGTTGTAGAATAGGAGCTGAGCCATATAGCAACTGAAATAAAATACGCTCGTTGTTGTGGTGTTGAACATTAGTTGTGCTGTCTGTCACGACAGCAACATAAATTTACAGTTCACACACACGTACCAAAACCGCCGACGATTGGAGCATTACAATAACTGAAAGACAAACACTGCTGTGTGACGCCGGTGGACAAGTTTTCAGAAAAGAATTGAAGGTAAGCAATCCACTCTAATGCTGGATGTGAGCGAGAGACGGACCAGCCGCGCTAGATGCTCCTAATGGCGTTGTGAATCCATCAATGCTTGTCACGTACCAGTCCTGCTAGATGGCGTTGTGCGACCAACAACGTGCGCTCTGTTTGATACCGGCCCCCTATCAACGCGACAACGCAAAACAAGTGACTGCGAGAGAAACTCATGTCTCAAACACCTCGCGATCACTGCACTTCACGACACACTCTCTACCCTACGCTATGTTCCTTAGCGAGCATCCACCACAACTTTTAACGTCAAAGTATGCGACACGTCCACACACTGTTTATTCGTCTTATATAATTACAAGCTAACAACTTTCCGTTGTTCCCCTTACTGTGAACACTTGTTTCTGTCCACGTCTCAGGGCTCTAGGTCAACGAAAAGTACGCTATTGGGGTCTACGGCACGTCGCTTCGTGTTTCAAATCATGTGGCAAGCATGCAAAATGGCAATAACGTCTGACTGCCTACACTTAGAAGCATGAAACTTTTACACTGCCAACAGATCATCAACATCTATTAGTGATATAAATGTGAACTGGCTCCAACAAACTGTTCCAGGGAAAAACGGTCGCAAAGCCGGAAATACAAACCCAATAACGGATAAAAAGTGAGTGGAAAGCCATTTTTTCGTGCTATATAATTAACTAAACATGTGTCCTTGATTCCCGAGAATGACACACACACACACAAGAACCACGTACGTACCTGACAGCAGACGCTGTATTGCCTCGTAGTCGCTGTAAGCAACGCACCTACCCTGAGCTCGTGGTGCATCGTCAAAAAAGAAATTTAAAGACTTCACAGTGCTGCACACAAGACCCCCGCCATCTGGCACGGCCTTGGACTCGGCAGTGGACCTTGACACACTTTGATGACGTCATGTCAGCCAGGAGATCTTAATAATTGTTGACTTAGGTGCGCTTTGCATGCTTGCATGTACTGTTACAGCTAAAGGCAATGCATCTGTTGCCATGCTGTAATACTGAATAATTATGTAATTAATAACTTAGGATAAAAAAGTAAAAACATTGAACGTTCACTACACCATTTCTAAATATCCTGTTCCACCAATGTCATTAAACGCCATTTTTACAAATCACAATATTAGAACGTTTCTTAATTTTCACCGGTACAATTTCGGAAATTTAGAGCGCTATATTATACTCAACACTGACATTTTCTTAAAACTACTTCGTCTGTATTCACACATTCATAAAATATTATATTGCCACTTATCTTACGACAATAATTCCATTCGCCGCATCCACAAAAGTGGACAAAGTCAATGCAATAAAATCAATGCTGTCCGCATGCGATCTGTTCCTGATCGCACAAAACTCACTCCCGACGATATGGCTCCAAAAAGCCCATATGAGATGTTGATCGCACTAAATGTCGAATAGAACAAGAAGTGTTAATTTTACAGCAACGGGGCTAATTAGGTACCCGTCCAATATGGCCAGCTCTTTCCCACCTCTGTGAGTCTTGTGAGGGTACAGAATTTTTTGTTGTTTAATTCTGGATTATTTTCAATAAAAATTAGAGGTGCAAAGTTTCCTGTACCCTGGTCTCCTATAGAAGAGAAACATGTAGTCGCTTAACATGATGTTTCCTTTTTAACGATTCACACTTGCACGCTTCGTGAATAGCGTATTATTGGAAAGGATATTATGTGCTAGTACAATTATTTGTTAATGCTATATTATGATTATTTTTTAAGCTAATCCTTGGGCGACGAGCAACAGTTGAAGTTTGCTAGCAGAGGCCTTTATGTCACAGCAAGTGCAGCACGGAGATTCCAACTGCATGAGGCAACTCCGAGAAAAGGCGATTTTGAGAACCGCCAATGAAAGATATGGTCAAGAGTGTGTACAACTAAACTCCCATAGAAAAGAGGTCAGTTCATTTCAGTATTAAGAACGCTTCTGTATCGAAAACATATCTCTACAAGTTTTCCTAATGAATGTTCATAGTCGTACAAATCAGACTAGGATATTACCAAAGCTTTAGGGGAATGGTCAACCCACCTATATTCATAAACCGCTATCCTACAAAACCAATAACAGTTGCAGGTTTGTCTCTCTAACGGCTTCCAGGGCCAACTGAAATTGAAATTTCAGTATTGCGCGTAATTAATGACCGACTCTAAGAAATTAAAATTCAATCAAAATCTACTGGTTGAAACTTGTAGCGTTTCGTTAAACGTTTAACACAGCGAGACAGATAATAGAGTTAGAATCTGTGTGTTTGTCTTGACGCAGCGCAGCTGATGGCGTGCAAGTACCCGGACTTTACTCATCCAGTGTCTGAGGCTGACAGCACTTGCCGACGCTGCCAGGTCAGCCCCGTAGCGATGGTCAGCAGACGCAACAGGCCCAGCTTATTAGGCGGCCAGGGATTGTGCGTAAAATAATCTGTCCAGTTAGACACGAAAAGGCATTCCACCTGCTGTCCACTGGAAAGACGATGACGTCCAAATCTACAGAGGGCACTATCGATTTTAACTCGCTTGTAAAACGGAGCGCTGGGTACACCGAACATTGTGTGTTGTAAGTTGTCAACAGCGCAAAACTTACTGGGAAAGTCCCTAATGTTTTTCGAGCTAGTCATAATAACCGAATGAATTATAATAGAGTTGTACTGAGTACCAATAAAAAAGTAGGTAATGCACGAGTTTAGCATACTCATTTTTGTAAGTCTTCTACAACAGCCTTTCATTGCTTCCACAGTGTATGTACTTTTCTTACAGTACTTTCGATAAGAGCCGTGTACAGCGAACGTTGCATTCTTGCTGGTAGATTCCTTCTGAAAAGGAATTATGGTTTGGCGGTTCCTGTGTTTCTTATATGTTGTTTCTTTGCTGGTCGCTGTGCAGTAATAGGACACAATACTATTGTGTAACAACGGTAGAAGATATTAAGTGAGTGAAATATGATTTTATCTTGTGGCTGGGAAGCTCGACGACAGAAAAACAACAAACACTGAAGAATCAAGCAGCCTTCTTCGTTTTGTTGATACAAGCCATCCAATTAGAAAAAATTTAAAAAATGCATTTGTTTCGTATGTGCAAAGGTAACAAAACTGTAAATATCAGTCATCGATGTTTGATCTGATAATAAAAGTTAAGGTTTTGATGCAGTAAAGATTTATTTGTCACTGAGACACCAGGTGTGGGACTGACTTTTTGAAACCTACCATACAGGGGTGTAGTACTGGGTGCCAGGTTTCACACCGTGCAGCCATCCACCCTGGTGGACCTCAGTTTGTGAAAATCTGACGAAACTAATGCCTCGTGAGACACTACACCACTAAAGATATCACAAGTTTACCCAGCAGCTCCCCAGCATAGTGGCTGAGGCTCTAGGCTCGTGAGCTAAAGGTCGCATACTCAGTACCTACGCAACGCTAATTTTAGAAGAATCTTTATCAAATGGATGTGGTCTTTATTTTGCATTTGATTTTGTTTTAAACATCGTTCTTTTCTTAAATTTAATTTCTGATCCTTGAAAGCCTCACTCCAGTTATTGTATTCGTTTTATTATTTTGCACGAATTAAATGACATGAACTTGTATTTAAAAATGTGATTGCAGTAACGTAGCATTTACATTTTCTCATAGTACGAGAAGAATTTATGTTTTAAATATTTGTGTCATGATAACCATCCAAAAAATCTACATATTTTTTGAGAACAATGTGCACCAACTATAAAGTCTGTAAAATGTTTAGTGAGCCCAGCCACCCTCACTCTGTAGGGTAAATGTCAGAAGAGTTCAATATACACCGAGACACTCCTCAATGTTGGCAGTCTTTGCTAACTGCAGCGTAGACACGCTGCTGACTACAAGTAAATGAGACACACATGAAGGTGAGAAACTTTATAACAGACTTTAACAACTGTGTTTGAAACCAGACATCAATGACAACGAAATTTTAAGTTATGATGGGAATGTTTCTCGTGAGGATAGGTTAGCCGCCAATGGTGGCGGGGTGTTTAATGCAGTAAAAAATTCGATGAAATCACAGATTCCCAATCTGAATTAGCCTGGGTGGAGCTGAGTATCAAACAACAGTGAAAATGGTGATGGGATGCTTTTATAGACCACCTGGGTCAGGATCTGTAGTTATACAGCGCTTGAGACAGAACTTGCAGGATGTCATTAGTAATTTTCCTGATCATGCCGTTGCAATAGGGAGTGACTTCAACTGGCCAGGTATAGATTGGGAGTGTTATGCCATCAAAAGTGGTGTCAGAGACAGGGTTTCGTGTGGCGTTGTTCGGGATCTTGTCCGAAAATTACCTTGAGCAGGTAGTTAGGGAACACCAACTAGTGAGGGTAACGTCTTAGACGTCATGGCAAGTAACAGACCTGAACTTCTCGAATCAGTTAACGTAGAGGAAGGTATCAGTGATCACAGAGCTGTGACAGGATCTATGATGACGGGCTCTACAAGGAATGTTAAGAAATGTAGCAGGATATATTTACTCAGCAAAGGTGACAGGACACAAATTTCAGAATATCTCAAATACTCGGTGATGAGGAAGAAGATGTGGAGAACAAATGGAAAAAATTCAAAGGCATCGTTCAATATGCCCTAGACAGGTATGTTCCGAGTAAAGTTTTAAGGGATGGGGAGATGGTCATTGGTTTAATATGTAAAGGATGAGCCAGACAATAAGGGATTTTACTTTATTATATGAGCCTCAAACCGGTAACTTCATTTTTCCATTACGGCCAAGCCACGGCCGGCAGTGTTAGCTGCCTGTAAATTCTTTCGTCCCACGGTCTAGTAACAGGAAGTCAGCACCGAGGAAGGGCACCTTGATCACGCGCCTCTCTCATGTGCTTACGAGGTAACGCCGCCCCAGGCGTCGCTTAGCAGGCAACGCTCTGGAAAGTTCCATGCCGCCCGCACGGTTTGCTCGGTCCTGACCAATCAGGGCAGAGGAAGCCGCGTGGTGCGTCGAACATACCCGGCCGCCCGTCGCCGGGCCCGCTCTCTTGTATTCTTGCTCACCCCGCGAGTCGGATGCGCGCCCTGTAGCATTGAACATCTCCCGCTTCTCCCGGTGCTACGGCACTGCGGACTTAGTTTTGGCAGACAACCACTTTCGGTAGCTTCGCGAACAATGTTCGCCAAATTGCAAGCTCTGGCTCACCCTCGCCTCCCTAGGCCTATGTAGCCCCTTTCATCATGCTTTAGCCAATAAATGGCCTTTCTCTAAAATTTACACTATTATTCCACAACGCCCACCGCCTGCCCATACCCGCCATCCTGTACAATTGGTGTCAGAAGTGGGATAGCGTTCCCGTAGTGACTTTGTCGCTACACTAAATTTCTCCCGGCAAGACGCCGTACACTTCGCGCATGGAATGCGCCAACCGGCCGCCACGTTTGCTCCACGTGGGCCGTGGCTGCTCCACTAAACACGCACAGGGCGCGCGCTGCAGCGAGGCAGCCCACGCTAGTCAGCCACGTGAGCCGGACGCCGCCGCGCTGCCCGCTGCCTGAGTTCGAGGGGCCTGCGCTGCGCTGCGCGACCGGCCGGGCCGCCGTCATCCGCCGCCGCGCCAGCCGACGCCGACGCCGCGCCATCCACCACCGCCCGCCGCTGTCACCGACGCGCCAGGGGCCTGCCGCCATCGCCGACCGGCCGAGCCAGCGCCGTCCGCCGCCAACACATTTGCCGCCGCCCGAGGGTCCGGACGCCGCCGCCGCCGTCGCTGCCGCAGCCACTGCACCACGCCGTCGCCGCCACCACTGCGTCGCACCGCCTCCATCGCCATGTAAGTCGCCGCGATGCTTACAACTATAGCTTCGACGATCTTCCGCCGCTGGATTGAGAATATTTGTGGCCGTCTTTTTTTTGTAACGATCATTACTTTTTTCTGGTCACTAGCGTCCCATAAAATTGTAAACATGCCGATGGGAACACGAGCGACGGAACGGGATACCCCCGTAGAGGCACCCGCCTCGCAAGACCCGCTCGAGGCCATAAATTCGCAAATGCGCCAGTTATTCGCACAAAATCTGGAGCTACTTGAGCAAAACCGCGTCTTGAAACAGACGCTGGAAGCTAGTGCGCGAACTTCCATACCTGTGGCTAGCTCCACCCCTGTAACAAATGCTCAAACAGAGGCAACTAACACTAATTCTGTTTCTAATACAAACGCCACACTTTCTGCTAACATGGCGACTGTAAGTAATTTTCCTGCGGCTGATTTCATTCCCACGTTTTCTGGGAAGTCCCACGAAAATGTGGCTATGTTTTTACAAAATATTCGTGATGTGGGTCGCACGTGTGCCTGGCCGGATGATCTATTGGTCAATGTAGCCAGACTGAAGTTGACAGGGGAAGCCCGAATGTTCATAGAAACGGTGGACGAATTGCGTGACACGCACGAATTTGAAGTATTGGCCCGCGGATTGACTACGCGTTATTCCGATACCAGAGGTACCGCATATTACAGAGATCAATTATCAACCCTTAGGCAGAAGCCTAACGAGGATTTTGATGCCTTTGCAGATCGCATACGAGCAGTATCTTGTCGTACCTACAAGCTAGGTGAAAATGCCAGTGAAAACAGAATTTTGCGCTCAGAAGCCGAAGCGCGTGCAATTGATGCATTTGTTCGCGGTATTGACCCCCGCATCGGAGGAGAAGTCAGAGTAGCCTCCCCCACTTCTTTGTTTGAAGCTGTCCGTTTGGCAATGCTTCGCGAAGAGGTGTTGCGTTTTTGCGCTGCCGCTCCGCGCCCATCGGACCCAGTACCGGTCCCAGCAAAAGAAGTATTTTGTCAGCGTTGTGGGAAGCCCAACCATACGGCAATGCGCTGTCGCGCGCCGTATTGCACCATTTGCCAGACAGTAGGTCATCCTAATAATGTTTGCCCCACAAAGTCACCATTTTCAAATCAGATGCGCGGCCACCGCCGCAACGCGGGGTCGAATCAGGGAAACGCTTGGGGGGCAGGTTCCGCCACCCACCCGCGCCCCCGACAAAAGTAATACACCCGGTTAGGACCGAAAAATGTAAAGAGGTGGAACACGTTAGTCTATTTGGCGTACTCGGGAACAAATTAGTTAGAATTTTAGTTGATACTGGTGCTCAAGTTAGTGTATTATTTGTGGACAAAAATGATCGAAGGGTGTTACAGCCACCCCGGTACCATATCAGTGGCCTTGGAGAGGAAGTAATTGTCCCTGCAGGTTCGTGTGTAGTGAATCTGCAAATCGACGAGGGTAAATACAGTCAGAGGATGGAGGTAGTAAGGCTAAAGAAGGGTGAATTTGACATCATACTAGGGAATGACTTCCTGCACCGTTATCAGGGGATAGTGGATTATCGAACGCGAACTGTGCAGTTCGGCTAAGCAATTCACCGATTTGCCAGTGCGCACCCCCGTCAGACGCGAGGGAGCTGCGAAAGGCGCCGTTCACAGTCTCCCATAAAACCGCAGATGTGGGCGATAAAAACCACTGACCCTGTGAGGATAAAAGGCGGAAGTGGAAAGATTCTCTGGATAGATGTCAAAAATCAAGAACAGCCCAAGACAGACATTCTGGTTGACCCGCTCACCCAGAATGATGTTTTAGATCGTAAGTCAGTACATATAAAGAGAAGTATCTGCCGACCGGAGAGGAGACAGAAGGGTTTTGCGATACCAGTAAGTATAGATAATTTTGGTGTAGAAGATGTTGTGATACCGAAGGGTACTATTGTTGCCAGTGGTCAGGAAATTTTTGAGGAAATAAGAGGAACTGAGAAGCAGCGAGATAAAGATGAGAAAGGAAGGAGAGGAAAGAAATGTTCAGTTAGAGAAGTGCGATATGTCGCGTCGACGATAAGGAGTCAGTTTGCAGAGAAGTTAGGTCATTTAAACAGTGAGGAGAAAAGAATGTTGCAGCCAGTATTAGAGGAATTTTCGTGGTTGTTTGAAGAGAGGCAGTTTCTACCGGCTACGGATTTGGTTCAGCACGAAATTCCGACCGGAGAAGCTCGGCCAATTGCACAAAAACCTTACCGTATACCATATCATTTGCAGTCTGTAGTTGAAGATACGATTCAGCAGCAATTAGCTGCAGGAATCATACAACCCTCCTCGAGTGCGTGGGCGTCTCCCGTGGTCGTTGTGCCAAAGAAATCAGTAAATGGGGAGAAAGCCTATCGCCTATGTGTCGATATGCGGGCAGTAAATCGGGTAACGACACCAGACACATATCCGTTACCGCGCATTGATGAAACATTGGACCGATTGGGCAACTGTAAGTATTTTACCACCCTTGATTTGCGTTCTGGGTACCATCAAATCCCTGTTGCACCCCAGGACCGCCATAAAACTGCTTTTGTTGTACCTACAGGATTGTATGAATTTGTAAGGATGCCATTTGGATTGAGAAACGCCCCTGCCACTTTTCAAAGATTTGCAGACTTGCTGCTGCGTGGGTTGAAACCTACAACATGCTTGGTGTATTTAGATGACATTATTATTTTTTCTAAAACGATAAAAGAACATGCAGAAAGACTGAGGGATGTTTTGCAAAGGTTAAAAGGAGCTCATTTGAGTGTAAAATTAGAAAAGTGTGCTTTCGCCCAGTCACAAGTACAATATTTAGGTCATATAATAAGTGGAGAAGGTGTCAAACCGGACCCCCGTTTGACCACCGCAGTAAAGGAATTTCCAACACCGACAAATGTCAAAGAACTACAGTCATTTTTAGGTCTTGCAAACTACTACAGACGTTTCGTGAATAATTATGCCACCCTTGCTAAGCCCCTGACTAATTTATTGAAAAAAGGAGTTAGTTTTATTTGGACCAAAGAATGTGATAAAGCTATGCAACAAATTCAACATGTTTTAACTAGAGCCCCTGTACTAGCGTACCCGGATTTTGAAAAACCATTCATACTGTCAGTGGACGCCTCAGATTATGCTGTAGGAGCCATTCTGTCACAAGAGATAGATGGCAAAGAACGACCAATTGGTTATGCGTCTCGACAGCTTAATAAAGCAGAGTCAAATTACAGCACAACTGAGAAGGAACTACTAGCACTCATGTTTGGTGTAACTTATTTCCGACGTTATTTGTATGGGAGAAAATTCACTGTCATCACTGATCACGCCGCGTTACAGTGGATGTTGAGCTTAAAAGACCCTAGTAGTAGGCTAACTCGTTGGGCTTTGAAATTGAGCGAATTTGAGTATCAGGTGAAACACAAACCGGGCAAGTTACATCAAAACGCCGACGCATTAAGCCGAAAGGTCAGAGTGATCGTAGCTAATGACGTTTCTATTGAAGAATTAAGGGAGGCACAGCAAAGAGACGTCGAATGTCAGAAATATGTGGCTGTGCCTGAGTTTTCAGTTGAAGATGGAATTTTATATCGAAAGACCCACTTGGGTAAACAGGCAGTAATCCCGAAAGAATTACGTTCCAAGATTATCGCACAATGTCACGATAGCCTGCAGGCATGTCATAACGGCCTTCGCGCCACAAACTGCCGAATAGCCGCCCGTTATTTCTGGGCAGGAAGACGGAAAGACGTGCAAAAGTATATACAAAATTGTCTACCTTGTGTTAAGAGGTCATTACCACCTCGAACGAAAGTGCCTTTACAGCAGGTACCAGAAGCCCCTTATCCCTGGGCAGTAGTAGCAGCAGATATTGTCGGTCCTTTCCCTGTGAGCCCCCAAAATAATCGGTATATTCTGTCCCTTATAGATCATTTCTCTAGGTTCTTGATTCTCATTCCTATACCAGATATGTCCGCTGAAACAGTAGCGCGTGCTTTTGTCACCAATTTGGTGTTACCATACGGAAGCCCTGAAGCTGTACTCACAGACCAGGGTACGAATTTCATGTCTGCGGTATTTACCGAAGTTTGTCGGTTATTGCGAATTAAAAAGTGGCGAACGACGCCGTTCCACCCAAAAGCAAACGGTCGCCTGGAGCGAGTCCACCGCACCGTTATGCGCATGCTGTCTTACTATGTTAATAAACATCACTCTGACTGGGACAAGTATGTTCAATACGTTACGTCAGCATATAACAGCCGTGTCCATGAAGCTACAGGGTACTCACCTTATGAAGCAGTATATGGCCGCCCTATGAATTCGCCTTTTGAAATTGACAAACTGCCCCCTGGAATTAAATCCAAAGATGTGAGAGGTCTAGCTCGACGTCTAAAATCCATTTGGAAAAAAGTAAGAGGGAACAATGCCCGAGCCACCGCCCAACAGTTAAAGAGAAGTAATCAAAAAGCAAAAATGCCAGAGTACAAAGCAGGAGACCTAGTTATGTTGAGCAATCCAGTCGTAAAAAAGGGAAGAACCAAAAAGTTTACACCTACTTATGAAGGACCGTACCGTATCATCCGGCTTACTTCACCAGTAAATGCGGAAATTCAGTTAGCGGAACGGACAGTGATCGTTCATTTTGACAGATTGAAACTGTATAAAGGACCCGAGCCACCCCCACCTAACAGTGAAACCGGGCCTATTACGCCAGTAGTTCCACCCAAAAAAGCAAGAAAGAAGGTAATACAACCGCCTAGACAGCAACGTAGATATGCTCTAAGGTCAAACCCCTATGATATTGCGTTCCAGAAAGTAGGTCTGAAATGGTATGTAAACAGTTGGAAAAGTCCTGCATGCAGCAAGAGAATTAATTGACGGAAAACACCGTAGTTACTATACATTTAATTAAATTGTGCATGTTAGTTATAAGTAGACATAAGAATTGGCAACTGTTGGTAACTGGTAAAAGAATTTATGACGTCACATGTTAATGGAAGTGACTGTAGTTATGTAATCATTTTGTCTTGTCATTTAACGTCTCCAGTAATGTTATCGTAGCAGTCGAGAATTAAAACCACAAACATTCTTTAATCATGGAATTAAGGGGAAAGTTGTCCTTGTCAAAAGAACACGTAGAGAAAGAATCAGTTAATCTCGTATATATCAAAGGGATTCACATTTCACCTGTTAATTTAGTGAATAGTGAACGAACACAGCTTTAGCATAAAAACATGATAGTAATACGCCTTCGTAACTGCCAGTAGATCAGTGACTACATGCTGCCGTCTACCTGTCCTTTGAAATACGCCCAATTACATGTATGTTTTGCTAAATGATCACACAACGATAATAACAAGAATAAGTATGTCCAAGTTAAACAACAAATAGGTTACTCTAAAGTAAAAGGAGTCTTCCTCAAGTGCTATTTTATTGTTTTCATGATGCGATGTTGAACAGACAACAAGGTAAGTTTCTTGGTACCACGTATTTCTGTATATTAAATGCCACGGGAGGAGTCGCGTAAATACCGCCGCTGTTGTCTACAGCTGTTCGCATGCGGCGAGTCCCGCCCCTCCCTGTCAGCTGGCGACGCGGCCCCCTTCCCTCCCCTCTCAGCGGCCTGCCGAGAGAGCGGCCATTGCAGTTCCCACTTCCCCACCCACCGCCTCTGTCTTTGGCGCATACAGCATCTGCACCTCTCCCCTCGCCCCTCCTCACCACCGACCATTCGCCCTGCACGCCACGTGCGTCAGCCACGCTACACATTCGTACATTCGTACGTTGCAGTTTAAACAGCAACCTAAAGGGATAGTTATAGAAATAAAATCACCAGCTTAATATTGCCCTACAGATTTTATTAGTCTTATCTAAAGACGGGAATCTATGTGTATTGTCTATTTGAGTTTTCAGTAAGGAACAAAATTGTGAGAGAGAACTTTTTCCTGGTACGCATTGTCTAAACCATCAGGATTAGCAAACGTTGGAATTTCAGATCGATCTCCGGCTATGTTGCGTCACCACCACGGTTAATAAACGGATCTATATGGCGTCAAGAAAGCCGGCACTTGCCGCTATATCTGTCCTATAAACGACCGCTGTGTGGGAAACGCGTTAGCCAAGGAGTTGGGTTTGGAATGCCATCGCAAAATACAGTTTATGTAGAAGCCTAACACCTGCCATTCACCTAAATTTTAGAAGAACAGAATGTTTAAGTACAAGAATTGGAACCCGATAGTTTTGTGACCTCTAGCGATTTAAGTTATTAGAGTCCCTTAGAAAAGAACATCCTCCATGCATAACTGTCGTGAACAACATAAGATAACTCTGGAAGGAAATTTTGTGACAGTACCGAGAGACTAAACTCCACACGTAGTAAGAGGACGGACCCAGCGTGAACGCCAGTTATGCTGCCAAGCCAGTGAAACCGGACGCAGCCGTAATGTCAGCTGTGCTGTCAGCAACTTACAATCTCACGAGCGCGACGCCTGTCGCACCTTAGCACCTCAAGCTGCACTGAATCTCAACACAGAAATACTTAACCATTGTATAACGAACCCTATGAATAACTTTATGCACATTCTCAATAGTAAGGAACATACTTTGCTCCCTACACACTCTTTATATGACACATGAACTTTAATTTTATTATAAACCAAAGCCCCGACAGGTAAGTCATATCGACGTCTTCGAGATGCAACCAGCTTCGTCGAGCCGCCAATTTTGATTATATGGAAGCAGGTAAGTGAGAGAATTAACAAAAGGAACAACAATCATATCCCTGAACGATTGACTGGGTAACTGATAATCACAAATATTTGCAAAAACAAATCAACACAGCAAACAGCATATCACATGTTTAATAATTATTGGTCTGTTCATTGAAGGCGACACAAAACCACTTTTCATCAGAGTCTTGTTAAAGGAAGTATTAACGTGACATCACACTATTCCACAGCATTACACACAACATTGCCATTACTTAATGACAGTTTTCTTGTGGGTAGAAGTACCAAAGACTATTAGTTGGTATGGAGATGCAAACGAGAGCATAAAGGAATACCAAGGGATACTTACACTCATTTTGCTACAAATGTAACTGGAGGATAAGGAAGTTTTGTTTGAAGGAAATATTATTTTGAACCTTTGCTTTTGTTGCGGTTTTGCCACCGCTTGTATCACTATGACGAGTTGCCAATTACTTATGTCTAATTACTTGTGTCCAATTACTTAAGTCCATGTATTATCTTATTGTTGTTCATTTTGACTGTTTTATTACTACCTATTTAGAGAATTTTGCTAAAGTTTTGCCAGCACCAGTAATTTAGTATTTGTATCAACCTAGTGTTTTCATGTGTCACTGTGTTACTATATTGATGAGAATAATCATTTTGTAGGATTTCAAGTATGCTAGAGTAAGTTCCCGAGTACTGCCAATTATTTGTTTAATAATAATGATGTCTTAGGTGATAAATTGTTTTGGAAGAGTAGTTTAGGATGTAACCATGCTTTATTTTGATTTGTATTTGAATGTTTATTTGGAGGGACATACCACATGCCTACCCCCGTGATAGATAACGTAAACAGAGTGAATCACACCCCCAGAACGAGCAAGTTTTGACTATATACCTAGTCTGTTGGATGAACAAGAGAACCCTAACCGCGAGGGCACGTACCTGACGTGACGCGGTTGGCACCCGCGCGGTCCCTCAGCTGTCTGTGTCGTTTCTTCACTTTTCCGTTTCGCGGCACAGTCCATCCTACCCACTTTGATCTGTCAACTTTCAACAGACACAAAACTATTCAGCCCAGACTTTGATCTTCCATCTCTAAGAAGAGTTCACGAGAACAGTGTTCCGTGCTCTCTGACGACAGCTGATCAGGCACCATCAGACGCGAACCGCGTCTAGCCTGCAGCTAAACGCCAGTAAGCGGAAATCTCTGTTCAAAACCTTGAGCCTTCTTTGACACTGCTTTGCCGTTGTAATTTTCCGAAGGAATACCGACTATTGAAGCAGTAGCATTTAACTGTATGACGTGTCCCAGGACACTGCGAGATAACCAATGATAGACAGAGTTTGAAGCAACCAGCTGGGCCCAGTGAGGCCAGCACCATGGAGTTATAGAGACGGCGAGTTTAGTCGCAAAATGTTGAAGAGGATGAGGACAGCGAATTTGGTCGCAAAGGAAAGTTAGTCGCAAGATGTTGAGAGGATAAAGACGGCGAATTTGGTTGCACAGTAAAGTTAGTCGCAAAATGTTGAGAGAATGAAGACGGCGAATTTGGTCGCACAGTAAAGTTAGTCGCAAGATGTTGAGAGGATAAAGACGGTGAATTTTGTCACACAGTAAAGTTTTGTTTTAAGTGAGAGAAGTCGTGTTTTAGGAAGAAGTAAGTAGCAGCTATCTTGGAGTCGCAGAATTGTCATTTACACAGTTAAGTAGGCGATAACGTCGTGTCAACGATGCGCCGTGCACTATACCTTCATAAAGGAAAAGTCCTTCAGAAATTACGCTCAACTTAGTCTTTTCTAATTCAAATTCTTACACTTTCTGTTCCCACTATAGAAGTCTCTAGCTTCTCTTCGAGTTTTATTTTTCTCCTCTTGTTAGCAACAGCCTTGACATCCAACGACACAATCTGCACCCCACCTGCACCAAACTGGTGTCACTTTTCTTTGTCAATTTCACTTGATATGTTCGGCGAAAATGTTGATGCATGAGGAACTTTTTCTCACACTTAGAGGGTCAGCCCAAAGAGGCACTTAACTTTCTTTGTTTACCGATATGGAATATGCAGTAAATTTAATATGATATTTGTGTACTTCACTTTTATATTTTCATGTTGTTATAACAATTATGTTTGGGCTAAAATGGATTTCATAGGAACTTGGTTACGAACCAACTTACTAATGCATAATGTAATTTTAAACAGAACCCGCTGTAATAACGCATCTAGCGTGATGTCACGAGTAATCCCACTTCCTTTTTGTTGGTCATCGTTGAGTAAACCAAATCGATTGCGCACATCTATTCCCTTTTATTCAGTAACAGTATACCCATTTTGTGACATTAATATTTGCCACTTTTCATTTTGGAGCACATAAATAAGCTCCTCGGGCGCAGGAGCCCAAGAACATGTAGAGAGTGTGTAAAGTACAGACAGCGCAGTGGACAGCGTCGGTAGGCTTCATCGCTCTCTCTCGCTCTTACATCTGACGCATGCTTCCTGAGCCGCGCACGTGCGCTCTGCGTGCGCACGTAGCCGCCTCGGCTCCGCTTCTCAGCTGCCGCGTGCAGCCCTGACGCCGCGCTGGCCTTCGAAATTATCTACCGCGCTTGTTTCTGACGTAGCTCGAGATTCGGCCTTGCAGTCAGCTGATACTTTGACGTAGCCTCCGCGCAGATCTTTAGCAAACGGCTCCTGTCGGAACGCCATTAATAACCTTTCATGCCTCTACGGCTTACTCACTTAGTATTCGCGCCACTTTTGTTTTTTATACCTGGGAGCATTTTCGTGATTCCCTGCTTTATCTAAGAAATCAAATGATCACCTATCGTCAATTAATGACTTGCTGAAACATGAACAAGGACAAATTTCTTACGTTCGCCTGTTGGCACACTTGAATGAATGACAAACAGCCACAAACTAAACCCAAAAAAAAGAGAAAACAAAAACCTATCAGGCATGTGCCCTCCCTTAGTTTTAAGAGTAAAACTAAGATGTCAACTAATGTGGAAAAACTAGTGTAGTGTAGTGAAGTGTTCCCTTAGTGTTAACTCCTCAACTGTGTTTAATGTGTGGACCTCCCCTCATACCCTCCCTGCACTGAGTTCCAGTGCACGGACCTAGCCACGGCCACGCCCCCTTCCCGCCGGCAGCCTGCGCGCTGCCCGCTGAGGACAACGCAACGCAACGCCGCCTCGAGCCACTCGCTCCCACAGTGACTCATCAGTGGTGATATGTTTACATTTTCAACTTATTTAAAAAAAATCCATTTTTACTTCAACTTAGCAACAAGAACACTTGACATATTTACCTAATTCACACTGCTATGTTTTGTTCTAATTTTGATTTGATATTTTATGATGTTATGATGTTTTATGATGGTTCTTGTATGCAAACAATATTGTTGACATGTGTAAGTCCCCTTGCGACCCTTAGGAGGTCTTTAGAGTCTCTACACCCTCCCGTAGATTAAGACCCCTGCCGTCTTCCGTGAGGGCCATTCTTAATCAAGTGATGTTCACTTTCTTTTGCAAGATAAATTTGTTTACATTCAAATAATAATTACATTGAGCGAATTCACGTACGTTCTCCGCTCCCACGGAAGGGGGAGGAATGTAAAGGATGAGCCAGACAATAAGGGATTTTACTTTATTATATGAGCCTCAAACCGGTAACTTCATTTTTCCATTACGGCCAAGCCACGGCCGGCAGTGTTAGCTGCCTGTAAATTCTTTCGTCCCACGGTCTAGTAACAGGAAGTCAGCACCGAGGAAGGGCACCTTGATCACGCGCCTCTCTCATGTGCTTACGAGGTAACGCCGCCCCAGGCGTCGCTTAGCAGGCAACGCTCTGGAAAGTTCCATGCCGCCCGCACGGTTTGCTCGGTCCTGACCAATCAGGGCAGAGGAAGCCGCGTGGTGCGTCGAACATACCCGGCCGCCCGTCGCCGGGCCCGCTCTCTTGTATTCTTGCTCACCCCGCGAGTCGGATGCGCGCCCTGTAGCATTGAACATCTCCCGCTTCTCCCGGTGCTACGGCACTGCGGACTTAGTTTTGGCAGACAACCACTTTCGGTAGCTTCGCGAACAATGTTCGCCAAATTGCAAGCTCTGGCTCACCCTCACCTCCCTAGGCCTATGTAGCCCCGTTCATCATGCTTTAGCCAATAAATGGCCTTTCTCTAAAATTTACACTATTATTCCACAACGCCCACCGCCTGCCCATACCCGCCATCCTGTACAAATAGCCGTGTCTGAAAAAGCGCTGTGTAATCAAAGAGCACTACATCTGATATTCAACAGAAGTAAAAACCTAGCTGACAAACAAATGCCGAGCAAAGCGAAAACGAGTGTAAGGAAAGCCATGAGAGACGCGTTCAATGTACTTACGTGATTCCACTAACGTTTTTAAACTGCACAGTTTGGCGTGGGAAGTTCAAACGTAACGCTTCAAAGAGCAACCCAGCATGCCACAACTTAACGAAACGCGCGTTCGCCGTCCGCCAGGAAGCGTGCTGCCTGTGCGTCTGCCGTGTTGCGTTGAGCCTGTGTCGCTTTGCTGCTCAGTTCTAGGACCAGGTTAGCGTTATGTTACTTTCTTCCTTGAATTTTTTTTCAGTCTGTCTCGAAATTTTTCCCTATCACTGCGAGCACGTTAATCCATGACTTGGGGTTGTTTTTTCGTCTATCAGCTTTGGAATCACTTTCGTTCTAGCTTGCTTCTTTTTTAGAGAGACTTTTTCAGTTTCATGCCCAGGATGAATAAATGTTTTAAAGTGTTTGAGGCAGGTGTCTTGTGAAAGGAGTAACTTATGTTGTTATCTTCAGATGCCTCTAGTCCCTCGGCTCTTCCATTTCAAATACCTTATCTTACGAAGTAGTGGATGTTAAGCGGTTGCATTTGGTTTTGGAGTGTTATTTCTTCGTGAGTTTTGTCGAATTTTGGATACTATGGATGATCATGAGCCTTTTTACTAGCACGTTGCGGAAATTTCTTGAGGTCGTCAGTAATGGATGACGTTCGCATCTGGTATTAATGCATGTATGTGCAGTTACAATTAAAATAACAAACTGGAATTATCAATTCGCTTTAAAGAGCACACATACTGCCAGAGTTGCACTGCCTTCGATGACAAGGGATTTATGGTGCAGGAAATTTTACATAGCGTTGAGGTGCTGTTCACTGTGACCAAGGGAAGAATGCATGATTTGACGGCGGAAATAGAAATGTAGGGTAATAAGAAAAGGGGTATTGAACAAATACTAAATCAGCAAGGTTAATTCGACCAGAGCCACTTTTTCAATATTTTCTGTGACATATGTTAATAAACATAATGCAAGTTAGGATACTGAAGGCGCCGGTATGATGGACCAGTTTGAAAGTGTTCTCGACAGGACACTGTGACATGGGTTTCTGCCCCTCTCATGGTCGTCCCCACAATCACGTTGACATCGGCTCCACTGCACACACACACACACACACACACACACACACACACGCACACGCACACGCGCGCGCACACACACACACACACACACACACACACACACACACACACACACACACTGGGAGATGTCCCATTCATTTTGGATTATAATTTTTCAGTTTGTACTCACTTGTTTTAAAAATGCATATTAGGTTCCTTGATTTTACCTGTATTTAAATAGTTCCCCTCTGAGAGCTGCTATGTGCTCTGAAGTATTCGTGGTAAAGTTACTGCGAAACTGACATAGGCATTGTGATTTGCATTTGTCATACACGATATGCACTTATTATATATTTTTTATTTCTTATAATGATAATAATAGTTCTATTTTATTATTTGAACTGTAACTATACATATTTATGGGCCAAATAGCGATTATTCTGGCAATATTTGATTGGCACCAAGAAGTACACACAGCATTTAATGTTCTGGTATCTTCAAATGGTGACAGGTAAAGTCGACTATCTTTTCATATTTTTGTATTTTACATTCTTAATATGACAAGTTGCATTTCTAATGACGCTGTAAAGACTTAGTGTCGCTTCTTAAGAAACATAACGTGTATCATTAGCTTCTGGACTCACTTATTTACTTATTTATTGTATAATGGAAACAAACATGTATATACAACATCTGTAAACAAATGCGCACAGTCACTAGCTAGCACATTCTTACATCTACAAATCTAGTTGTCTGATCTATTAGATTGCATCATCTGATGCGTGATAAATGCCCATTATTGTTTCCTTGTTGGCTCAAAGACAATGGTCAGCAGCAATACGGTGGATTGACTGTAAGGCGGTACCACAGTCCTGATTTGCATAACTTGCTCACCCCCAATTGTGAATTAAATGGTAGAGGAGGAGTGTTCTTCTATGGATAGTTCAAGGTCCCTTTCTAATTACGCTAGTTGCCATAGTCCCAGTACAGTCATAAAAACAACAAGGTCACATGTGGCAACACCCCCTTAGGTGGCTGTGTCTCCCACCTCCTGAGGCAATGTGGCACGAGGACCCAACACTGATAAGTGGTGAGACCTTTGCATCCCCAGATGTTTTGTTTCGATTACCTGCATGTTTAATTATAATCAAATTATGTTGTTATTCTCCTGCTGTGCATGGATCCTGAGATATATATCATCATTTCATCAGATATTATGTAAGATATTGTCAGACGATTATGTTGTTCCTTGGGTCCTGGTCCTTGCATTCTGAGATGTATGTCATAAGTTTCTCAGATAATTACGCTGTCTGTTACGTGATTTTTTCGTTATACTCTTTGAAAATGAAATGTATTTATCAGGGTACTTGACTATAACTTTAACTAAATCGTCAGGCATGCCTAATTTGTTCAAGTGTTCAGTGAGGAAATGCACATGTTGTCTGCTCAAATTGTATGTGCCAGGGAAGTTTATAACTCAAGTTACACGCGTTGTGTGCTGCACTACAGAATTTAATAGTTAAATGACAGTGATCCCTAACAACTTGTTTAGTTATTTTATCTAACAGTTGACTGCGAATGCATTTTCATATAGTGAATGACTTTCAGGTGTTTCGATTATATGAACAATGATATGACAAAGATCATCAGTTCCTACTGCAAGTTCTTCCAGCTCAGATAGCAACCATTTTGCAGGACCTGTACCAATGTACAGGTGTGAGTAGAAATTACAAGCCTGCGTAGACAGCAAATGGTAGTCGCTCTTTGTGATGAAAATTTTTAAATTCTGTGAATTTATCATGACCTGTTTACACAGTCGGAAGCTTTTGTAGAATAATCATGCTGCCGCTCAGAAAAATTTTCACTCATGTGGAATGTACTCAAACATCTACTGTGGGTATACTGCACACCATGATGTTTATTCAGCTGTGATGAAATAAGCTGTGATGTCAAATAATGATGCTGCTTTGTATTGTTTTCATCAGAGACGATCAGCAAATCTGCATAGTTTTGCTGTTGCCTGGCAAATTCTGAAAAAAGCAGAGAGCCAACAACTTTATGAGCAATCTTACCATCACTATCGTTTCACGCATCCAAGGCGTATGGGAGATATGTATATTCTACATCTACATCTCCCGCTACATGGTTACTCAGCAAATCACGCTTAAGTGCCTGGCAGAGGGTTCTTCGAACCATTTTCATACTACTTCTCTACCATTCCACTCTCGAATGGCGCGCGGGAAAAAAGAAACCCAAAATCTTTCCATTCGAGCTCTGATTTCTCTTGTTTTATTATGACGATCCTTTCTACCTACGTAGGTGAGTGTCAACAAAATATTTTCTTATTCGGAAGAGAAAGTTGGTGATTGAAATTTCGTAAATACACTCCTGGAAATTGAAATAAGAACACCGTGAATTCATTGTCCCAGGAAGGGGAAACTTTATTGACACATTCCTGGGGTCAGATACATCACATGATCACACTGACAGAACCACAGGCACATAGACACAGGCAACAGAGCATGCACAATGTCGGCACTAGTACAGTGTATATCCACCTTTCGCAGCACTGCAGGCTGCTATTCTCCCATGGAGACGATCGTAGAGATGCTGGATGTAGTCCTGTGGAACGGCTTGCCATGCCATTTCCACCTGGCGCCTCAGTTGGACCAGCGTTCGTGCTGGACGTGCAGACCGCGTGAGACGACGCTTCATCCAGTCCCAAACATGCTCAATGGGGGACAGATCCGGAGATCTTGCTGGCCAGGGTAGTTGACTTACACCTTCTAGAGCACGTTGGGTGGCACGGGATGCATGCAGACGTGCATTGTCCTGTTGGAACAGCAAGTTCCCTTGCCGGTCTAGGAATGGTAGAACGATGGGTTCGATGACGGTTTGGATGTACCGTGCACTATTCAGTGTCCCCTCGACGATCACCAGTGGTGTACGGCCAGTGTAGGAGATCGCTCCATGATGCCGGGTGTTGGCCCTGTGTGCCTCGGTCGTATGCAGTCCTGATTGTGGCGCTCACCTGCACGGCGCCAAACACGCATACGACCATCATTGGCACCAAGGCAGAAGCGATTCTCATCGCTGAAGACGACACGTCTCCATTCGTCCCTCCAGTCACGCCTGTCGCGACACCACTGGAGGTGGGCTGCACGATGTTGGGGCGTGAGCGGAAGACGGCCTAACGGTGTGCGGGACCGTAGCCCAGCTTCATGGAGACGGTTGCGAATGGTCCTCGCCGATACCCCAGGAGCAACAGTGTCCCTAATTTGCTGGGAAGTGGCGGTGCGGTCCCCTACGGCACTGCGTAGGATCCTACGGTCTTGGCGTGCATCCGTGCGTCGCTGCGGTCCGGTCCCAGGTCGACGGGCACGTGCACCTTCCGCCGACCACTGGCGACAACATCGATGTACTGTGGAGACCTCACGCCCCATGTGTTGAGCAATTCGTCGGTACGTCCACCCGGCCTCCCGCATGCCCACTATACGCCCTCGCTCAAAGTCCGTCAACTGCACATACGGTTCACGTCCACGCTGTCGCGGCATGCTACCAGTGTTAAAGACTGCGATGGAGCTCCGTATGCCACGGCAAACTGGCTGACACTGACGGCGGCGGTGCACAAATGCTGCGCAGCTAGCGCCATTCGACGGCCAACACCGCGGTTCCTGGTGTGTCCGCTGTGCCGTGCGTGTGATCATTGCTTGTACAGCCCTCTCGCAGTGTCCGGAGCAAGTATGGTGGGTCTGACACACCGGTGTCAATGTGTTCTTTTTTCCATTTCCAGGAGTGTAGATCTCGCAGCAAAGAAAACCGCCTTTGTTTCAATGACTGCCACCCCAACTCGCGTATCACTCTCACCCCTATTGCGCGATAACACGAAACGAGCTGCCTTCTTTGCACTTTTTCAATGTCCTCAGTCAATCCTACCTGGTGCAGAAATATTCCAGCAGAGGATGGACAAGTGTAAAGTATGAAACGTCCCCTTTCGAACAATTTATACAAGACTGTGCTTATACTGACACACAATATTTTTTAGCGCAACGCAATCTGACTTTCAAAATTCCCTACAAAAGAATGGCCCTGACTAACATTAAACTATACCTTTCACAAATCACTTACCTCACAAAAATCTTCGCTGCTCAAGCTACTGCAATACAGCGAGCGCCACTACTGCCAGCTAAATAAAAGATTCAAACTATGGAAGGCACTAACTACTGATAGGGATAGTTAGCAAATGAAAGATATTAATAGAGAACAAACAATGTATTTACCTTGATATCATCATATATATAGTAGTTCATGACAAATTACAAAACTCCGCCATCTCTCTCCCCACATCCACCACTGCTGGCGGCTCACCTCCAACTGCCCAACGCTGCGCGCTGTTCACAGCCAGCTGCCTAACACTACAATGGCGAGTATTACAACAATGAAAAGCAGCCACAGGCTGCACACGGCACAGCCAGTGATTTTCATACAGAGGTGGCGTTACCAATAAAAAAACCTAAACAGCCTACTTACATAGCCCCCATGCTCCCCACAAAAAAAATTTACAAATTTTGTTGGGCACTGGCCAATACATATTTGTTAAAATTTTTTTCACAATTACAATAACAAAGAAATCAAATGCACACACTTATTGATACAAAAGATTCAAACTATGGAAGGCACTAACTACTGATAGGGATAGTTAGCAAATGAAAGATATTAATAGAGAACAAACAATGTATTTACCTTGATATCATCATATATATAGTAGTTCATGACAAATTACAAAACTCTGCCATCTCTCTCCCCACATCCACCACTGCTGGCGGCTCACCTCCAACTGCCCAACGCTACGCGCTGTTCACAGCCAGCTGCCTAACACTACAATGGCGAGTATTACAACAATGAAAAGCAGCCACAGACTGCACACGGCACAGCCAGTGATTTTCATACAGAGGTGGCATTACCAATAAAAAAACCTAAACAGCCTACTTACAAGTAGGCTGTCTCTTTAGTGGGTTTGTCACATCTTCTAAGTGTTCCACCAACAAGGCGCAGTCTTTGTTTCGCCTTTCTCACAATATTGCCGGCCGGGGTTGCCGAGCGGTTCTAGGCGCTACAGTTCGGAACCGCGCGACCGCTACGGTCGCAGGTTCGAATCCTGCCTCGGGCATGTATGTGTGTGATGTCCTTACGTTAGTTAGGTTTAAGTTGTTCTACGTTCTAGGGGACTGATGACCTCAGAAGTTAAGTCCCATAGTGCTCAGAGCCATTTCATTTTTTCACAATATTATCTACGTGGTCTTTCCAATTTAAGTTGCTCATAATTGTAATTCCTAGGTATTTAATCGAATTGTCAACCCTTAGATTTGTGCAATTTATCATATACCCAAAATTTACCTGATTTCTTTTAGTACACATGTTCTAGGGGACTGATGACCTCAGAAGTTAAGTCCCATAGTGCTCAGAGCCATTTCATTTTTTCACAATATTATCTACGTGGTCTTTCCAATTTAAGTTGCTCATAATTGTAATTCCTAGGTATTTAATCGAATTGTCAACCCTTAGAATCTGTATTGGTTATGTATCAATAAGTCATTTTCTTCAAGGTGATTCATAATGTTCGAGTACAGTATATGCTCCAAAATCCTACTTCAAATTGAGATCAATGATATTGGTTACTCCAATTTCCTTTCTTGGATATTGGTGTGACCTGTGCTACTTTCCAGTTTTTAGGAACAGATCTTTCGTCAAGTGAGCTGTTGTATATGATTGTGTCTGTATACTCTGAAAGGAACCTGATTGGTATACCATCTGGACTGGAAGACTTGCCTTTTTAAAGTGATTTGAGTTGTTACGCAACACCTAAGATATCTACTTTTATGCCACTAATGCTAACAGCTGTTCTGGTTTCGAATTCTGGCATATTTACTTCGTCTTCTTTCAAGAAGGTATTACAGAAAACTGTCTTTAGTAACTCCGCTTTAGTGGCACCATCATTGGTAACGTTTCCATCGCTATCTCGCAGTGACGGTATTGACTGTTTTTTGCACTGGTGTACTTTACATACAATCAGAATGTCTTTGGGTTTTCTGCAATGTTTTGAGTAAATGTTTCATTGTGGAAACTATTAAAAGCATGTCGCATTGACGTCCGCTCTAAATTTCGACCTTCCATGAAACTTAGCAAGTCTTTGGGATTTTGCGTTCTTCTGAATTAGGCATGCTTTTTTCGTTGTTTCTGCAACAGTGTTCTGACGTGTTTTGTGTACCATGGTGGATCAGACCTGTCTCTTATTAACTTATGCGGTATGAATCTATCTATTGTTGTCGATACAGTAACTTTGAATTTGAGCCAGATCTGGTCTACGCTTGAGACTCTCACTTACGAAGGCATCAAGCGAACTTTTATCTGCTGTTTTAAATAGACATATTTTTGTTTATTTTTAGTGGTTTTGGTTGATATGGTTTTGAGCCTCGCTACAATGACCTTGTGTTCACTAATCCCTGTATCCGTCATGACGCTCTCTATTAGATCAGGATTATTTGTGGCTAAGACATCAAGAGTGTTTTCACAGCCATTTAGAATTCGTATGGGTTCATGAACTAATTGCTCAAAGTAATTCTCAGAGAAAGCATTTATTACAGTTTCGGAAGATGTCTTCTGTCTACCTCTGGCTTTTCTTTGTTTAGTGCCAATTGCCACTTCTCTCACCACACAGAAATTCTCTCTAGATCAGTTTGTAATTGGAATTGATCGTCTGATGATTTTACTAGACAGTAAATTACAGCGTCATCTGCGAACGATCTAAGTGGGCTGCTCAGAATATCTCCTAGATCATTTGTGTAAATCAGGAACAGCAGAGGGCATATGACACTACCTTGCGGAACGCCAGATATCACTTCTGTTCTACTGGATGATTTACCGTCTATCACTACCAACTGTGACCTCTCTGAGAGGAAACCACGAATCCACTCACACAACTGAGACAATACTCCATATGCACACAATTTGATTAATGGTCGCTTGTGAGGAACGGTATCAAAAGCCTTCTGGAAATCTAGGAATATGGAATCAATCTGAGATCCCTTGTCGACAGTACTCATTACTTCATTGGTTAAAGAGCTAGCTGTGCTGCACAAGAAGGATATTTTCTGAATCTGTATTGGTTATGTATCAATAAGTCATTTTCTTCAAGGTGATTCATAATGTACGAGTACAGTATATGCTCCAAAATCCTACTTCAAATTGAGATCAATGATATTGGTTACTCCAATTTCCTTTCTTGGATATTGGTGTGACCTGTGCTACTTTCCAGTTTTTAGGAACAGATCTTTCGTCAAGTGAGCTGTTGTATATGATTGTGTCTGTATACTCTGAAAGGAACCTGATTGGTATACCATCTGGACTGGAAGACTTGCCTTTTTAAAGTGATTTGAGTTGTTACGCAACACCTAAGATATCTACTTTTATGCCACTAATGCTAACAGCTGTTCTGGTTTCGAATTCTGGCATATTTACTTCGTCTTCTTTCAAGAAGGTATTACAGAAAACTGTCTTTAGTAACTCCGCTTTAGTGGCACCATCATTGGTAACGTTTCCATCGCTATCTCGCAGTGACGGTATTGACTGTTTTTTGCACTGGTGTACTTTACATACAATCAGAATGTCTTTGGGTTTTCTGCAATGTTTTGAGTAAATGTTTCATTGTGGAAACTATTAAAAGCATGTCGCATTGACGTCCGCTCTAAATTTCGACCTTCCATGAAACTTAGCAAGTCTTTGGGATTTTGCGTTCTTCTGAATTAGGCATGCTTTTTTCGTTGTTTCTGCAACAGTGTTCTGACGTGTTTTGTGTACCATGGTGGATCAGACCTGTCTCTTATTAACTTATGCGGTATGAATCTATCTATTGTTGTCGATACAGTAACTTTGAATTTGAGCCAGATCTGGTCTACGCTTGAGACTCTCACTTACGAAGGCATCAAGCGAACTTTTATCTGCTGTTTTAAATAGACATATTTTTGTTTATTTTTAGTGGTTTTGGTTGATATGGTTTTGAGCCTCGCTACAATGACCTTGTGTTCACTAATCCCTGTATCCGTCATGACGCTCTCTATTAGATCAGGATTATTTGTGGCTAAGACATCAAGAGTGTTTTCACAGCCATTTAGAATTCGTATGGGTTCATGAACTAATTGCTCAAAGTAATTCTCAGAGAAAGCATTTATTACAGTTTCGGAAGATGTTTTCTGTCTACCTCTGGCTTTGAACATGTATTTTCACCAACAAATCAAGGGTAGATTGAAGTATCCACCAATTATAACTGTATGAGTGGGGTACTTATTTGTAATGAGATTCAAGTTTTGTTTGAACCGTTCAGCTATTATATCATGTGAGTCGGGTGGTCGGTAGAAGAAGCCAATTATTGTTTTGGTATGGCTGTTGAGTATACAACTACAACTACAATAGCGACTATTGTTGGCTGATTCTGGTCGTTTCTTTGCCCTGTACGCTTTGAGACTTGAGCCCTTTTTTATCTTTACCGAGACTGTCTAACCTAAGAAACCGCCCAGTCCATGCCATACAGCCCCTGCCACCCGTGTAGCCGCCTCCTGTGTGTAGTGGACACCTGACCTATTTAGCGGAACCCGAAACCCCACCACCATAAGGCGCAAGTCGCGGAATCTGCAGCCTACAGGGTCACAGAACCGTCTGAGGCTCTGATTCAGACCCTCCACTCTGCTCTTCATATTTATCGATATCCTGAATTTTCATGGGATAACCAGTGCCTTCATGTTTATAATTACTGGGAACATCGACATATTTACCAGAACACTCTGGAAGGGAGTCAAAATTATTCTCCCGGGCCACACTATACAAAACAGAATTCATCTTTATTTATTACATGAACAGCCGTATGTTACGATGCAGTATCTCATGGAAGTCTTATGAATAAAGAACTGTCATTACGTTGACAATGGAATAATGCACAAATGCCTAAGTACAGCACATTACTTTATACTTTCTCAGAGTGTCTTTCTTCGAATTATGACAACTTTGTTTGTAACCGGTCGCAGACATACTTCTCGTACCATTCAGTGAGCGAGGTGGTTTCCAATATTACGTTTATTCTACTCTACAAGTGTATGTCTGCCATCTCAGTCACATCGTTATGTGTAGGAATTTCAAACTCATAGCATAGCATTGCTTTACAATTAACTGAAGGGTACCGAAGCTTCTTTGAATTTTAGACATCCTTTGGCTCCAAACAGGTTTACATGCATCAGAAATATAAGGGGAGGGGGTCCAGATATCAAACACCACTCTTAATTCGAGGTTGTGATATTCTGTTTCTGATAGCACACCAATCAGTGAATAATTTAGGTCTATGGTCTGACTGATCTCAAGCAACTGGTGTTTTTTATTGGAACTGCTGCTGAGACTGCTGTACCCTCTACTGATAGAACTCTACTGCAGTGACAATGTTTGCAATGATTGTGCGCCTCCAGCATGGATGAGAGTTGGGGGTGTCTCCCAGTGTGAACATCCAAGTTGAGGTGACGTCACGCTGCTTCTGCCACTGCTGTGTGACGTAGGTGTTGGGGCGAGAATAGCAGCGGACCTCCCACTGACATCATGCTGCTGCCCCCACCATGGCCACCTCCGCGCTTATGTTGATGTATCGAGTTTACACAAAGAAGTGTTGCTCTGCAGTGTGCATATAGCTCGTTTATATCATATCCCCATTACCTTTTTTCAAATGTAGTTGCACGATTATTTCTTCTCCACAGAATTTGCAAGTTGACTGTCTTGGTCAACAACATTCACCTCAAGCGTATCCAACGTCTGAACGGTTACAGAGAGATATATAACATTAGATGGAGCCTCTAATGTTTTGTATCCAGCACCTACTGCAGGGGGAAAAAACAAGAATTGTATGTAGCAGCTTATCCTTTAGATACAAATCTGTGGCAAAACTGCATTAAGCATGAATTGTCAGGAATATATCTACAGCTAGGTCAGACTTGTAAACCTTTTTAGCATCCAATGCTAGACGTTCTTCTCTCAAACAACCTAAAAGTAGTACTAGTGAAGCTTCATTTGCAAAGTCAATACCCCCTTCAGTCGCTCATGTCTCTGCTTTAAGTGTCTTGGTATTTGCAAGTAACTTGAACCCATTTGATGCTGTTATAAATGTGTGTTTATATCGTCGAAACTTATTGACACTCTGCCATATTTACACTATTCACTCAGTGAGTGAGTTATTTATGTATATATGTTTGAGTGTTTGAAGAATAGTATGACCTGTTTATCATATCTGCAAATATCTTGCATAATGTTTGTTTCCCACTGCTGTTGTTGCAGTAAAAGACAAATATACATTGTATATAATTTTGTTTATTAACGTTTTTTACGCACAGAAAATAAAAAAATACGTTGTTGACACATTTCTTATTATTAATTCTGCCTTACATCCTTACAACATTGTTTAAATAGCTTTCTTTATACCCTCTATATTCTACTATCATTGTGTTCAAATCAACAGCACGCACAATATACAGTATTTCGGTTCTCCATCTGTAAACCAATTCTACAGATTTAATATCCATAGGAGTTATAGTAGCAGACTTCGCTACTGCAAGCATGCATACATTTATACGTTGTTCTGAACCGTTTTCTATGGTACATTTCATGTACGTAACTTACAACATCGTTAAACAACGGTTTCACATATGTTTGGCAACGACTTTGTCTGTTGCGATCCATATTGAACTTTATAGCCAATAGAACTTCATAACACATCAAGGTTTTAAATAAACACACTGTGAAGAGTCCTGTGATGATGATGATGATGATGATGATGATGAGAACTTTAATGTAGGAGTTTCATACAGATCGATGATGGTTGCCTTATTGCTACAGATGTTCATGTCAGGAGGAAGTTGAGATGGATCAAAGTGTGTTGTCATAAGCCTCACAGTGTGCTTCATCGGCCTACATTGCTCTCCCTATTTTATCTCTGTAAATTGTGTTTTAGCATTACGACGAACATTGTAAGTTTCTACTATAACTTCACATTCACACAGATATACTAATCTTACATTCGCATGTTTGGAACCGCATGCTGTTAACATGTATGTACTGGTAAGGAGTAGCATTCGGAAATGAACTGACAATATGAGATAGCTGTATAGTTTATATATCTCTCTGCAGTATAGATGAACTCTTAATGCTAAGACTTAATGTAGTGAAATGTAAAAATTATGAGCACAACTGCAGGGCAATTACACACATTTTGAGCCTTGAAGACATAATAAAAATGACACTGTACAAGGATTCTCATCAGGAAGTACTATTTCAATATCCACGGCCGAGTGTGCTTAAAGATCCAGGGACCAAGACCATGGGAGCAGCATAATTGATAAAATCATGTGTAATTATTTGTTGAAATTATGACATACATCTCAGGATCCAGGAGACAGCCCCAGGGTAATTACATGTGCTGATGATTAAACATGGAGATAATCGAATCAACACGTTTGATGATATAGAGATCTGAGAATTAGTACAATTGGATCATCATGTGACGTCATGACGGGGGACAGGGCATGCACACGCCTCAGAGGGTGTTGAAACATGTGACCTTGTTGTTGTTATGATAATATTGAGGCTAGGCAAATGGAATATTTAGAAAGTGACATTGAATTGTCTGTAAAAGAACACTCACCACCTACTTTAGATAAGCACATATGCCTTGTCCAGTGCTAATGCAGTTCATGATACTCTACTGGCGTCTGAGGGGATCGAATCCTTCTGCCGGCATGAAAGCGTCCTTGACTAGATGTTTGTTCACTACTGATGACTGCGCTTACTGAATTTTCCATGAATAACTGACAATGAAAGGGGGCACAACAAGGATTTTTGCTGTGAACCATGAGGCTGTCCTTGATTTCAAGCGTTGGTATTCTGGCTATGCAATATTTCGATGAATGGGTAGTTGAGATTTCTTCCGAACATTCTTCCAGACCTTTAGGAGAGCTGATCTTCTTACAGCTGGAGGTGGGATGATGCTGAGAACAGAGAGTCTTATAGTGTTTGTACTCTGAATACATCTCGTAATGCCTGACTGGGTTGCACATCTATCTTCTTAGTGTGAGCACTATTGATCCTGGTCGAACAACAATCTTCAGTAACAGAGCACCTGCGATAGGATTAAAGCTATAGCTTTTAAAAAAAAAGGGCATTAGCGCCCCGTAAGGTACCAAAATTTTGAAGACTGCTGGTTCTCGTTTTGACTTTAGCTGCTGAAATAGAAAGATGCTACTTGGAAGTTAAGAATTCTGTATAGCGCTAGGTATTATGGTGTAATGCGATACAGCAAGACTTGACCTCTGGATCTGACGTCTGGTTTGTAATCTGTGTTGCGCATAGATGTAATGAAGATAGGTTTTCTGAGGATTTAGGTGGAGGCATCATTTCTTGAAGACTTCCCTATCAGTGGTTAAAGAGGTTTCAGCATCAGAAAGGTTGTGGCTCTGGGCCACCAAGCAAACGTCATCAGCATAAACTATAATCCTGAAGACGTGATCCCAGCACATATACTTGTAGTAAATCATTATTCAGTTTAAGTACCCTGTATCTGTCTTTGTTAGAGTAGATATGAAATCATCTATTGCTTAGCATGTTATAAATTAAGTCCTTCAATTTGCGACATGAGATAACAATCGCAAATTCCTAAAGAAGTCCATCTCACCAAGCAGTGTCATGAGCAGCTGATAGGCCCAAAAAGACAGCAATCCTTACTAATTTCTGCTCATACCCATTTTCGATATAAGTAACGAGAGAGAGAGTTTCTCTTCATTAAATTAATTTCGATTTTTAAGCTGGTATAGTGCCTTTATTTTTAACGAAACGGTGTGTTTTGATTGTCCCTAAACGTTCAGAGTTGCACTGTCTAACTTCGTTGGTGCAACCAACATTCTATTGAAAATATGGCTCATTAGTCTACATGGTATGTTTTCATTATTTCTTTTTGCTAATTGCTATGATATCTTAAAATAGTATACTGTTGACATTGACCAGACAGGTACTTTCCATTTACTTACATAGTTCCAAGATACGCTATTAGATGATGTCGTTCAAGCCTACAGAATTCATTGCCACATAGGATTTACTATGAGCGGCAGATTATCACTTCACACTACATAACTTTCATTACACAGAATTAACGAACGTTATTGGTTCTTTTACAGGCCCGATGATGGTTGTTTCGTAACCAAAACTTGTAATGAATAGTAAATGATTGTGTTTTTGTGATCAAGAAAACTAAAAGGTTTTGTAGTTTAGTTTTAATGTTTCAGAAATACATAAGATTACTATTTCCATCACCTGCTAAGTCAGGTTTTAATAACATGTGACTATGATTAAGATCATTCGTTGACTATTTCAAATTGACCTAGTTAAAAAATGTCAGCTTCTAAGTTGCTGATCCCAATTACGGTCACTGTTTGGAGGCTGGAGGTAAAAATGAAAATACTTAAGTTTAGTACAAACATTAGTATGCCTTGCCAAACGTGTTACTCTTCGAACTGGTATGCGCTTAATGGTGTTGTCATACTGTTTATCTTTAATCTTAGGCTCTTATTTGGTTTGGATATAGCGCTTGATCCAGGTGGATTCGAGAACGATGTGATTCTTATTGCTGAAACCTTGTATTCACCTTATGGTTGGGTTAAAACCTCCGGGTAAAAAAAACAATCACCTGGGATTGTTTGTCGAACGTCAAAGCATTTTGTGTCTTGTTCCAGTGCTTTGGTAGTCTTTTCGAGTAAATTTTAAGAACTAATCTCTGGTACAATACGAAGGAGTTTATGAAATAATTGTTTAAATCAGATTTTGACGAAAATGAGCTAAGTGCTATGTTATTTAGTAGTTCTGAATGGTATACGAAGTCATACAGTTTTTGTTTATAGCTAATGTAGTTATGTCTGTTATATCACAAATTACAGAAAGGGAAGTGGACACAGTTGTAGATGAGATAGGAGATGTAACACTGCGAGAAGAATTTGACAGTGCGCTGAAATATCTAAGTCGAAACAACGCCCTAGGAGTAAACAATTTTCTGTCAGAAGTATGGATTGCCTTGGGAGAGCCAGCCACGACAAAACTTTTCCATCTGTTGTGTTATTTCCATGAGAAAGGCGAAATACCCTTAGACATTAAGAAGAATGTAATAATATCAATTCCAAAGCAAGCAGTTGCTGATTGGTGTGAAAATTACTGAACTATCAGTTTAATAATTCATGACTGCAAAATACTAACAGGAATTCTTTGCAGAAGAATGAGAAAACTGATAACCTCAGGGAAGTTTAGTATGAATTCCAGAGAACTGTCTGAACACATGAGACAGTACTAACCATACAGTTTATCTTAGAAGATGGGTTAAACTTACGTTTATAGCGTTTGTATACGTAAATAAAGCTTTTGACAATGATGAATGGAATATCCTGTGTGAAATTCTGATGGTAGTAGCGGTAAAATAAAGAGAACGAAAGGCTATTTACAACTTGTACAGAAACCAGAGGACAGTTATAAGAGTTGAGGCGCATTAAAGAGAATTTGGAGTAGTGGTTAAATTTCAGGGGGAAGAAATGAAAGCTTTGAGGTTTGCTGATGGATTGTAATTCTGTGAGATACGGTAAAGGACTTGGAAGAGCAGTTGAAGGGAATGGACAGTGTGTTGAAAGGAGGATATAAGATGAAAATCAACAAAAGCACAACGAGGATGATGGAGTGTAATCGAATTAAATCAGATGATCTTAAGGGAATTAGATTAGGAAATGAAACACTGAAAGTAGTAGATGACTTCTGCTGTTTGTGCAGCGAAGTAGCTGATAGTGGCCAAAGTAGAGAGGATATAAAATATACACTGGAAATGGCAGGAAAAGTATTTCTGAGGAAGCAAATTTTACTAACTTCAAATATATACTTAAGTCTTGGGAAATCTTTTGCTGAAACTATTTTATGGGGTGTAGGCATATGTGGAAGTGAAACATGGATGATAAACAGTTTCGACAAAAGGAGAATAGCAGTTTTCGACATGTGGTGCTCAGAAGAATGTTGAAGATTAGATGGGTGGATCACATAGCTAGTGAGGATATATTGAGTAGAATTCGAGGGACAAGAAATGTGTGGCACAACTTGACCTAATGGAGGGATTGGATGGTTGGACACTTTCTGAAATGTCAAGAGAGAACCAATTTGGTCTTGAAGGGAAGTGTGGGAGGTAAAAATCGTAGAGGAAGACCAAATGGTGAACACAGTAAACAGATTCAGAAGGATGTAGGGTGCTGTAGTTATTTGAAGATGAAGAGGCTTGCAGAATAGAGAACTGTGTTTAAAACCAGTATTCTGACTGAAGGCCACAACAAAATCGTTCTGCGTTATAACATCTTATTTTCCAGTTGGTGTATTTCTTCATTGTTTATAACTGACTTGCAGAAAATGTCTGACTTAACTTCAAGGGTGATGTGTGGGGAATACATATATATTTAAAGTATGAGTTATTGAAGGTCCCATATAGGTGCTGAAGGACAGATTTAGTGAATCCACGGTATTTTAATCTACTGAGCTGTTCCTTCATTCCTCGACCAAGATGTAGCAATGTCAGCTGTGTTGCTCGTGTGTATTAGTGGAGACGTGGCTGTTCCACGTGCCGTCTTTGCGACTGGCGTAAATCTCATCGATAAGGTCTTGTACTTACCTGTTCCCAATAACGTTAGGACTGGGTTACTTGTGACAAGGTTGCCAATGAATTCGGCCTGTTCTTGGATATGTTGCTTTATTCCATGAAATTTCTTAAAATTTGTCTCTAAAGTTTTAGCTATCACTAAGAGGACGGTAATCTATGAGTAGGGGTGGTTTTTGGTCTATCAGGTTTGGAAAACACATGCATTTTAGTTTGCTTCTATTTTAGAGAGACTGTTTTCAGTTTCATGGCTGGTATGAAGAAATATTTTAATTTGTTTGAGGCAGGTATTTTGTGAAAGGAGAAATTTACGTTGTTGTCCTCCTGTGCCTCTAGTCCCTTCGCTGCTTTTCTTCGGCTTCAGATTCCTTAATCTTACGAAGTAGTGGATGTTAAGCGGTTGCATTTAGTTTTGGAGTGTCGTTTCTTCCTCATGAGTTTTGTCGAATTTTGGATGATACGGATGATCGTGACTCTTTTTTCTAGCACTTTGCGAAACTTAGTTGAGGTCATCAGGACTGGATGACATTGTCATCTGCTATTAAGGCTGGCTGTTCTCAGACGGTATGCTATGGCTAGTTTGAATTCTTTTCCAAAAACGACTGGCACTGTGGGGCCTAATTCTGGTAATTCCCTCGCCCATCACTTGGCGGGCTTCTCTTTTTATTAGGGCATTGAGATTATTCAAATCAAAACGTCCGTTTGGTTAGTGCTGTATTGTCTCCAGAATTTTATTTCTATTTAATTTTGTTTATTGTGTATGTAACCAGTGTTTCTCTGTGTTATGTTGGTTTCTTCTTAGGGGCGTTTTCAGGTACAGCAGGTTGTATTGCTTGCACTGTTTGTTGGTTGTAATATGTTATAATAAGTGGTTTCAGTAGCTGATACGCTAGGTTTTGTGCTTAAACGTCTCAATCTGAATTTTTCGGCGATTAGAATCCGTGAATCTATGTTGGTTTAAATTTTTCCTGCTTTTGTGGTTAATAGCTGTAGATCATACAGTAAATGGCAGGTACTCATTAGCTATGCTGTCGCCTAATTCAGTCTCGCTTCTGTATCTGTGATCGAAGATAAAACTGTCATAGTGATTGTTAAAAGTGGGCATTATTTCTAAGTCTGGCGAGATTCAAACAGGCTACAACAAGTTCACCATTTTTGAGTTTTACAGGAAATATCGTGGATCTAGCACTGAGTCTCCTGTGACTTTAGCTGGGCCGAGTGAAGGTACGAAAAATGATGATATCAATTGGGAGTTCTTCAGCGAGAGGTACATATATCGTTGTGTCTCTTATACCGTCCTCAAATTTTTCATAAGATCGCTTGGTGAATGTTTAGATTTTACTGCAGGACGATTCCTGTCGTTCTCTGCGGATGTTGCAGAGTAATCAGTGTGGGCGTTGTCGGCGAGCTGTAGCTCACGGAAAACTTGGTGATGTTAGCTAAGTGGCGGTATCGCTTAGGTTAAAATTGACTGACTTGGATGTGATAATTTCATAGAGATAATCTGAATTTGTTATCTTCCAAATCTGGAAGTGTCGTTTCTTGAGTCATCCTTACCCAATTGACTTTGACCTGTATATTTGATACAGCCAGTCGAGGGTAATTTCCCGAACTTAGCTGTGTTTGTTGGATTTATTAGTGTTCAAACAAAAAAACAAATATATATATATATATATATATATATATATATATATAGTGCATAGGATACGTAGACAGAGGCTACCACTTCCAAGTAAGTAGACAGTTAAAAATAAAGAAGACATTGGGAAGGAGAAGTACTGGCTGTACGATATCACATTTAAATACATTTAATGTTGTCATATCAGATAGATTTCATTTTTATTGCAGGCTTTAATGCAATCTACTGTCAAGACAGTTACTGGAGAAAAATACTGAAGGAGGCTACAGAGAGGATTCTGTAACCCGAGACTGTTCATTGTTTCTCTTGGCCAGATTCCTCTCAGCTGCTGAGCAGAGGTGTCCCCCTGCAGGGATGTTAGTTGGGTTAAACCACGCTAGTATCCTGTTCTTCAGTATGGGGAGCGTCGTTCCATTACAAACGAAACAGACGAAGAGCACTGGTCCTTGCACCATTGTAACTAGATGTATGTAATAGACAAACTGCGCAATTCATTGAGCCTGGTGGAACCCAATTCTAATTGCAATACCTATTCCAGTTACGATAACAGACTTAACTGACATAAAAAGACTTTGCTTCTTTGAGGCAAATTTATTGTTATCAACAATTTTGAGTTGCCGCATGGAATACCGATTACGTAGGTACATGTATCCAACCAGTCTGACACAAACCAAATCGAAAGCCACTGACAGAGAAATGCCCACAAGGACTAGCACATGACTGTGGATCACGTAATATTTACTCGTCTTCTCCAAAGCAATAGCTGCCACACACACTATATACTCCACGGTATTAACACGTACAACACCTGACGACGGAATAACTTGCATACTTCAGCAGGTAGTAGGTCGTTAGGAAGCCTAAGATGACGAACACAAGCATACATGTGGTAGCAGAATGAGTTTAGCCAGATACAGCTGAGAAGTGTGAGGGCGCTATCTACCAGTACTGCTGTAGGTAAGTCAGGGACGCCTGCCAAACGATACACGACCTCAGAACACAGGATCTGGATTATGCACGTGATCTGAAAGGACAAGAGTATCTTTCCAGGCAAGTTACGTAACTGGGGAAGGTACACATATACTCCGGCAGTCGAAAAGCGGAAAATAATGTTTACCAGTATAAATGAGATTTCTAAAGTCTTTAAGCTATCGATTTTGAAGTCCTTGTATTTCAAGTTGTCGTTCTTTAAACAGTTTTTGCAGTTCAGTGTTTCTTCTGTTAGCTTTTGATACAGTATGCTGCTAGAACTATATTGCTGTATAAATGGGTAATAAATGATGCAATTATCGGAAGCCGTAGTGGAGGAAAAGTCGCGACACTTCAGCACCAGAATAGCTCTGGAAACAGAGCAGATGGCACCTGTAGCGTTCGATTCCAGACACGATCGGTCGTCAGGACTATCGAAGTAGCAGCGAGCATCACTCACGGACTGTATCATACTAAACGGGACGCCCTGACAAATGCTGTACGAGTTGACTGCCATCCATGCCAGCAGACAGAGGTTGACGTCTAGCCTCTGCGTGTAGGCCAGGTAGCTGGTCACAGGTATGTGGGGCGACCTCTGCACCACGTCGTCCCACAGCTGCACACGGCACTGCTCGCGCTGCTTAAGGGCTTCCAGCGGCAGGTCTTCCAGCGGACACATGGGGTGGTCCAGGGCGTTCGCCAACAGCTTCACGCACTGTGTCCACGGAGAGTGTAGCACCGCTTCTGTCCTCCAGCTGCCACTCCTCATCTGCAAAAATATGACAGCAAGTATGTGGCGCCCATATACTGCAAGTAGCTGGATCCAAAGTCTCCTCTAGGTGATAAGATTGGTCGTTGTTTACCTATATTATCCAGGTTCAGTTACTCAGAATTAAGTAAGGCGACATGTCATAACAAATTAAGACTATTCAGATAGACAGATATCATTGTTACCATGAAAGTCTATTTCATCTACAGGGTGTCCAAGAAGTCCCTGTGTCGCTCTTGGCTCAATAAAAATGAGGAAAGCAATAAGTTTTATTGATATTACTGCTTTGAAGCTGGCGAAAAAGCAATACTATCAGTATTGTATTTCTGTTTCAGCACTGTAGTCTCTGAGTTCCGAACCCATGGTGCAACAGCTATATTTCAAAGGAGAGATTAGTGGCATATTTGTGTGAGCATGAACATCCATAGATAGAATTGTTGATAAATTTAAATATTTAGGCGAAATAATAACATACAATCTAAATGAGAAGCCATCATGGCAAAATAGAATAAAAAAACTGAACTATGCAAATTACATTACCAAAACTACATACAACAAAAAAAGCCTATCTATAGATGCCAAATTAAAACACTATAAAACAGTTACACAACCAGAAATAACGTATGCAGCTGAAACTATCTTCAAAACAACTAATACAGCAGAAATTGACAGAATACTAAAAATAGAAAGAAGAATAATTAGGACATGTATAAATAAACAGTATAAAATAAATGGACATTGGAGAATAGCATCAAATGAAGCAGTATATAAGAAAATAGAACCAGTCATGAGCACAATCAGGAAGAAACGCATCTCATTCTTTGGACATCTGATGAGAACTCCAGAAAACAGAATTAGTAAAAAAATAATACAAAAATTGTGGAATAGCAAGAGCGACATTAAATGGAGCACAGAAATTAAGGACGATATAAAAGAACTTCAAATTACAGTAGATGACCTAAAAAACAAGACAGAGAAAACCAGAATACTGCAAGACCCGCAAACCAGACTACAAACGAAAATCAGTAAAAGGAGTACAGGAAGAGTTGTTTCAGATGAAGAAAGAAAGAAAATATCAGAAAGAATGAAGAAATATTGGGCAGACAGAAGAGCAAACACCTTTCATATAAGAATAGCCTCTAATAATTATATTACCTAAATATATTAAGTTATTGTCGAACCAAATTGTATCCATGTGTAACAACTTGTTTAGAACTTTGTATTTTTGACTAGAGTGGTCCAATGAAGGCCATAAAATAAATAAATAAATAATAATAGAACTCTGCAGAGAATACAACCTTATATCTAAATCAACATACTTTAAGAGGAAGCCAAGTAAACTTAGAATGTGGAAACATCCAGACTGGAGGAAGGGGGAGTGGCAGCTAGACCATGTCTGTATGGACAAAAATTTTCAGGAGGAGGTCCACAATGTTAAAGTACTGAGAGGAGGAGACACAGGCTCAGACCATTATATAGTTAAAATGAAAATCAAATTCACTCCATTAAAGAAGAGGACCAGAAAAACTAATAAAATAAAAAGGAGGTTTGACCCACATCAGCTAATTAAAAATAATAAATACCTAATCTTAAAAAAGAAGCTGAGAATCTAGCTCCCTTGAACCCAAAAAGGAAACATGCATGGTGGACATCAGAATGTGACAAATTCCATAAGACAGACACCAAGCATGGTTAAAGTTTCATACACATAAAACTGAAGAAAATGCCATCAACCTAAAAAATGAAAAAAAAAAAATTCACACAAAATATTAGAAGAATCAAGAGAGGATTCCATAAAGATATTATAAACTTTATAGGTGGTAATTATCATAAAACCAACTCCAGGAACTACTATAAAATCTTTGGGAAACAACTACAATAATGTGAGGCCCCTCCACTAATACTGAAAGATGAAGATGGAAGAATGACACACAGTAACAGGGAAAATGCAGAAATCATGGCAAAAGCATTTAATAAACTTCTGAATTGCGAGGAACCCAAAGAACCCTTACAAATCAACATAAATACCCCAATAAAAACCAAACCTAACACACTAGACCCTCCAACTTTCCAAGAAGTAGAAAAAATTCTTAAAGGTCAAAAAACTTATAAGGCATGTGGAGAAGATCAGGTTTTTGTTGAAATGTGGAAATAGGCAAGTGACACAGTCAGGATCTCCTTACACATGGCTCTAACAAAAATTTGGGTAACAGAACGATTCCCTGAACATTGGACCACAGCTATCATCCACTCACTACACAGAAAGGGAGATAAGAGCAACGCAGACAACTACAGAGGAATCTCTCTCCTAGATTGCACATACAAAACTCTATCCAAGATCCTATATGAAAGAATCAAAGAGCAATTAGAACAGGAGTTAGGGGAATACCAGGGAGGTTTCAGACTATGGAGAAGCTGTGCAGAGCAGATAATTAGTTTAAAATTGATTATGGCATACTACAAGAAACAGAACAAACCTCTGGCAATAACATTTGTAGATTTTAAGAAGGCATATGACTGTCTCCACAGACCTTCAGTACTAAAAATTTTAAGAAATCTAGGACTCTGTCCAAAACTAATTAAAATAATACAACTCATTCTAACAGCAAATCAAAAGTGAAGCTTGGAGGAGAAATTTCGGAACCATTCCTCATAAAAGCAGGCTTAAGACAAGGTGACTGCCTATCACCATTACTGTTCAACTGTGCACTGGAATACATAATGACAGAATGGTACAAGGGCAATCCAAAGATGATAAGAATTGGAAGTGCAAAAGATGATATTAGCTTGAACTGCTTGGGATTCGCTGATGATTTTGCTCTCCTAGCCAACATTGTTCAAGAAGCCAGGCAACAAGTGAAATCACTACAAGAAATAGCAGAGAAAGTAGGCCTTAGAATATCATTTGAAAAAACGGAGATTATGCTAACTGATCCACCACTTGCAAACAAAATTACAATAGGAGAGCAGGAAATGAAAATTGTTGATAAATTTAAATATTTAGGCGAAATAATAACATACAATCTAAATGAGAGGCCATCATGGCAGAATAGAATAAAAAAACTGAACTACGCAAATTACATTACCAAAACTACATACAACAAAAAAAGCCTATCTATAGATGCAAAATTAAAACACTATAAAACAGTTACACAACCAGAAATAACATATGCAGTGAAAACTATCTTCAAAACAACTAATACAGCAGAAATTGACAGAATACTAAAAATAGAAAGAAGAATAATTAGGACATGTATAAAAAAAACAGTATAGAATAAATGGACATTGGAGAATAGCATCAAATGAAGCAGTATATAAGAAAATAGAACCAGTCATGAGCACGATCAGGAAGAAACGAATCTCATTCTTTGACATCTGATGAGAACTCCAGAAAACAGAATTAGTAAAAAAAATAATACAAAAATTGTGGAATAGCAAGAGCGACATTAAATGGATCACAGAAATTAAGGAAGATATAAAAGAACTCAAAATTACAGCAGATGACCTAAAAAACAAGACGAGAAAACCAGAATACTGCAAGACCCACAAACTACAAATGAAAATCAGTAAAAGGAGTACAGGAAGAGTGGTCTCAGATGAAGAAAGACAGAAAATATCTGAGAGAATGAAGAAATATTGGGCAGACAGAAGAGCAAAACACCTTTCATATAAGAATAGACTCTAATAATTATATTACCTAAATATCATATTAAGTTATTATTGAGCCAAATTGTATCCCTGTGAAAGAACTTGTTTTTCAACTTTGTATTTTTGACTAGAGTGGTCCAATGAAGGCCATAAAATAAATAATAATAATAATAATGGAGAACCTCAAGTCATTATAAATAATTCTCATTTGTGTATGGAAAATGGTGTTTAAGAAATTCAAGTATCACTTAATCACAGTACATTAATCAAATTATATAATTAAATCACTCTCTAATTAGCAACAAGATAAGTCAGGTTAATTGCAAATGCTTGTGCACACTGCATAATGTCACTGAATTAGCATAGCAACATGAAACACAATGCTGCAACGTCCCAAATAAATAGTATGGCTAACTGTGATACACGAATAACAAGTGTCTATTAGCTTGTTCATGAATATTTTTTTTGTAATGAATGAAATACTAATAATCAGATAGTCACTCTATTGAATGAATAGAAACATAGGCCTAATGAATGACTGTGATAAAAAAATAAACAAAATAATAAACAGACAACTCTAACTACTACACAATATTCACAGGAAAATATTCTATTACTACCCCACATAAATTAACACTCTAAGTGGCAGCATATTTTGAAAATGTGATACTGTTATATTTATGGCACACAGTTTACAGGGTTAGTAATACAAGAAATTTGACAAAAGGCACATACCTTGGAAAGTAATCCATAAACAAATAATCACCTTGGAAAACACTTTTTTTATGTAGCACTTCATATCTAATTACTCTGTTTTAGGTCCCTGCCTATATGTTGAGTCATAAATCACACGCAAACACGCTGGTTCACAACGCACTGGGCTATGGCATCGATGCCATCGGGGATATACCACCACAATAACAATAACACTTTCACTGTTTACTCTGCTATTTCACTTCCCTATATGATACAATGCAAAACACACGTATTTGTAGCTTTCGATGAATTATAGGGCTGTGACATCGAAGCTGTTGGGGACTGTAGACTCGTTGCCTCTGCAAATTGTTGGAATTGTAGTAACAGCGTCATAACAGCGACTCCCGTGCCGTGAAGCTTGTTGTTGTTGTTTTGATCAGCTGGCCGCTGACGTCAGCATCCCATGGTTCCGCATTCCACACAGCTCGCCAACCTGACTGGCTGGCGCAGCGCTGGAACAGGCGACAGTCGCGCTGCGTGCTAGGTCCTCGTAGGGGTTGTTACATCTTCTACTGCAGCTTAACATGTGACGACCGCGCTGCGCGCGCATCGCTTCACGTCGGTGACTCCACATCGGCTCGCCGACATACAAATACTAAAGGGAATTACGGCAGTGGCGAAACAAAATACACTGCTGGCGCACGTCAATCAGTCTGTAGTAACCATAACACTCGCGCCACGCGTTCCTATTATTGCTTATAGACATGTCTCCGACTTCAGCACTGCACAATGTTTACGTGACGGCATAAAATGCTTAAAACTGATTGCATCTAGCTCACAGTAGCTACCTACTACTGTCCACTATAACTAACTCACAATAGCTACCGACTATTGTCCATTTATTTTCACACAGACAAAATGATTGTACACAAATAACACAATGTTAATTTTTTTTACAGAGCATCTCTAGCTTGCAACACTTCTTATAGACGATACGGTTTAATGTTCTCTACATGTTGTAGGCTATGATACTGACAGGACTGCACCATTTCAATTTCAACCGAATTAGGGTGAACAAATTTTCTAATTTTGAATAGTCCTCTGCAGTAGTGATGAAACTTTTTTATCTCTTCATTTGCACTTGATGGTTTAGTATGAGTTCGAGTAAGTACTAAATCACCAACTTTGTATGTAATGGGCTTCACTATCTTGTCATGTGCCAGCTTCCGTTCTGCTGCTACAGCATGTATTGGGTTTGAATATTCGCTATTAGAGCGCTCAATTATTTGATTATTCAACATCCTCTGTATTTCCTTGTTAACAGCTTCCCTTTTTGCCAATGCTATTACATATGACAAACTGCGAAATTGTTCATGGTCCTTTACTTTAATTTTACAAACATATCCTTTAATTAATCCTGGTATCTTTGAAAATATATCGACGTAGCACCTCAGTAGTTCCCTCAGTTCTTCTCGTTCTGCTTCAGTCAAGTCCACTAACGCTCGAATCTTGGTTTGAATACAATTTAGAGTATCCTCCTCGTTCCTCTCTTGCAGCTTAGCGCAGTTCTCTGAATTGTTTAAAGTGACAACTTCATATTCTCCTCTATAACGCATCATCCTTATTTTCACGCCCGCAGCGCCCTTATTATCTATAATAAAACCGTTGAATACAATTCTTCTTTCTTTATTATCTCTCCACGTCCACAGACAATTCTCCTCAAAATTAATACAGCATCTCATCTTTGACAACCAATCAACTCAGAGAACTGGCCCAACATTGAGAAAACCAACGATTAAAACACTCTGCTCATATTCGTCCCCTTGAATACGAAATCTTAGTAATGCTTGCCGTTTGATTGGTTTGCTTCGGTTTCCAACTGCACTGACAATATGTACGCTGTTAACAGGAAATGTGGGAACAGCGACAAGATTGTTTAATTGCGAAAATAGATTTTCAGAAATAGCACTTGCCTCACTAGCTGAATCAATTAGTGCATGCATAACAATACCACACACTTCGACTTCCACAAACGGCATCAGAATTTCTTTATTAGTTTCTTCATTTTCTCGAGACAAACCTTCGTTGACATATTTTATATGTTCACACTTTATGGCATTTATCATAATATCCGACCATTGTCCCTGTGACAGAGTTCCGGAGCGGGTCGTCTCCGAAACTTTGCTTTGTTTAATGGTTCAGAATCTCGCTGATTGCGATCGCGGCTTCTTGCACGTTCTGGGGATCGATACCTGTCTCTGTCATTGTGTGGCAGGTTCGGCGGATGATTTGACCTGAATCCGTCTTGTACATTGTATTCGTTTCTCCTGTGTCTATCATCGTCTAGGCGATCAAATACTTTCGGTCGTTCGTAACTTAGGATTCCTTCCGGCACTGGGCCGTTTTGACGATTCGGGTAATTGTTATTACTGTGTCGCTCACGCTGATCGCGATCGGCATTGACCAATTCCATTCGGTCAATTAGCAAACACACTTGCTCCATTGTTAACTGTGGTGTGAGTGCTAACTTCTCACGCACTAAAAATGGTAATTTCTGCATTAATATAAGCATTAGCTCTTCTTCTTTTACCGGATCGTCCAAGTATGCATTGTCGTTCCAGTACCTTTGCATAAACTCATGCATTGTACCGTCCTGTCTTGCATAATTTGGCGGTGTGAGAATTTTTGATTTTACATCCCACTGTTTTTCTTTCGACCAAAATTTTTTTTTAAATGCTGTTTCAGATTCTTCATACTTGGTGTAATTGTCGGATACACTTATACCCCAAATATGTGCCTCACCCTTCATGTGACTGCCGCAAGTGTCAATTTTAGCACGTTCCATATAATGCCTCGGAAACGCATGTTTGAACTGTCTAATGAAAGCAACTGCGTGGATGCCTTGTTTTGGTTCATATTCATGAAATTTTCGACCGCTCAGTCCATTGTCAACAATTACTTGCGGCAAACCAACAATATTGTTATCTGGTTCACGTAATACTGCATTAATTTCATCGCGCAAAATTTATTTATTAATTCCATTTGACATTGTGTCGTTGTTCGTTACCTTTTGTCGTATCTCATGTACCTCATCACTTAGTTCATCACATCGCGTTTGTACGCCGTTAACCATCTTAATTATCGACTCTTTGTTGGCTTTACAAGAACTTTTAATTTTGACGATTTCCTCATCTTGAGCCTTAACTTTGTCATTAACTTTGCAAATAAAATCTTCCGTTTGCCTACACCGTACATTAACTTGAATTTTAAGATCTGTAAATTCGCTGCCAATGGCCTCATGTTTGTCTTGACATTGTTTTCGGAGCTCATCATGCTTTGGTTCAAATGAGCTGGTGAGTTCCGTTCGCAAATTGCTAATCGGATTAGTTAGTGTCTGATAATAATTTTTGATTGCCTGATGGAACTTTCTTGTTTCCTCATAAAATTTTGTTATTTCCTCACGCACTTTTACATTTTCCTCATGAAACGCTCTTGTTTCTACACGCGCCTGTCTATTTTCCTCATGAACATTTTTGATTGCTTCTAACAATTGAGATATACAATCTTTACTGACAATAGCAGTTTGTGTTTGCTGGATAACCATCGGTGTTGAACTTCTGTTAGGCAAATCAAAACTAAGAATACCGCTGTTCTCGTTCGAATTAACTGTAGTGTTTTCCATCACATTAATTTGTTCTCCATCAACCACATTATTCAATTGTCCTCCCTCGTCTTTAGTAACACTACCGTTTTGTTCTGAATTAGCCATATTAACACTGATCACTACAATCACAGTTCATTACAACTTATGGTTGCTCTAAATTGAAAAGTTCACTCGCAACTTAAAAATCAGTAACACTATTGATTATTCTTATTCCTGTTCATTCCTACACAACGTTGAGTTCACTTAATTTCGAAGCGCTGCTGTGCTGACATGCTGTGTTGTCTTCTCTGTCCTTTCTGAAGATTGCTGTGGAATCGAAGTCCGACATATGGAACCTCCCCCAGTTTCGCACCGAAATATATTATTCGCATACGCTGTAGGTGAAGTTATATTTTAATTATTTTAGCAATATATATATCTTTCCTCCTTGTCATGAGACTCATTGTTGTCTATTTCCTTTATTGTGAAAACTACTAAATGATAACACCTCCTTTCTTAAATGCTGGAATTTAATAATTAAATCACTCAATTTATAAACATTTATGAACATCAAACACTGTGTGCCATTCTGCCACTCATCTCCGGCCTCGCTAGCGAGAAACCTCTCTCTCTAGCCTCTCACACCCAACTTCCACCCACGGACTCCAACACTCGATTACTGCTTACCCACTCGCACATTGTTGACTGCACTGCAGTCTTTGCTTAAACCATGTATGATCTCTGCATAGTGCATAATCGATACTACGTAAGGGTACTGTACCCTTACATGACGACGAAATCCCAGCATTACCACCTCAACAACCCTTGGAAATGGCCGTGTCAAATTTCGGATCTTACCACTCCAGTAACTCTTTATGAAGAATAATTAAGTCCCATGTAGCTCAACGCTGAAGCTGTGTAAACGACGCATGTCTGCAAAGATTGTACATCTGGGCACAGTTAACATGGATGGTTTTACGAACTTCCAACATGCTGAAGCAGCTTGGGTCGGCCACTTCTGTTGTTCAGTAGAAGGAAAAACCAGTCAAAGTCCCAATTTTTGCTTTTTGTTCATTCTGAATGCGCTGCAAATGTTCATTGCACATTTTTGACATATTCGGGTATGCCATTTTCGACTATATTATGACGATCTGAAAATCGCTCTCGGTCCTAAACTAGTCATCGAATGAATAGAAAGTAAAAATTTGCAACTTGGACTGGTTCCTCGTTCTGCTGATGGGTGGTTTTGTTTGTAACTGGGATAGGTGACATGGTTCTGAGATTCTGTGCCAGATAGTCGTCACACAGGAAGTATTTTTGACATATGTAGGCTTGCGTTTGCGATTCAGCTGATTCTACACAATGGCAGCGACAGCAAATCAAGGCTCTGTTCTTGATGTGATGGTCTGTTGTGGACGATAAATCTGTAATAATGTGAGAATTCTTGTTGATACAGAAGGTTTTGGTTATCTGGGTGATGGAATGGGAATTTAATTCCTGCCCAACATCTTGCACTGTGTGTCATGTACACCAACCTGGTTGACAGCGGTGAAAATGAGTGGAGTCAAAGAGACTTAGGTTGACTGGGATTGAGGGGGACTGAGAGAAGTGTTGCTTCCAAAGAGACTGACTGGGATGTTTTGTAGGAGGATCGTCTGGAAGTCAGGATTTGTGCAAATTGTAAAGATGGATTCATTCCTAAGAATTAGCTATTAGATTAGTTTAGACTTGCTAGTACGTTTTCAGACTGGGCCCCAAGGATTTAGGCCTAAGGAATTTAGTGGATGGGTAGGACTAAACAAAAGAGTAAGTCGTTGGAGAGAGAGAGAGTTCGAGAAGAAGTGGGTGTGGAATATGTATACTAGAAATTACGAGATATATCTCCCTTTTTAGTAGGTTGGGAGGTTTATGGAGGCTGAGGCTTTTGTTAGTTTTTGTGGCCAGGTTGTCATGTGAGGTAGTTCGTAGGATAATTTGGGGTAGAGAGTGATTACTAGGTTTGTTGCTAGAAGTAAGCCTTTTTGTCAGTAACCAACATGTACAATATATACTCTCTTAATGATTCCACAATATTCAAAAAAATCTTTCTGTCTGTGCATGAACTAAACTAACAATTAGTAAACTAAAGTGATGCGTGATGAAACTGAATATACTTATACTTTCACAAATGTTTGTCCAGTCAACTATAGTATTCGCATAATACATTTTCTGCCCTTAAGTCATGTACAATTCGCAGAAAATGTGAAAGATTTATAATTCTCAAAGAGGCGGCCCGATGTAGAAAGCGTCATTGCCGGCGCCACTTGCCACCTAGGCAGGACGGAAAACGTCTGAGGAATGAAGGCGTTATCAGCTCTCTGTGTACCAGCAGGTATATCGTGGCCACTCCCATTGTCAGCGGTTGAAGTGAGTCCTAATTTTTGACGTCAGATGGTCAGTGCGGACGGTCATTCGGGTGTGATTAGAGGCGTCAGCATTTGGCTCAGGGAATGGCCGCCTCCTCTCGTTCCAGTTCTGCTGGTTAGTGATGCGTGAAAAGCAGGCAGTAAAGAGCCACGGTTTTAAAGTGGCGAGGGTAGCCTGCTGGATGTCGTAAGCCATCTGCAACATCGCCACGTGCTCACAGGAGATTTGCAACCGTTCCTCCTTCCCCCTAATTTGTTATCAAGACCGAACTACCACGATTTCTCTGGATTCTCATTACAGCTTTCTCCTGACAGTATGTTCGATGTCGGGCTTAAAGTTAGCATCCAGACAAACGGCTAGTTGTCCACAAATCAGTCAGCTCTTGCCGCTGCACGATCTGTAAAATCTTCTCAGCACTCGCTCTCATTTTAAGGAATTGAAACATCCACTTCAGCTCACACATTTATTCTCAGGGTCCATTACAGTTTCTGTCATAATTATAGACACGCTGCATGGAGCAGCACAGTCTACACACAGTTGGCGTAAGGGTCTCTCATTCCCCAACACGTCTCCTTGTTTAGTAATTTGCTAACAATGCCTATTTCCGTTTATGCGCCAGTATTATTCTTATGAGTGTCTGCAGTTATTTATTGGCGTAGCCGAAATTTTTTAAAGGTAGGTCTTTGCAGTATTAGAGTTCCTGGTTATAATATAGGCATATTCTTATGACAACTTACTTCTTTATCTGTTGTAACCCTTGTCGACCATCTTAGTTTGTTAATTAGTCACTTTACTACCAATTAAAACCCTTCAAGTTCGATTGCCTGAAGCGGTCAAGAGCGACACCGGCAGGCATAATCAATTTTCCCGTGGAGCGCGCTGTCCTCCCCTCCTATAATTTAAATGGAGTTACTCCCTACCGAACAAGAAGCTGTCTGGCAGTTACAAGGAGAGAAACGAACGATTACAACTCCTTTCATATCTGGTGCGCGATAGACAGATCGAATGATCGAGTAAGAGATAAGTCCAGCAACGAGAATAAAGTAATAAACCAAAAAAATATAGTGATCTCGATGAAACAGAAATGTTTAGCAGACAGGTGCCGTTGCTGAAAATACAATTTTTCTTCAGTCCCAATACAGTCCATATGTAAGAATAATATTAACAGTTTATCTTGTCCAATTAACTGTTCAGCTACAAATCAAAATATTATTCGTAAAGAAAATTATTAAATCGAACAATATCATACCAGAGAGAAATTTAGAACACTACACCAGTTACAATATTTAAAAAAATTTGTTTGTCTGTAACCGTTATGTTACAGAAACCAACAGCCGTTTTTAAAGCAAGCCTTATACTGGGTCTGAAAAAAACTACATGCACAGAGTTTTAGAGTGTTTAGAGAATATAAAAAGGAACACTTTTTTATGTGACGCAAATGTCGCACCTCCACTGACGTTCAGAGACGGTGTTCAACCTGCTGTGCGATGAATACCATTTTAGGCACGTTGCGGGCCTCCTACGGGAGGGAGACGAGTTGTTCGGTGTACGAGAACTGGCAGACACTCCAGGTGGGCTGGTTGCCTGTCAGGCTGAGGCTGCAACCATTATTTGTGAAACAACCACTTGTTTCGAATGTGTTATGCAATCATTAGCACCCAGCCGCCACTAGTGTAACATCACTAAAACATCTCACTGTCTCTGAACATCACTAGCGTCTAAACCTTCAGGGACAACGAGCTGGGTCCACTTGTGACGTTTGTGTCACATAAAGTTACGTTCTTTTTCAGTGTTCTCTAAACACAGCAAAATTTTCTGAACGTAGTCTTTTTTACTGCCTGTACAATGAAGGAGACAATAGTACATCGAAATGAAGCAGTTATATTGTAACAGGTGCAGATGGAGAGTTACCAAGCAGTCGAAAAACTGACTTTGGTGAGAGCACCAGTGATTATCTTGTGTGCATGCAAAATCACGTAAGATCCAAAAGTAGATAATCGGAAGGGTACCTACAATCTTGAAATCATCTTCGTAGAACATATCGATGTACACAGCTACAGTGTACCAGTTGAAACGATAGTAGGCGTACAGTGTGTCAGCGAGGCTGAACATCTGTGACGCCTCTGGCTGCCACTCCTCGCACAGCGCACTGAAGTCGTCGTGAGAGGAAAGGTTCCACGGCTGGTAGGGCAGTAGGCGTTCACTCAACAGCGGCCGCCTGTAACACACAAGCCGAAGGGGTTAAAAGTTAAAAACCAACCGTATACAGTGTATGCAAGAATGTAAATGTATCCAGAATGGATTTCCACTCAGCGGTGGATGATGACCCTCCTGGAAGATTAAAACTGTGTGGCAGACTGGGACTCATACCTGGAACTTTCGCATTCTTTAAAAGAAACATAGAAACACAGCAAACAATCGCAAATCTATTCTTTTTTTAGTGTTCTTGCACCTCGAGATTTCCCATTTCAGAGCACTCAAGAGAGATACTGATTTTGACTATTTCTTGCAGAACATCCACTGCGTTCTCTGCTGCTACATCGTTTGAACTGATTTTTGATGTAAATTAGACACATTAAACCGCAGAACTGAAGAGCTTTCTGCAGAATGCGTCTTTTCTTTAAAGAAGAATTTCGCATGCATTCCACTTCTCCAGTCCCTTTCAGCTAATCCAATGGCTAAGGACAGCGCATTATGGTGACTCAAGGTATTTCAAATTCATCTTTGCAACTACCAAAAGTGTGTTTATTCCACAATATGTGTTTTGTTTTACTCATTTAAACCATTATCAGTTGTGGCTTTTTTTTATAATGTTTCCGCTTACATCCGGAATTGCGCATCCCAGCGTCTGACACTGCTATGTATGATATATTTGGAGCTTGACGTCCAAAAGCACATGTCTGCTGACGTAAGACTTCACAAAATAGCTCACAACTATTGCATACAAATGTTTCTTTACCCAGTTCTGAACCATTCGCTGGGTCTCGCTTCGTGAGTTGTTGGTGTGGGTCTCTCGTTTAACAGTGCAAGTTATCCTACGGCATTTTTGGCTGTAAAACTTGGTCCTAAGGTCAGTGTTCTGTAGACTGATTCGATGCATATGTATCAGGTACATCTCATGACGAGAATGGAACCCACAGAATAGGATATGAGGCAATTTTTTCAAAATTAATCTACGACTGCATTCACTATAGCCCATCAACGATGGAAAGCTTACAAACTGTCTCAGATAATGCGCAACAACCTATACTCCTTGTAGCATGGTCCTTGGTTATCACTGTTACTTGAGAACAACGTTGTCAATTAAAGCATGAAGCTGCATGGTAATGAGTTCCGTGTGATGTCTGGGTCGCCAGTTTCACCGGAAAGCTATCCCTCCCAAGAGAAGTCGTCGGTGCCATGGTGCTAAGACTCTCAAATCGTTTCCATGGGACGTATCCCCGCACGGTGTTCTGCCTGGACGTACAGCACCACACCTACTCCACGTGGCACGCTAGGTCTCAGAATCCATGCCGTGATTAAATTCATCATTTGCATGCCCCAGAGGGAGGAAGTACGGCATATTGGCAATGATCTGATAATCATTATACGGAGATATGGTTGGGGAAGAATTTCGGGAAAGTTTTTAACGTAATGGAACCGTTCATTCCATAATGCAACCAGAAAACGGATAGAAGTGCATGAAAGTGGTGAACATACAGTCTCCATTAAAACAAAGTGTAAAGAAAATCTCGAAACTTCTGGACAATTTGCAATGTACTACACAGCAGTAGTGATACAATACTGACTGCCATATTCAGTTAGGGAGCACGTGCATCGGTACACAAAGTGGCAGATCAACAGAAGACGCAATAAATACTCGCCACAGGGACCTGGAGTGTCGACAAGCGAGGCAGACCACCACCACGGAAGACAATCGTCAATTTGCGTACAGAGGCAGGGGTCAGTGTGCGGTCCACGGTTTTGGCAAGTAGTGCTGAAGCCATTACTAAAGGTATCATGCGAGTCCAGTAATGAAGTGGAGTGGAGGAATTTAGAGCTGACCTACTATAAATGGTGATACGTGAACTATAGAAGATACACAAAATGGTACCCTGCCTGAACTAAAAGGGCGGTACCAAAGCTCCACCACTGCCGTTGGAACTCTGAGCTCCCTCATACATCTCCGGTATTCGACTTCGTACTGACATCCAACAGACAATAAACACACCGTAGCGCATTAATAAACAAGAGGACATTCTCTGTAGAGGATTCTCAGAGCAAAAGAACATTTTCTGAGAAAGCTCTTATGAGTAAAACATTCGCAGCCATATTCTCTGACGAGAGTGTTCCTTCCCACTACCTCTGTTTCCTGCTGAGTTCTCGGCGTGTGTGTGGTCTGCCGTGTCCGGCACAGAAAGCACGCGCCATGTTACATTTCAGTCAGCTCGCTCAAACAGGCGACGTGTATGGGACCGACATCAGTGTGTTCTCCCAGAGTTTCACTACGTTTCAATTTACTTATTTTATGTGCGGCAACAAATTATTAAAACGATTTCGTACAGTTTACGAAAATGCGTCTTCTAGCGATGTTACCGATAATCCAACATGAGCTAATCTTTTCTATTATAGTGGTCAGGTGAACACATTATGCAAACGAAACCTTAAGATTACATGACTTTTTATCCACCCCAAACTGAAACTCTGTCAGAGAAATACAGTAGAAGAAGAATGGGTAGCTTTGAGAGATGAAATAGTGAAGGCAGCAGAGGATCAAGTAGGTAAAAAGACGAGAACTAGTAGAAATCCTTGGGTAACAGAAGAGATATTGAATATAATAGATGAAAGGCGAAAATATAACAATGTAATAAATGAAGCAGGCAAAAAGGAATACAAAGGTCTCCAAAATGATATCGATGAGATAATTTTGGTTAAATACGGCGCACAACGGTCTGCTCGCGTGTTGAAGTACGTAAGCGGCCGCCCGTGCGGTTCGTGACGAGGAACAGATCGCTAGATTTGTAATAAACTAGTTATCAATTTTTCTGACACGCCTAGTTATTTCTAACATCACACAATATAGGACTTATCCTGTGAGAAGACGTGATGGTGAACATCTGGAAATGTATGTGACACGGTTGTTGGTGTAGGCCTACACCTAAATGTTCTCGTACATCAGTCTGAAAGCTTGGGTAACTAAACAGCAATTATAATGCTTTAATTTTCACTTCGTCTGGAAGGTCGCTCTCTCTTCTTTTGTGATTTTCTAGAGGGAAATTTACCTGGCAGATACTCGTAATGTTCTTATTGTCAGACCGATATAAACATCTACAGTTCCTCTCTTCAGCATTTCGTTGGGATACATATATCCTTTTTTGCCTTCTAACAAGGGAACCTCCCCATCGCGCCCCCCTCAGATTTAGTTTTAAGTTGGCACAGTGGATAGGCCTTGAAACACTGAACACAGATCAATCGAGAGAACAGGAAGAAGTTGTGTGGAACTATGAAAAAAATAAGCAAAATATACAAACTGAGTAGTCCACGCGAAGATAAGCAACATCAAGGACAATGCGAACTCAGGAGCGCCGTGGTCTCGTGGTTAGCGTGAGCAGCTGCGGAACGAGCGGTCCTTGGTTCAAATCTCCCCACAAGCGAAAAGTTTTTCTTTATTTTCGCAAAGTTATGACCTGTCCATTCGTTCATTGACGTCTCTGTTCACTGTAATAAGTTTAGTGTCTGTGTTTTGCGCCCGCACCGCAAAACCGTGCGATTCGTAGACGAAAGGACGTGCCTCTCCAATGGGAACCGAAAACATTTGATCGCAAGGTCATAGGTCAACCGATTCCTCCACAGGAAAACACGTCGGATATATTCTATACGACACTGGTGACGGCATGTGCGTCACATGACAGGAATATGTTGTCGACCCACCTAACTTGTACACTTGACCAATGGGTAAAAAGATTCTTCTACGTCGCCCGATTTAGGTTTTCTTGTGGATGTGATAATTACTCCCATAAAAGTGATGAAAACATAAGAGTTTGTCACATAAACTGCAACAAATGAATACAAAAGTCTCACAGTCGCACACTTTTCCCTGTGCTCTGTCAAAACATATGTTTTTAACGTTTTCAAATTTTTCCGAGTGTAGATCGTCAAATCCTGCATATGTCCAAGCAAATCTGAGCGTGTCCTGGAATTTTGGAGAGCGAAGTTGATTATGTGTGAGTGCCTGAACTTTGATAATTGTCTGAAAATAAAAAATTAAACTTTTTGCTCGAAGGAAGACTTGAACGAAGAACCTCTCGTTTCGCAGCTGCTCACGCTAACCACGGGACCGCGACGCTCCTCGGTTCTTTCTATCCTTGATGTTGCCTATCTTGCGCATGGACTACTCAGTTTGTATATTTTTCTTATTTTTCATAGTTCCACACAAGTTCTTCCTGTTTTCTCGATTGATCTATGTTCAGTTTTTCAAGGTCTATCGACTTTGGCAACTTATAACTAAATCTGAGGGGGGTGCGATGTGGAGGTTCCCTTGTAAGAATTATGAATTCTGCAGTTACTGCCAAGAAGTCGGTAAAACGTAGCCTCAACAGAACTTACCAATCTCGAAGATTGCTACAGAGCTCGTTTCAACGTTTTCCGGTTGTGAGAAGCTCCTGTAGTTTTATTCATACCAAATCGGAGACCGTTCTTTGTTTTGAGCAACATCCCTCACCCTTTCACTGACGTTGAGCACATTCTCGGGTCGAGTATATTCTCTGACTCGCTTTACTCATGCCAACCTGAAAATGTTCTCTCAACATTTCGAGTATGAAGTAAACTCTCCATTCTACTGGTACGACCCACTATACTACGACACCACCTCAGCTGTTTCACCTCCACCGTCTTAGTGGTTCTTCGCCGATAATCTCAGACCCTTCCTCCTCCTCTTAATTCAAAATGTGTGTGAAATCTTATAGGACTTAATTGCTAAGGTCATCAGTCCCTAAGCTTACACACTACTTAACCTAAATTATCCTAAGGACAAACACATACACCCATGCCCGAGGGAGGACTCGAACCTCCGCCGGGACCAGCCTCACAGTCCATGACTGCAGCGCCTTAGACCGCTCAGCTAATCCCGCGCGGCCTCCTCTTAATTGTTTTACCACTCACGAAGGAGCATCTTCGCCATTGCCACCGTCAGATGCTCCATCACCATCACGGTCACCTACGCCATCGTCGACTCTCTCGCCAGCAACGTCGCAGCCCCAAAACCGTGGCCCGCCCCACCGCCCGCACCATTGCCAGTGGCAGGAGATCCAACCACATCCGCCACCATTGTGGCGTCATCACCACCGTCATAAACTCCTGTTAGTGGCCCTTACCTTCACCCAACTGGGACCACCTATTACTCCACAAGCCTCATGCATGCAGTCATAAGACCAAACAAATGAATTAAAGCAGATGAAACCTCACCATTCCAAATAAAAACCAAACCAAAAATGATTTCACTAAATTTATGGACATGAAACCAATATTTCCTCTCAACTATCGTCTTCTGCATCTACATCTACATACATAATCCACAAGCGACCGTGCGGTGCGTGGCGGAGGGTTCCACAACCTGTCGTTTCCTTTCCTGTTCCACTTGCTGATAGAACGACGGAGAATGAGCTCTAATTTCTCGTATCGCATCTTCGTGGTGCCTGCCAGAAATGTATGTTGGTGTCAGCAGGATCGTTCTGCAGTCAGCTTTAAACTCTGGTTCTCTAAGCTTTCTCAGTAGTATTCTTCGAAATGAATGTTTTCTTCCCTCCATGGATCCCCTCCTGAGCTCCCAAAGCATATCCGTAACACTCAGATGCTGATCAAACGTACTGCTAATGAGTCTACCTACTTGCCTCTGAACTGCTTCGATATATTCTTTCAATGCGACCTGTGCTGATCCCAAACACTCGAGCCATATTTAAGGACAAGTAGCACTAGAGTCCTACACAGGGTCTCCTTTACAGATGAACCACACTTTCCTAATATTCTTCCAATAGACCGAAGTCGACCATTCACCTTCCCTACCGTCAGAATCCACACATGCTCATTTCATTTCACCTCACTTCGCAATGTTATGCCCAGATATTTAAACGCCGTGACTGTGGCAAGCTAGACACTACGAATGCTGTACCAAAACGTTATGGGTTTGTTTTTGCCATTCATCAACTTTAAATTACGTTTTCCTACAGTAAGGGTCAGCTGTCATTCATCACACCAACTAGAAATTTTCGCTAACCCGTCTTGTATCACCATACACTCACTGAACTTTGACACATTACCATACACGAGGACATCTTCAGCAAAACTGCAAACTGCTGCCCACCCTGTCTGCCAAATCATTTATGTATACAGAGAACAACAGCGGTGCTGTCACAAATCCCTGGGACACTCCTCGCCATACCCTTGCCTCTGATGAACACTCGCCATTGAGGACAACGTACTGGGTTCTATTACTTAAGAAGTCTTCGATTTACTCGTTTATCTGGGAACTTTTTCCATATGCTCGCACTTTCGTTAACTGTGCACAATGAGGCACCGTGTCAAATACTTGCCAGAAATCTAAGAATATGGAATCTGTTTGTTGCACTTCATCCATAGCACTAAGTATATCATCCGAATAAACTGACAGAAGCAGAGGTTGTAGAGAGTTTCAGGGAGAGCATTAGGTAACGATGAATGGGGGAGAGAAGTACAGTAGAAGAAGAATGGGTAGCTTTGAGAGATGAAATAGTGAAGGCAGCAGAGGATCAAGTAGGTAAAAAGACGAGAACTAGTAGAAATCCTTGGGTAACAGAAGAGATATTGAATTTAATAGATGAAAGGCGAAAACACAACAATGCAATAAATGAAGCAGGCAAAAAGGAATACCAACGTCTGAGAAATTAGATCGACAGGAAGTGCAAAATGGCTTAGCAGGGATGGCTAGATGACAAATGCAAGGATGTAGAGGCATATATCACTAGGGGTAAGATAGATACTGTCTACAGGAAAATTAAAATGGCTTTTGGAGAAAAGAGTATCAAGAGCTCAGATGAAAATCCAGTTCTAAGCAAAGAAGGGAAAGCAGAACGATGGATGGGGTATATTAGGGGGCTATACAAGGGCGGTGTACTTGAGGACAACATTATGGAAATGTATGAGGATGTAGATGAAGATTAAATGGGAGATCAGATACTGCGTGAAGAGTTTGACAAAGCACTGCGAGTAGATAACATTCCATTATAACTACTGATAGCCTTGAGAGAGTCAGCCCTGCTAAAACTCTACCATCTGGTGAGCAAGATGTATGAGACAGGCGAAATACCCACAGACTTCAAGAAGAATATAATAATTGCAATCCCAATGAAACCAGGTGTTGACAGATGTGAAAATTAACGAACTATCACTTTAATAAGTCACGGCTGCAAAATATTAATACGAATTATTTACAGACAAATGGAAAAACTGGTAGAAACCAACCTCAGGGAAGACCAGTTTGGATTCCGTAGAAATGTTGGAACACGTGAGGCCATACTGACCCTGCGACTTATCTTAGAAGATAGATTAAGGAAAGGCAAACCTAAGATTCTAGCATTTGCAGACTTAGAGAAAGCCCTTGACAATGTTGACTGGAATACTCTGTTTCAAATTCTGAAGGTTGCAGGGATAAAATACAGGGAGCGGAAGGCTATTTGCAATATGGCAGTTATAAGAGTCGAGGGGCATGAAAGGGAAGCAGTGGTTGGGATGGGAGTGAGACAGGGTTGTAGCCTATCGCCGATGTTATTCAATCTCTGTATTGAGCAAGTACTAAAGGAAACAAAAGAAAAATTCGGAGTAGCGTCTAAAATCCACGGAGAAAAAATAAAAACTTTGAAATTTGCCTATGACATTGTAATTCAAACAGAGACAGCAAAGGACCTGGAAGAGCATTTGAACGGAATGGACAGTGTCTTGAAAGGAGGATACAAGATGAACATCAAAAAAGCAAAACGAGTGTAATGGAATGTAGTCGAATTAGATTTGGTGATGCTGAGGGAATTAGATTAGGACATGAGAGACTTAAAATAGTAAATGAATTTTGCTATTTGGGGAGCAAACTAACTGATGGTGGTCGAAGTAGAGAGGATAAAGAATATAGACTGGCAATTGGAAGGAAAGCGTTTCTGAAGAAGAGAAATTTGTTAACATCGAGTGTAGATTTAAGTGTCAGGAAGTCGTTTCTGAAAGTATTTGTATGGAGTGTAGCCACGTATGGAAGTGAAATATGGACGATAAATAGTTTGGACAAGAAGGAAATAGAAGCTTTCGAAATGTGGTACAACAGAAGAATGCAGAAGATTAGATGTATATATCACATAACTAACGAGCAGGTAATGAATAGAATTGGGAAGAAGAGGTATTTGTGGCACAACTTGACTAGAAGAAGGGATCAGTTGGTATGACACGTTATGTGGCATCAAGGGGTCACCAATTTAGTATTAGAGGACAGCGAGGAGGGTAAAAGTCGTAGAGGGAGACCAACAGAAGAAAACACTATGCAGATTAAGAAGTATGTAGGTTGCAGTAGGTACTGGGAGATGAAGAAGCTTGCACAGGATAGAGTAGCATGGAGAGCTGCATCAGGCCAGTCTCTGGACTGAAGACCACAACAACAACAACAACAACATCTGAGAAAAGGACAAGCTGAGTTTCACACGAGCGATGCTTTCTAAGACCGTGCTCATTCATGCACATACGTTCCTCAGTCTCGAGAAAGTTGCTTATATTGGAATTGAGAATGTGTTCAAGGATTCTGGGCTAAACAGAAGTTAGGGATAGTGGTCTGTAATTTTTTGGGTCCGTTCTTTTACCTTTATTACACTCTGGATTCACCTGCATTTTTTGACAGTCACTTGGTTCTTAGCGCTTAGTTTAGCCACCCCCACATCTCGGATGAGGCCTCCCAGCAGACATACCGAGTGGACGTTGTCTCTCTTTCCAGTCTTGAATGCTATATGCCTAAGGGGCTCCATAATGCGCCTAACACTGGAGCTGCCAACAACTGGCAAACCTCTCCCCCTGTGTGTCTCGTCGAGCCCTGCTGGAGGAGCTGCCACCTGTCCACTCACAGGGTGAATGGCCAGGGCCAGGAGGCCAGCCTCCACATTGGACCTCCACCTCCAGCGGCGTGAAAGCGTTACCACCCGCCACTCACTCTGCTGTGAGGGCGGATCCACCGCATCAGGTGCACCAGGAGGTGCCTCGGAAGCAGAGCCTGTGGGCGAAACAAGCGACACCTGAGGTGTCCCGTGCGACGCGCCAGTGCCTCCGTCACCGCCACACCCCGGGGTAGCAGCGTGAAGGTGGCTGGCCGTAGCCACGCAGCGAGCTCCTCCTGCGTCTACACACAGCGTGCACACGTGCTAGCCATCCTAGCGAGGCTAACTGGAGTGAACTATAAAAGCAGACAGTCCTAGATAAGCAACGTGCTACCCACCTGATGTGTCACCAATGGAGCTTGATGCGTCAGCGAGCTACGTGAGCGTTCAATGAGTGACTACAGCATTACCGACTGAATGAATTTACACTTACAAAAATCCGAGGTCAAACCTTCTAAATAGAGAAATAAAAGTATGGAAAATATAAATAGAGAAATATAAATACACTACGTGGTGAACACAGAAAAACATAAATGCTCAACTTGCTGCTCTGTAGACGAGTACCGGCTGACAGCAGCGGCCTCACTGGGAACCTGCACCGTTCACAGTCTGCAGCGGGGTGCCGTGTCGATTGCTCTTAGGAAATCTAGAAATATGGGATCAGCCTGTTGCCCTTCATCCACAGTTCGCGGTATATCGTGTGACAAAAAGCAAGTTTCGTTTCGCACGAGCGATGTTTTCCAAAGCCGTCCTGATTCGTTGACATGAGCTTTTCCGTCTCTAGGAATTTTTTTTGTATTCGAACTAAGGATATGTTCTAGAACTCTGTAGCAAAATGATGTTATGGATATCGTTCTGTAATTTTGCAACTTCGTTCTTTTACATTTCTTATATACAGAGGTCACCTGCGCTTTCTGCCAGTCACTTGGTTCTTAGCGCTGATCGAAAGATTCGCGGTAAATGCAAGCTAAGTAAGGGGCCAATGACGTACAGTACTCTGTAGAAACAAACTGGGATTCTATCCAGACATGGCCACTTATTTATTTTCAACTCTTTCAGTTGTTTCCGTACGGCAAGAGTGCTTATTACTATGTCGCCAAAACGGTACTCTGTGAGATGGTCAAACGACGGTACGTTTGTGCTATTCTCCTGCATGAACGATTTCTTAAACGAGGAATTCTTAACTTCGGTCTTCCTTTTGGTATATTCTAGCGCCAAAGTAGACTGGTTAACGTGTGACTGAATGGGGGCCTTAGACTCGCTTAGCGATTTTCCAAAGGACAAGAACTTTTCGGTTTCTCCGCCAGATCTTTAGTCAAGGTACGACGGTGGTAGCCGTTGTATGCTTTGCGCATGTATCTTTTCACAGACGCACGTCTCTCTACTAATCTTTGCCTGTCGTCATTTGTGCGTCCTGTTTTGATCCCAGAATGCTTCCTCAGCATTTTCCGAATTTCGTTATTAAACCACGGTGAGTCTTTTCCGCCATTAATCCACTTAGTAGGCACATACTTTTCCGGAGCCCGATTTACAGTATGTTTAAACTTTGCCCACAATTCCTCTATTGCCATAATTCTGGAACTAAATGACTTAAGTTTACTGTCTAACTGAGACGCTAACAACTGTTTATCTGCTCTTTCTAGCAGAAACACTCTCCTAGCCTTCTTGACTGATATATTGAGTTTCGTACCCAGTGTCGCTATGATAACATCACGACCACTAATCCCCATCTCTATACTGATGTCATCGATAAGGTCCTGCCTGTTTGTAGCTACAAGGCCTAGGATACTTCCACTACATACTGGCTGCAGAAGTATGTGCTCACCACAGTCTTCGGAAAACGTGTTCAAAAATACTTCACAAGACTACCTGTACCACCTGCAATGAATCCATATCGTCCCAGTCTATACTTGGTAAGTATATATACTTGGTAAGTCCCCACAAACTAGTGCTGAATCATCTCTGTATTTATGCACAGCTGACTATAAACCTTCTTTGAATGATTCTACATCTGGTTCAGCGAGTCGGGTGGGTGGTAAAAACATCCGACAATTAACATGGTTTCACCTAGACCTATTTGCGCTACCAGATAACGTCACTATCACACACAATTTTCAACCTCAGTAGAGAGAATATTTTTTGTCGACTGCAATCAACATTTCCCCTCTTATGGCGTCTAATCTGTCTTTACGATAAACGTGCCAAGACTCGCTAAATGTCTCAGAGTTTTTTTACTTCGGGTTTTAGACGGCTGCCGGCTGGTGTGGCCGAGCGGTTCTAGGAGCTTCAGTCTGGGACCGCGCGACCGCTACGGTCGCAGGTTCGATTCCTGCCTCGGGCATGGATGTGTATGATGTCCTTAGCTTAGTTAGGTTTAAGTAGTTCCAAGTTCTAGGGGACTGATGACCTCTGGTGTTTAGTCCCATAGTGCTCAGAGCCATTTGAACCACTCTTTTAGACAGCTCTCAGTTCCTAGAATAATTTGAGGCTGAGAACTAGTCTGGAGGTTGGTAAATTCGTGAGCTTTGTTACCAATACTTCGACAACTTACTGATAAAATTTTTACATCTGTCTTTACTTTGAAAGCGGTCTGATGTCTCTATAGGTGAACCAACTGGCGAGTGTTCATGAGAGTACCTCAAACTATCGCCTAGACAATAGCCCCCCCCCCCCCCCAAGTGCACTTTGCAAGTACTCTGCTACCTGAGTTGCAGCTTCCTTTGTCACTGTCTAACAATATACTCATCTACACTTTTCAAGGCACCTCCCCGGCCACTCGTACCCTCGTGACCACTGCCTGACGGATTATCCATAATATTATCCCATCTCACCATGTGCAGGTCTCCATATACAGTGAATCAGTAATCCACTCACTGCCGATGACAGATGTGGAGTAGCAAACCAAAAATCCCCACATAATAACCAATGTGGAGTAACAATATTGTTCCTCAAAAACAGCATCAGTTGGCTACAAATCCTGTTCAATCACTCTGCATAATACTTTATCCTCAGTGTGTATTTTAGCACCCTACTGTCTCTGTCCGAGCCATCCCATACCACATAATTTCCATGCTCACACTGACCACAGTGCTCATGCTTTACATCCACATTAGTTCCCATGATGAACTTAACTGTGGATGTCAATTGACCACCTTCGTTTTAGAAGACCTAGCCCATTTCCCAGACACACTCATCCTAGAGTGACTCCCATACCAAGCTCTTCAGACGTAACTGCAGAGGTCTGTCATCCAATTGGAAGCAATCACGACTGAGTCTAACCGTCGATCCTAATCCATGTTTTCCACCTCCATAGCTATCCCACAATAAGCCACCTAAGATAATCCAAGAACACCGCCACAAGACGTGGGATGCCTACTGGGAGCTTACCCATTTCCACATAGGAAGCCACCTGGTCACACTCCAAACAGCCACCATATCTCCTACACTACTCCCTTCCACGGCCCCACATGTAAACCACCCGAAAGACCATTCCGCTTCCCTCTCACTCGCAACTTCCGGTATTTACGCTATATGCTACAGAGTGATTTGAACACACCAACCACAGGACAAAGTATAAGAACCATGGCTATCCATTTCCTTCTCTCTGCTGACATCTTCCCTGATGGGTGCTTAGATTTTTTCTTCGTCTATTGAGATGAACATGACTTGTGGCCTCTTTTCCTCGCCGACTAGATGCCAATATATGGGCTAGAGCCCCACTACACGGTATTTGCGTAATTTATCCCGCAGGTGACTTTCTTTTTGCTCTGCATAAGATGAGGACACGCTCAGTTTTTGTGTCAGGTTCCACTTCATTGTATCCACAAATTATGAAAAAATTATGAAAACTTCGGACGTATCTGCAACCATCAATACTTTTTCTAGTCAAAGCAATAACATCTCTCGTTGTGTCTGTTTTCGCGCGTCTGTTACGTAACTCGTGGCACATTTTAAGACAAAATACGAACCAAAAAATCAAAGGCTAAATGGAATCAAAAAACTTTGCAAATGACTAGTTTCTGTAACCATCTGTTTCACTACAGTCTCTCACTCCTAGTTCCTCATTCCACCCTGAATTAAATGATCCCAGTATATTCTATAACAATAATGAATACTTCCACGGAAAAAAGTGAAATAAAGTCTAATGAATCACAGTGAGTACGGTAAAGATTTGAGTGCACACTGGTTCATACCTGAATATCAAGTGGCCCGGCCCGTCCTTGTCTTCTTCCATCTTGTAGTGCTCTACCTGTTTGCTGACACACTGCGCGTCGTGTACCAATCCGGTTACTTTCGTGTGCAGCATGTTCTTCACACGTTCCACGTCCTTCATCCAACCGTGGAGTTGCTGACCACTCGTGTGGTTACCCTGAGACACACAGAAAATAGTTCAAATTACTTGCATAATACTGAAAAGCAGCAGCCTGTCTTAATTTACAGTTACGTGTATCACTAGTAAATAAAACTGAAACTACTGCCAGCGCATGAGTGTGGCACATTAAGTTTTGTACATGAATTGAAACATTTACGCACAGCAGATGCCTATTGGGGTTTTATTAAATACACACATTTCTCAAACTATGACATCAGGTAAGAGAGGCGCAGATATTTCTTGGCAGTTGACATTAGAAACGTCTGGATGTATGAATGCATACTCTCGTAACGACGTGTCCGACTGGAATGTTCTGGGGCCACCAGCAGCGTCGAGTTCCTACGTGTAGAGCCACATGGCGAGGCTGTGGCTCTGAGGAGATTCTATCCAAACTTTTGAGCGGTTTTCGAAAATAGAATGGTGAGATCGCTGACTATTCCGTCAATATTTTACTTGTTACCAATGCTATGAGAAACCTGAACACACGTTTCGACCGTTTACAAACACAATGATATACATCATCCTTTCCATATCAGAAAAATTATTTGAATTAATTGTGACATGTGAATTGCCAGTTTGACTCAGCATTCTGTAGCGTTGCTCCATTGCCTGGCTGCTCGCTTTTGCCGAAAATTTCTAAAACGATGTCGTCTATATCTGATCACGTCTCGAATATTGCAGATTTGAAGGAATGTAGCACGGTTGATTGACCTTGCGAGTTTCAGAGAGGAAAAAATGAGCCTGTCCCAGTTATTCTAGTTGATGTTAACAGAGAAACCAGATCAGAGATGTCTCGAAATGGACCCGGTGAATGAATCATTAGGGTTCGATATTTCAATCCGTTAAAAATGGAAGCGTCATAGAATCGCTTTTTTGTCCGCCTGTCGGTCCGACTGTTGAGAACCCTTTTCACTGCGTGTCAAGTTCAACTTCACGTCATGTATTAATGTCTGTGGTCCCAGAGAGGTATCAAAATTTTACGCTTACAAGTCACTCCAATCAAGAGATACGGCCATTTATGTCATATATCCACACTCGAAAACTCACTCGTCAAACCCTGAAAGGTTCTTTCCGTTGATCTGGAATCGTGAAATTTGGCAAGAAGCGATGTTTCACAGTACAAGTAAAGGAAAAGAATCAGAAAATTATTAATTTGTATTTAATTATATTGAATTATAAATTTATATAATTAGTCTGTAAGTAATTACATAAGACAAAAAAATACTTCCTTCTCATGTTTTTAACAATCTGTCTGTTTGCCTGTCAGAATAATATAATTTTAGAAAATACTTTTCGAATTATTTTTTATCAGTCTGTGTATTTGTCTGCCCATCTGTTAGTACTCTTTTTCTCTGAATCAGTTCTGGGTATCAAGTTCATATTTATATCAGATATATAAGTCTATGGGCCCTTGGCGGCGTAAAATTGGAAGCTTATAAATCACTCCAGTCAACAGATACGGCCATTTATGTCACATATTTTGATAATCGAAAACTCACTCAGCGAAGCCTATAGGGTGCTCCCCATTGACTTAAAGTCATGAGATTTGGCAACAACTGAGATTTCCAGTACAAGTAAAGGAAAAAAATCTGAAACTTGTTAAGTTGTAAATATATCACATGAAAATTTTTTTTTTGCCATTTGGACATGCGTTGCATTGATCATCTGTTAAAAGCATAACATACGAACATTCGTGCATCCAAACACAAAATGTATGTTGTAGTCATTTTTTAGCACATAAAGAGAAATGCGTTATTAAATCTTCTCTCCCTGCATACATAAACTGAGGTCCCCTGCTCGCTCGTTCCTGTTTGTTCGGGCTAGGCTGAAGAAATAGTGTAGAAATTCTGAAAAGGTATGGTATTGCCAGGACGAATATGTTGCCAGTATCACATCGACAGCTGCCAAAAAATGGTTGGTATTCTTGATTCTCGACGGGGAGTTTGTGCTGAACCCTTAGTCTGCGAGCCCGTCTCCCACAGGTGCAGTCTTTCTGCTTACATTAGGAGCAGGCAGTATGTTGTTCTGGTAAGCGAGTGCTCGTCACAGACAAGGGTGCCATCAGTAGTGGCCGAGGGAACAGTGACAGAACTACTCTTGTTCTCTATACGTGGTGTCCCAATCCTTTTGGGTCATATTGGAACAGGTAACAGTGGTTCCACAACAGAGTATATTGAGATAGGGAACCAATGATCGAAAATGCATATTTATTGTGTTAAGGACATACACAGCATGCACCACTTAACAACAATGTAGCTCATAGTAACTGTTGCAAGCAACGACTGTCGGTCTCAATGCATGTATTGCAATGATGACTGCAGTTATTCATACTCTTGCAAAGATCTCGTGTGTCCTTTGTGCAGTCGAACAGTAGCAGCTGATAAACAGTGTACACCACTGACCACCAAACATACGTACTGTCCACAACTTGGCTCGTAGCATGTGTGTCATGTGAATAATGCAAGCATCGCACTGGAGCAATAACCTGCGCTGCAGGCACACCACTGTCCCTGCTGTCAGCTGTCCATTGCGTCAGACAGCTTGTGTCATGGTGAGGTGTGTTGCTGTGTACAGTGCACAATGAGTAGTTATAGATGGAACCCTACTTGTCGCAAGAGTTTGCAGACATGTATTTAAAGTGCGGTCCAGTAGGATGTAGTGGCTGTAAAGCAACATGAGTGTACAGAGAATGCTTTTTCAACAGACATTATCCTAATTTGCAGAAGTTTACCTCTGTGGGTACCAACTTGAGAGAGAGAGGTTCATTCACGCCACGGAGAGCCAGCCAAAGTACCCGCCAAAGACTTATCTGAGAAATAGACTTTGAAGAGATGGTGTTAGATCATGTGGCCGATTACCAAGCATTAAGCAACTGTCAATTTACCAGAGAAATGCACCCTTCAAAGGGCAGAGTGTGTAGAGTACTGGTGTAGTAGGTATTACATTCCTATCATAAGGAACGTGTGCAAGCACTGGGACAAAAGGATTTTGAACCCTGCCTCCACTTCTATCAATCCATTATCCTCCACAGTGCTGCACGATCAAACTTCATACAGTTTGTATTGTTTGCTGATGAGGCCTCATTTACCTATGACGGTGGACAGACGAACAGCCAGTTCTGGAAAGAGGACAGTCCCCAGACTACTCATATCAGTGATCATCAGCAAACATTCTCTGTCAAGGTATTTCTGGTTGTTAGCCAATATCACTCGTACGACCTTATTTGCTGCCTCCCCATCTGATTTGTCCACATAACTCGGCGTTTCTGCGAGATATGTTACCACATTTCTTGGAGAATGTACCTTTTGTTGTCCACAGAATTGTGTCGTTTCAACACGTTGGTGCAGCAGCCCACTTTGATGTTAATGTTTGCAAACACGTAAACAACATCCACCCTCATTGTTGGATTGGAAAGGGGAGATCCTGTGCGACAGCCAGCGCGATAGCTGGATCTTACAACCCTTCACCTCTTTCTCTGGGGTTATGTCAAGATGTTGGTGGTGTATGAAACACCCGTTGATACAGCTCAACACCTGCCTGCCAGAGTCCAAGTTGTCTGTCTTCCAGTACAACATTGTTGCTATCGTGCAAGCTTTTGTCATATGCAACGGCTCAGTCGGTGTTTTGACAAGTTTCTACACAGTTTTCACTTCGCTCCAGCTATTCAGAACAATGAAATGTGACATGACTTGGAAAACAGTAGCGTGGTTGACACGACTCCATCAACGGAGAAGCTGGGACGATACAGGAATGATCTATGAGGATATGCTGACATTACTCCGAAATTTTGATCATAGAGACAGCGTCGTGCACGTCAAAAGTTGTGAGAAGGTGGTATGAATGTGGGAAATTTTCAAGGACACTGCGATCCTGAATTTGGAATCATACCACTGTCCATCAATCCGACATCTCAAGCAAATGTATGGTGGTGGAAAGAAAATCGGGTTTACTTGTGTTGCAGATAGGTACAAATACTATTACAAAGGTTGAGCTATAAATAAATGCTTTTTAATAAAACTTTTGCACTTATTTAGATACTCACTACAGCTCCTCAGTTTGGTTCTACGTAACTTGACGTGTAAATAAATAATAATAAAAAACTCTCAGGTAAAGCACAAGTAGCTGTTCTAGGGAACTCACACTGCTACGAACCGAGTGTACACAGAGAGCATACCTCAGAAATGTTCCATATGAAGCTGTGGATTGTTGATGTGGAATGCGAGCTACGTGATCGCTCAGTACACGCAGCAATTCAAAACATAGACTTGTTTCTGCTAAGCTATGAACGCTTTTTTAGTGCAAATAGTGATAGCATCATATGTCAATAAATAAACTGCAATGCTCATTGCAAACAAATAACAATCATGATGCAGTCGAAAAGAAGCGACAACGTGGACAACAGTACAGATAGCAAAACCTCACTGCAGCATGCAAAACGCAAACAAAAGAAATAAATGGACAGATCGAACTGTACACTATCTTCACAAACAGAATATACAATCATTATGTCCATCCATAAGACAATATATGTACTAATACATCCTCTTTCAGCCAAACTGCACAATTATATGCATGTATATTAATGCTTAATCTATTGTATTCCATGTACGCCATACCGGAGATGCCTGTCCTGCGAAAGAGCAAGACCTAGCCACCTGTATCCGTTGCTGATGATGAAGTCCCACCAGACTCCTTGACAGAGCATAGGGCAACGATGTAGGAGATCCACAGTGTCGTACTAGGCAAGGTCCTAGTGGAGGTGGTTTCCCATTGCTTTCCTCCGACCGTAATGGGGATGAATGATGATGATGAAGACGACACAACAACACCCAGTCATCTCGAGGCAGGTGAAAATCACTGACGCCGCCGGGAATCGAACCCGGGACCCAGTGCTCGGAAAGCCAGAACGCTACAGCGAGACCACGAGCTGCGGACTGTATCCAGTAACCAGCCACAAATCCTGGCATCTCTTCCAATGTTCCTGTCTGCACCTGAGAGTCATGGCACCAACTACCGTCTACCAGCAAGAGCAATCCGGAAATCTGTTGGAACGTCTATCATCGCAACAGCAAACAATTGTAATAGATGTTGTAAAAATGTGATAATTCTTAATCCTACTCAGTTTTGTAAAGATTTAAGATTTTGATTTGTGAGAAGGAACGTTTATTACAAAATCACAAAATGTGACCTTTACATGAAAAAGCTGTGTAACAGGCTCTTGCACAAAAGAACTGTTTAAAAACTGAATGTTTATGTAATAATTCTGCTTGACATGAATTATCACGAACATTTTATTGATTTCAGAAGCTAATGTGTTTTCAAAATGTCATGACAAAATACCAATGAATTTCTATATTATTCATACTGTCTTGTAACATGTTACATATTATTGTACTTTGCTATCCTAATTTCAAATGATTTTCAGTTAAAAAGTACACTGAGGAATGTAAGACCATCCCTTGGTTTTTTACCTTGTTTTCCTTGGGACCGCATCTGAATAGGTGGAGTAGTAATTACAGTTCGGTACAAGTTGGAACACAGGCTTCAGTCAAATAACATGGGCAACAGTAAAGTTTAAATGTAAATGTACTCAAATTATCACCGTTTTTCTGAAATGAAAGAAGTGGTATCCGTGTAACATGTAAAACTGAATTTGTGACCATGTACTATGAAAACAACAAATAAAGTGACGTTAGTTAAATGCTGATCTCCAACAGTCAAAACAGTATCATCTCAACATTTACGGGGTATTTTATAACGTCCCCAACTTTTACACGAAATTTACCCAAAGTAATGTAACTATGCCAGACACCTCTAGATAATACATCGATAATCATACGAAGATCATAACGTGTAAGTAGTATAAACAGTCCTCAAACAAGGGCGCCGTTCTCTTTCGTTTTTTACTCTGCTCCTTTGCTCTTTTCTTTCTGCCATTGTGTTTGTCTCTCTCGGTTGGCTTGATTCGCATTACGCAGTTAATTCTATGGGTTTGAAGAATCTGAAGATCTTTCTTAGATTATTACTTACTTATTTGCAACTGTTATTAGAAATCAGAAAACCAAGTGCGTACTTTTGAATGTCTCTCATTTCATTTAGAGGATCTTTTGTTTTCAATATTATGCTGTATGAAATAGTGTAAATTGACTTTTATTTCCTTAAAATATACTGTTAAAGTTTAATCATATTTCATTTATAAACCTGTCCTCCCTTTACAGATTCTCAATTTTGTGTATTTTCTTGGAAGCTGTTCTTTTGGTTATTATATTTCATGCGCCATAGTCTTTTGTTTGTGAAATACGATAGAACCTGCAGTTATTTTAGTATCACAAAGTCCGATAATCAGTTTAATACTAATTTCCGCAAGGACACATATTTCAGTTCACAGTCAGTAACAAATTTTACCAAGCTGTGAGCCATTTGCTACTTTCAGAAGACATTGCATTAACTTTTGTAAAATTTCTGAATTAAATTAATCATTTAATGAAAGGAGCTCCAGTTTATTTTAACGTAGCCGCCATTGCTTCTCATTTTAATATAAAAGTAGTTCACAACCTGAAGTTGTCTTTCATATTGTGTATATAATTCTTACAATTTCATGTTTGTAATTACGTGTATTTTCTGTTCCATGTATGAAACACATAACTAATGTCTGCAATTGAGAAGCATAAGGAGAGTGAACCAAGAAAAGGGATAACAAAAGTAAAAGCACGATAAGAAGTCGTAACTGTAAGGTATGGGACAACAGTGTTTATCACGCAAGAAATACGACAGTGTAATGTTGACAGCACAGTGTCTCCCATCGCCTTTCTCTCTCTCTCTGTCTCTCTCTTTCCTCCTTATTTTTGTAATGTCCAGTGGAGGAAGACTACAAAATATGAAAACTACACGAACGTAACCTGCAAGACAGCTCAACAACATTTTACTGCATCTCTTTCTCCCGATATATCGGAAACAAATAGCATTTGCGTATTACCATCGACCATAGTGGTGATCTCATTAAATATATATGTATTTGTGCACTGGAGCAGGCCATCAGTGATCGAAGTCGCTCCCATAGACCTGTGTACACTACTTATCTCCTTGTTGTACCTCCCTGCAAGTTTCAGTGGGGATCAAGTCAGCATGCATAACTTTTCCAGACTTTTGAGTTCCTGTCAACTGTAGCACTACACGAGTCTGCTGATACATTCTATGATGTGTCGGTGTCAGACATTGAAATGTTTCCAGGCTCCGAGTTTTCACTATATCCTTCACATTCTGCACTCGTAGTCTCACAGAGCTACAAAACGACTATCACTATACTTTCATCTATGTAGTTCGATTAATTTCATGCTCATCCCATCGGAAATGGGTGCATGTAGATCATCAGAAAGACGGATATTCGTATGAATTTTTTAGTACGTTGATGTATATTACATGTATAAAATCAAAGCACACCTGGTTATCTTAGCAATATGAGCATATTCATATAGAAGAAATGTGGAGAATATGACCTAAAAACGGTAAAAAAGTACGAAAATAGAGGGAAAGTACATATAAACTCAGGAGAGATACGACAAAATGCGGGAAAATTAAGGGAGAATGAGAGAGTATTTACGTGTCTGTTTACTGCTGGCAAGTTCTTGTTCATGGAAACGAGTGTGTGACAGCAAAAGAGATATGAGAAAAATCGAAGTGATCATCGACAACAATAAGGAAGGCAGCCTGAGTAGACTGTTTAATATGGATGGCATAGAAATGTAGAGAAACAAAATTAAATATGTCAGATCACAAGCCCTGGTGTGATCACAGACTTACCTGTAACCTTAGAAAAGACATCATATTTGCGCCAGTGACTTTTTTATTTCACAGTTGCAGTTTTGGCCTCAGGCCATTATCAAGTGAGATGTTATGGCTTTACGCCATGTCAACCTAAAATGAGCTGACACATTTATATGCCGTTGTCATTACAGTTAAATACACTCGTGACTTTGTTACATAGTGTGAGCACAAATTCCCGTATGCCATGAAACAACGTGGTCTGTAGATACACATGTTCATTAGCCCATCACTAGTCACTTATGCAGCAAACTGCAGCGGCAGATTACTGTTTACAGGCTACTGGATCGGAGCGTGGAATGTCAGATCCCTTAATCAGCCGGTAAGTTAGAAAATTTAAAAAGGGAAATGGATAGGTTAAAGTTAGATATAGTGGGAATTAGTGAAGTTCAGTGGCAGGAGGAACAAGACTTTTGGTCAGGTGATTACAGGGTTATAAATACAAAATAAAATAGGGGTAATGCAGGAGTAGGTTTAATAATGAATAAAAAAATAGGAGTGCGGGCTAGCTACTACAAACAGCATAGTGAACGCATTATTGTGGCCACGATAGACACAAAGCCCATGCCTACTACAGTAGTACAAGTTTATATGCCAACTAGCTCTGCAGATGATGAAGAAATTGAAGAAATGTATGATGAGATAAAAGAAATTATTCAGCTAGTGAAGGGAGACGAAAATTTAATAGTCATGGGTGACTGGAATTGGTCAGTAGAAAAAGGGAGAAAAGGAAACATAGTAGGTGAATATGGATTGGGGGGAAGAAATGAAAGAGGAAACCGCCTTGTAGAATTTTGCACAGAGCATAACTTAATCATAGCTAACACTTGGTTCAAGAATCATAAAAGAAGGTTGTATACCTGGAAGAATCCTGGAGATACTAAAAGGTATCAGATAGATTATATAATGGTAAGACAGAGATTTAGGAACCAGGTTTTAAATTGTAAGACATTTCCAGGGGCAGATGTGGATTCTGACCACAATCTATTGGTTATGAACTGCAGATTGAAACTGAAGAAACTTCAAAAAGGTGGGAATTTAAGAAGATGGGACCTGGATAAACTGAAAGAACCAGAGGTTGTAGAGAGTTTCAGGGAGAGCATAAGGGAACAATTGACAGGAAAGGGGGAAAGAACTACAGTAGAAGAAGAATGGGTAGCTCTGAGGGATGAAGTAGTGAAGGCAGCAGAGGATCAAGTAGGTAAAAAGGCGAGGGCTAATAGAAATCCTTGGGTAACAGAAGAAATATTGAATTTAATTGATGAAAGGAGAAAATATAAAAATGCAGTAAATGAAGCAGGCAAAAAGGAATACAAACGTCTCAAAAATGAGATTGACAGGAAGTGCAAAATGGCTAAGCAGGGATGGCTAGAGGACAAATGTAAGGATGTAGAGGCTTGTCTCACTTGGGGTAAGATAGATACTGCCTACAGGAAAATTAAAGAGACCTTTGGAGAGAAGAGAACCACTTGTATGAATATCAAGAGCTCAGATGGCAACCCAGTTCTAAGCAAAGAAGGGAAGGCAGAAAGGTGGAAGGAGTATATAGAGGGTTTATACAAGGGCGATGCACTTGAGGACAATATTATGGAAATGGAAGAGGATGTAGATGAAGATGAAGTGGGAGATAAGATACTGCGTGAAGAGTTTGACAGAGCACCGAAAGACCTGAATCGAAACAAGGCCCCGGGAGTAGACAACATTCCATTAGAAGTACTGATGGCCTTGGGAGAGCCAGTCATGACAACACTCTACCATCTGGTGAGCAAGATGTATGAGACAGGCGAAATACCCTCAGACTTCAAGAAGAATATAATAATTCCAATCCCAAAGAAAGCAGGTGTTGACAGATGTGAAAATTACTGAACTATCAGTTTAATAAGTCACAGCTGCAAAATACTAACGCGAATTCTTTACAGACAAATGGAAAAACTGGTAGAAGCGAACCTCGGGGAAAATCAGTTTGGATTCCGTAGAAATGTTGGAACACGTGAGGCAATACTAACCTTATGACTTATCTTAGAAGAAAGATTAAGAAAAGGCAAACCTACGTTTCTAGCATTTGTAGACTTAGAGAAAATCTTTTGCAACATTAACTGGAATACTCTCTTTCATATTCTGAAGGTGGCAGGGGTAAAATACAAGGAGCGAAAGGCTATTTACAATTTGTACAGAAACCAGATGGCAGTTATAAGAGTCGAGGGGCATGAAAGGGAAGCAGTGGTTGGGAAAGGAGTGAGGCAGGGTTGTAGCCTCTCCCCAATGTTATTCAATCTGTATATTGAGCAAGCAGTAAAGGAAACAAAAGAAAAATTCGTAGTAGGTATTAAAATTCATGGAGAAGAAGTAAAAACTTTGAGGTTCGCCGATGACATTGTAATTCTGTCAGAGACAGCAAAGGACTTGGAAGAGCAGTTGAACAGAATGGACAGTATCTTGAAAGGAGGATATAAGATGAACATCAACAAAAGCAAAACGAGGATAATGGAATGTAGACAAATTAAATTGGGTGATGCTGAGGGGATTAGATTAGGAAATATTTTTGGATATGTTGCATCTCTGTTGTGTGTGCAGCAAACTATCAGATCTCGCTGGTACATGTTAATGATGGATGCGTATCTGCAGGATGTGAACAAATTTTGGTTTTTGTTTAGCATTTTTATATGTGTGATGTTCATTATGGTTAAAATATCTACAAGTATGAATAATGATACGTGGTAACAGTAAGTAAATTACATGTCATAACAGTCTGGTGAGTTTAATCATTTGTTACCATTACCTAAGATGCACTTGATGTGTAACAGGTGATTAAGATTAATATTTCTTTACAGAATTTGGCTGGAGTACACATACGGGGTTGGTGGCTCTTGCATTGTGTGCTGATGGAAGTTTATTGATACTGGTCACAGGCAATTGGATGGCAGTATATGAAAGCCAATAAGAATCACTTAATATAATTATTCCTTTCAGTAGGTGAAATGAATTGATTGTTTTAGTTTTAATATGCAGAGCGCCAAAATAACTTATACATTTCTGGTTATTATGAATTTTAGGGTGGGTTACTGGTTTTCATAGTTGTCTGATGAATGGAAAAAACTAGATGTAGTGCCACAATGACCTGTAGTGAAGCCTGAGGCCTAGGTGAGGGATGGAGTCTGATCACTTTACTGTGAGTTGGTGAAGCCAACTAATGTGGATGGAAGAAAACGTAGGTGTGCTGATGGGACTCATCTGCAGAGTACTAGTAGTGGAAGACCTTGAAACATTGGAATTTGACAGTGCAGATGTGAGCTACAAAGCCAATGAAGCTCAAGACAGAAGTATGACTGAAATAAAAAACTGATGTGTACTGTAGCCTGAGATATATGTTCAACATTGCAGTAATCTACATGTGTGCTGTACTTGCGATTTGGCCAGAAACTATGACTAGTTGATTAAATTGTAACCTAACTGAATAAAATACCAGCTAACTTTCTTTAGGGGCTATAGAAAATTCCGAATGAGCTTCGAGATTTGCAGTTGACAGCTGGCTTTGTAAGTGCACTTTCATCCAGTGTTTTATGTATTTGCCTGTCTGCTGTCATGCAATAAAAAAAGACATATGCCATCTAAACAGTGATTTTTGTTTTATTGTGTCTTGTATCAGCAGTTAAGTTTTGCCACTAATATAGTAGACACTACAGTCAACTTCAATTTGGTGCATAATTGGCACATACATCTCTCAAAAAATGAAACTTCATTTTATATGTAAACTCTATTGAGCCTAGTATGAGTAGCTTTGTGGTATGTATTTTGTACTGAGCTTGAATATGAGTACTTTTTTAAACATTACAGAAGAAGGAAACCTATAGCCTTGACAGAAAAAGAAATTAGGCAAGTCAGAGTAAATGTAGCTAATGTTGCAACTTTCTATTATTGGATTTTCATACTAAATAGTTAATGAATAGACACTCTTTTAACATGTTCTCTGAGCAATCATTTTGCAAGTATGAAATGTAAACAAAAATATTTTATGTGGGAAAATATACGTTAGCTTTCTGAAATGAATCTGATTATATATTTCAGCAATTACTTTCCTTACCCAGGAATGCCAATAATTTAAGAGAACACTGACTACAGGCACATAGATATTTACTTTACTGCAAAACTATTAGTATTTTAAGATTTCTTAATTCCAGCATAATAAATTCATTCTCGTTTTTCGGTCACAAATGTTGCAATGAATTGGCCACATGAAATTTATTAGTGCTTTCAGATGTTTAAAGCTGAATTTGAACTGACATCAGATCCCATCAGAACGAAAAACTGTTTTTATAAACACAAACACCGATTTACTACGAAATATCCTACGCATAGCATTTGCAACTTCCGAAAATTCTCGAAACTGCGTTTTGTTTCAAGTTGATATACATTTAAATTCTGGGTGAAAGACTTTTTGATCGAGGATGACATTGCTAAAATGGGGTCAAGCTTGCTTTACTTCCATTTCTTTAAAATCTGATAGATACTTCCAGATAAAATATTAAGCTGAGATATCATTCCTTATTACACATTAAACTATGCGGAGCTTATGGCCTCTATTTTGTTCATAATATATTTTGTAACTTAGTATTTTTTGTAATATTTCTTCTATTGACATTTTCAAATATTTCTGGCTGCTTTGAATAAGGTTATTTTTTCTATTGTGTTAATTGTGTCTTTAACTGCTGTACAGTGATGCATAGTATTTCAACCAATCTCTACAACTGCAAAATTTGAGTCTTCACTATTACTCTTCCCTCTGCCATAACTAGGTATCTCTCAGGATTTACTGTTAGATCACAATACTCACTTCAACAAATATGCAAATATTATATCAGTGAGCATTTCTCTGCTACAAATAGCTATCTTGAATTGCCCAGGCGTTCCTTAATAAGAACTGTGAATGATATGGTAACTGTAATGCCAGAGGCAGATGTCTTGAACTACACAACTGCAACACCTGAACTTCATACAGGGAAATATTTGTTGTCTGTGTGTGATGGTAACACTGTTTATATTGGCAACAAAGTTTGGTGAGTATTTTTTCTCCATTTTTATGGTTTTTTCCTGTTTATTTCATAAAGACTGAAAAAATCAGGGGTGTTTGTTTGGTTTCAGAGCTCTCTTGTAGTACTAATTTGTTAGTAATGAGACCCAGAGGGAAAATATGATTGAATTTGTTGTACAGAATTTGCAGTCTCTTGCTTGTATGTATAACAATATTCTTCTGAAATACTGTAGCTTTGAAATCAAATTTCAACACTTTATTTCTCCTTTCAGTTTCCTTCATTTTCTATGGATGCAAAGTGGAAACATTTTTTGTTTAATTTTTGTCAAGCTGAAGAGTAAGGAAAGTTTGAAATATAGAATGCACAATATACTAGAATATCTTTCTGTTCTTCTGTAAGTACTCTTGATTCTTCATGTTTCCTGAGTGAGAAACCACTCATATCAGTCACTTTCCCTATACTTTCCTTGCCAGTGACAACAATCATGATTCATATTCGTCATCAGATCATCATCATAAGTTATCTGCTATATTAGCAGGTCCTTTGCCTCTCCATTTTCTGCGATCCATTGCTTCCTTCTTAAGGCTGCTGTATGTTGTACCATCCATCATGTCATCCAGTATCTGGAATCTCTTCCTTCCTCACTTCCTTTTCCCTTCTACATAATCTTCTAAAACTGTTTTGATCAGTCCGTCATTCTTTCTTAATATATGCCCAATAAAATTTCTTTTTCTTCTCTTTATTACATCTAGTAACTGTCTTTTCTCTCCCACTCTTCTCAATACCTCTTAATTTTTTGCTCTGTCCATCCAACTTATTCTTTCCATTCTCCACCATGTCCAGATCTCAAAAGCCTCCAGCGTTTCTCTGTCTTTCTTTCTCATAGTCCATGTTGTTTCAGCACCATATAGAATAACACTCCACACAAGACATGTTATGAGTCTCTTGCTGAGTTCTCTGTCCAGACCGCTGCAGAAAATTCTCCTTTTCTTATAAAACGCCTCTTTTGCCATTGCTATCCTTGTTTTAATTTCTGTGATGCACTTCCAGTCAGTGTCTATCCTGCTTCCAAGATACTTAAAATTTTGCACCTGTTCTAGTATTTCTCCATTCAGCATAATTTTTATTTCCTTATTTCCTCCTAGTGCCAATACTTTTGTTTTATTTGTGTTAATTTTCATTCCATATTTTTTTCCATTAGTTTCAATGGTGTCCACCAAATCCTGCAATTCTTTTTCCCTGTGGCTAGAAGGACCATATCATCAGCAAACCTCAAACACCCTACTCTACTTCCTCCAATTTCTATACCTTTGTCTTCTATTGAGCATGGGTCAATCATATTTTCCAAGTAGAGGTTGAAAAGAGTAGGTGATAGACAGCATCCTTGTCTTACTCCTTTTCCTAGTCCGATCCAGTTTGTACTTTCTCCTCTCACTTTAATTGAAACTTTTTGATTAAGATATAATGAGTTTACAAGTCTTCTGGTTTCCCAGGCCACTCTCTTTTCCCTCATTATAGTTGCCAGCTTGTCCCAAACCACATTGTCAAATGCCTTTTCTAGATCGATGAAGCACATACACTCCTGGAAATGCAAAAAAAAACACATTGACACCAGTGTGTCACACCCACCATACTTGCTCCGGACACCGCTTGTATCCCGTGCCACCCAACGTGCTCTAGAAGGTGTAAGTCAACTACCCTGGCCAGCAAGATCTCCGGATCTGTCCCCCATTGAGCATGTGTGGGACTGGATGAAGCGTCGTCTCACGCGGTCTGCACGCCCAGCACGAACGCTGGTCCAACTGAGGCGCCAGGTGGAAATGGCATGGCAAGCCGTTCCACAGGACTACATCCAGCATCTCTACGATCGTCTCCATGGGAGAATAGCAGCCTGCATTGCTGCGAAAGGTGGATATACACTGTACTAGTGCCGACATTGTGCATGCTCTGTTGCCTGTGTCTATGTGCCTGTGGTTCTGTCAGTGTGATCATGTGATGTATCTGACCCCAGGAATGTGTCAATAAAGTTTCCCCTTCCTGGGACAATGAATTCACGGTGTTCTTATTTCAATTTCCAGGAGTGTATATAGGTCTCTTCCTTTTTCAATAAACCTTTCTCCCAAGATTCGTACGAGCCCTATTGCATCTCTGGTGCCCATATTCCGTCTACAGCCAAACTGATCCTTGCCAAGATTCTCCTCCATTACTTTTTCAAGTCTTTTATTAATTATTCTTAACATCACTTTGGCTGCATGTGAAATGAGGCTGATTGTCCTGTGCTCGTTGCATTTCTTGGTTCCTTGATTTTTCGGTAATGGAATCATTACTGCTGTCAGAAAGTCCTCAGGCCATTTACCACTGCCATATATTTTATTACGTAATCTCAATATTTCTCTTATTCCGTCTTGGTTTAAGCATTTTAATATTTCTCCCGGTGTCGTATCTATACCTACTGCTTCACATTTTTCATTGCAGCTATGGCAGACTTTACTTCTTCCATTATGATGGTTGGTCCTCTCTCGTCGTCACTTACACTGTTGTGTGATTCAAGTTCCAGAGTTTTGGGTTTGCTATTTGTGTCATGTAGCTCTTTTAGATATTCTTCCCATCTCTGGAGGACGTCGTCACGATCTTTGTACACTACCTCTTTGTCTTTACTCAAAATTTCCATAGTAGCACTTCCTGCCCTGCTTTGTTCCCATGTCATAGTCATTACTCTGTTGTATAGTAGGTTGTATCTTCCCTTCCTGTCCAGTTCTTCAATTTCATCACATTACTCTTTTAGCCATTTTTTCCTAGCCTGCTCTGTTTCTCTTCGCAGTTCATTATTGAACCTTCGGTATCTCTTTCTTGCATCTTCAGTGCTCTTGTTTTTCAATTTTCTTCTCTCCTCCATCTTGGAAATCATTTCTTGTGTGACCCATGGTTTTTTGACCTTTTCCCTTTTACATATCCTATATTTTGCTTTCCTGCTTTAATGATTCCTTCTTTCAGCATATTCCAGTACTCGTTGGCATTATGTGGTGGTTCTTTGTCTCATAATGTGTTGAGAAACTCCCTAGACAGCACTTCTGTAGTTTGTTCTTTGTTGGATCTTATCTTTTCTAGATCCCACATCTTCACCATGGTCATCTTCTTCAGTTTTTTCATTCTTATTTCTATTTCTGCCATAAGTACGTTGTGGTCACTATTAATGTCTGCATCTGGTAATGTGTGCACCTTCTTGATTCAATTCCTGTATCTTTCTTCTACCAGTATAAAATCGATTTGGTTTCTATAGTTATCCCCTGGTGATATCCATGTGTAGAGCCTCCTCTTGTGGTTCTTGAACCATGTGTTTGCCGCTATCAGCTGCCTTTCCCTGTAGAAGTCAATTAGCCATTCACCTCTATCATTTCTCTTTCCAAGACCATGACTGTATACTATGTCTCCCAGTTTCCCTTTTCCCACAATGGCGTTCCAGTCTCCCATTACTATTTTGCACCATTTTTTATTTTCATCTATTATTCTCTCTATTACATTTTACGTTTCCTCTACAATTTGGTCATCATGTTCTGAAGTTGGCATATACACCTCGACAATCAGTAAATCTTTTTGTGCTCCTTTCAGCCTTACACCAATAATCCAGTCATTTGCATAGTCTACATATTCCACACATTTAGCCAACCATCAGATATATCTCCTTCTATTTTGGAATATCAACTAACATCTGGTGATGAATCAGATGAAGAGCCACAAAAATGAGCAAATGTTAATTTGAAGCAATTAAAGCCAACTAATGGTAACAAAGTTCAGAGCTATTGTAGACAGCCAATGAAGGTGACATTACCAATGTGCACCCCTTTAAAGAACAGAATTTAGAGACATAGAGAAACACTTTCAAGGACAAGCAACCCCATAAAAAATGTAGAAACATTGATAACACAGGGATATAAATATTTTCAAAATCAGATACCAGTGCAAAGAATCCTACATTTCATTCAGGGAACTCCATGTTCCAGGAGCTTACATGAAAGATCCATGTTGAGACAACTGCAGAAGTAAATGTCATAAAAAGTTTGTCCATGCAGAAAGACTGAACATTTTTAAAGATATTGCAAATTAGAACTGTATAAAAAACAGACTTTAGTTGCTTTAAAAAAAGCCAGCACATGAGTGAACTCAAAAAGGAACTTCACTATTATGTTCTACTTCCTATGAAGAACAGAATGAATCCAAGACTGCAAGACCATGTTTCTGAATAAACTTGGAATCCGTTAAGGCGTTGTGGTAACAGTGATGAATAAAACAGCAGTCGAAAACACAAGTGAAGAAGGCAGAAGGACCATCATCTAAGGAAATTTAATTCACCAGAAATTTGGGATGGTGTGAGGAATCATGCTGAAAGTTTTTCAGTGGCTAAGTCTTACTACTTTCACACTGGAAAAATAATAAAATATCTTAGATTGTCACTTAACATCACACTTGTGTGATCCCTGTATAAATTTGTGCATACAGACCATATTTACAGAAAGACATTTCAGAGGATTATAGTCTCTGTTTTCATCATCCTAAAAAAAAAGATCAGTGATGTCTATACATGGCCTAGAGTACCGCTGGGGTCAATAAAGGAACACTGACACCTGATTATTATGCTAATCTTTTAGAAACAGACAGTGTTTGTGAGGAGAAAAAACAAGAGATGGAGTGAGCCCAAAACTTGTATAGGACTTCTGTAAGCTGCAACTTCTGTTTCCAGCAACTGATCCCATTAACAATGGGTTGTTTTATAAGCAGCGACTGAATTTTTTAAAATTTTATAGACAATGACATAAAGTCAAAACAAGAAGAGTGTTTAATGTGTTCGGAAATACAGGGAAAACGAAGAAGATATGAGATAGCAACTTATAGCAACAACAGAAACTTATATCGCCACATCCGCTGCAAGCACCCGGTTGCTGTTGGTGAAAAATTTACGTGTGTTTTGTGCGGGTATTCTACTCCTAGAGCAGATGCTCTAAAGCATCATGAGAATGCTGTGCATAACACAGAACGCAAAAATATAGTACTGTGTGCTTTATGTGACTTTGGCAGCTCAAATAGAAACGGAATGCTTCAACATTATTCATTGCTCCATGATCTAGTTATCTGCGAAGAAAATCATGAATTTTGTGATCAGAGTAAATTTTATGAATGGAAACGTGAATTAGAAAAAGATACTGTGAGTGAATTTGTACATGCAAGAGGACAATGTAATAAAAGTGCGGAGGGAAGCAGCAAGTTGTATTTTAAATGCCACCGTGATGGAAATTACAGACCCCGTGGAAGCAATAAGCGTCACTTAAAACTAATGAGCAGTAATAAAATTGGTGGTCACTGCCCATCTAGAATGGACGTGACACTTTATCCATCAGGCCGAGTGAAAGTTATCTTTTGTAGCACACATGTGGGTCATCAGCAGGAGATGGGACGTTTGAGGCTTTCGAAATTTGAAAGAGAGGAAATAGCAAAGAAAATTGCTATGAAAATCCCGTTTGATCACATTCTCGACTCCCTTAGATATCCGATTCAAGATAGTGGTTTGCAGCGTCATAACTTGCTGTCAAGAAAAGATATCCACAATGTAGCACAAAGTTACAACCTGAAGTCTGAGGCTATAAGACATAAAAACGATTGTACTAGTGTGGAATCGTGGGTGAGGGAGATGCAGGAGACAGGATCTGTTGTCCAGTACTACAAACCACAAGGTGTTGCATCACAAGAATACAATCTGCAAAATGAAGATTTCATTTTAATAATAATGAACGAACCTCAAAAAGATATGTTGGTGAAATTTGGAGGTAACTGTGTTTGTATGGACAGCACCCATAGTTTAAATGACTATGGGTTCGAATTGACAACGTTATTAGTGTTAGATGAATTATGGCAGGGATTTCCATGTTCGTTCATGTTTTCCAATAGAGGAGATCTTCCAGTTATGGAAGTTTTTTTACGTGTCATAAGAAACACACTGCAAGTCCCAGTACATACAAATGTGTTGATGTCTGACATGGCAGATGTATTTTTCAATGCCTGGTGCAAAATAATGACTCCACCTAAGCAAAGATTGTTCTGTTCATGGCATGTTGACAGAGCGCGGAGAAAAAATCTGTGTAGGGTAAAGGGACACGAAAATCAAGTGCAAGTGTATAAGTTAATTAGAACATTAATGGAGCACAACAACCGAGAAAGTTTTCAGGGAATTTTAGAAGTGGCTATACACTACATGAAAACAGAACCGGACCTTTCGGAATTTGGGATGTATTTTGAAAAAACCCTCAAGGCCACATCTACAAATTGGGCATATTGTTACCGACAGCACAACACTCCAAACACCAACATGCATTTAGAAAGAATGTACGGTGTGATCAAACTCATATATTTGAAGGGAAAGAAGCCCAAGCGACTGGATGTGGCCATCCATGCACTTATGCACTACTTGCGAGACAAGTTGGGTGACAGGTTGATTCATTTGAATAAAGGAAAACTGACGACCAAATTATCAACCATAAGGCAACGGCATCTATCATCAGAGCAGCTGAAACGTGAAAATGTTATTTGTGGAGATGGAGAGTGGGAAGTAGTATCAGCAAACAATGAGGATACATACATTGTAAAAAAATTGCAAGGCAGTCTATGCAAATGTGAGCTACGTTGCTCTGACTGCAATGCTTGTATTCATGAATACATTTGTAGTTGTGTTGATTCAGCTATCAAATTCAACATGTGCAAACATATTCATTTAGTTTGCACATTTACAGCTGAAAAAGTTGATAGCGAACCTGAGTCCTCGGACACTGACTTGATTGTCTGTGAGCCAGGTAGTGGTGATAATCAGGACGTCATAATAAAGGAGTTGCAAAACCCTGTCTCATTGAGACACATTAAAAGCCTGGAACACAAACGAGAAAAGCTTTTGCAACAGTTTAATTTATGTTTGAATGAAGCCACATCTGAAGAGGCATGTGAAGTCATCAGTAAATGTCTGTCCTCTCTGATGCCCACTCTTGAAGCTATGCAGTCTACATCAACTAAATTACCTGCCCTTTCATCAAGCAAAGTTTCTCGATTTGAGCCTCAGAAAAGGTTTGTGGCCACCAAAAGGAAACGGGAAACAACATGTGTGCCAATCATGAAGCCTGACATCTCGGAAAGAAGAAATATTGTCACTGGACTACTACCAACACCTCAAGATGAGGGATTGGGCAGTGACTGATATACACTTTGCAGGAGGGGTCTTGAGATTCAATATCGAGACTTGGAATGGAGACTATACACAGTTCTTGAGTGAATGTTTAGAACCCTATTATTCTTGAATTGCTTTATTGATTTATTGATCCATTTACATCTACAGCTGCACAATGTGCAAGAGATATTTGAATTTTTATGTTAATATTAACAGTTTTACATATAATATACATTTCTACACAATAAAACACATTAATATATTAATAAATGATGAATACTTAAATAAATGTTGTTACACTATATACAGAGAGAGAAAATACAAACGTTCTTCTGAATGAGACTGCATTGGGTTAACATAGAAAAATTTATTTTTGTAGGTATTCATTTACTGTGTAAAAGCAGTCATCAGCCCAGTACAACTTCAATTTATATTTGAAGTGACCAATGTTTTGTATGTGTTTAATGGTATGTGGTAAAGCATTGTATAGATTGATACTAGGATGGTTTAGACCATTTTGAAATTACTTTGTGTTGGCGCTTTGAACAAGTATATCCAATTTTTGTCTTGTATCATAGCTGTGTATTGCATGATGTTTGAGTGATGAGTGGTCTTTTTGTACGTAAGTTTTGCTTTAAATACATTATATTTTCATGTATATATATGCTAGGAAGTGGCAGGATCATACTTTTTTGAAACAGTGGTCTACATGATTTGCTATTGTCTATCCCTTCCATTATTCTTAAAAAAAATTTTTTTTGAATTATGAGTGTTTTGATGACATCTCCAGAATTTCCCCAGAACATAATCCCGTACCACAGGTGAGAGTTTACAACTGCATAATATATGCACTGAAGAGTGTTGTAGCTGGTACAAATTTTAATGTATGTAACACAAAACAATAAGTACATAATTTTTTGTTCATTTGCTTAATATGTGCTTTCCATTTCAAGTTGTCTTGTAGATGAAGTCCAAGAAATTTGGTACAGGCTGTTTTGGCAATTGTCTGTCCATATATCTCTAGATTTGGTGATATAAGATTTTTTGTTAGCGCTGTGTGAACATCCATAGCTACAGTTCTCCAGTGTTTAGTATTAAGTCATTCTCATCAAAGTTAACATTTTAGCCTTGCATTCTCTTACATTTTTTACAAAAACAAATAAAACATATTTTTTTAATTCACTGGTGTACTGAAGTTTTTCTCATATTTTGGAGATGAGGAGCAAGATCAATCACCTCCTTAGCCTCTCCATTTCTGATTGATGAAATACGTAGCAAAAGGTGGGTAACTCTTCATTCTATTATATATACCAATATATATCTGCAAATTTTTATAGCACTCTTTGAGGCTTTTTAAAGAGGCACTCCATATGTAAATGGAGTGGGGAAAAAAATCTAATAATCAGCACAGAGGGCATAACCTCTGTCATACTCTTCAGAATGAAAATCAGCATATAGATTTGTTTTATCTACATGGCCACACTACTGATTATATTTCAAAACCATTCTCCCTGAATATAATTGTGGATGTATCAAATGTTGCCATTAAGGAATTGTGCTGACAATGATTTACCCACACACCAAACTTTAGGCTTGTCAGCAATTCAAACCAATTTTCATCAAAATGGTAACTGATGAAATTTTAATATACACTCCTGGAAATGGAAAAAAGAACACATTGACACCGGTGTGTCAGACCCACCATACTTGCTCCGGACACTGCGAGAGGGCTGTACAAGCAATGATCACACGCACGGCACAGCGGACACACCAGGAACCGCGGTGTTGGCCGTCGAATGGCGCTAGCTGCGCAGCATTTGTGCACCGCCGCCGTCAGTGTCAGGCAGTTTGCCGTAGCATACGGAGCTCCATCGCAGTCTTTAACACTGGTAGCATGCCGCGACAGCGTGGACGTGTACCGTATGTGCAGTTGAAGGACTTTGAGCGAGGGCGTATAGTGGGCATGCGGGAGGCCGGGTGGACGTACCGCCGAATTGCTCAACACGTGGGGCGTGAGGTCTCCACAGTACATCGATGTTGTCGCCAGTGGTCGGCGGAAGGTGCACGTGCCCGTCGACCTGGGACCGGACCGCAGCGACGCACGGATGCACGCCAAGACCGTAGGATCCTACGCAGTGCCGTAGGGGACCGCACCGCCACTTCCCAGCAAATTAGGGACACTGTTGCTCCTGGGGTATCGGCGAGGACCATTCGCAACCGTCTCCATGAAGCTGGGCTACGGTCCCGCACACCGTTAGGCCGTCTTCCGCTCACGCCCCAACATCGGGCAGCCCGCCTCCAGTGGTGTCGCGACAGGCGTGAATGGAGGGACGAATGGAGACGTGTCGTCTTCAGCGATGAGAGTTGCTTCTGCCTTGGTGCCAATGATGGTCGTATGCGTGTTTGGCGCCGTGCAGGTGAGCGCCACAATCAGGACTGCATACGACCGAGGCACACAGGGCCAACACCCGGTATCATGGTGTGGGGAGCGATCTCCTACACTGGCCGGTACACCACTGGTGATCGTCGAGGGGACACTGAATAGTGCACGGTACATCCAAACCGTCATCGAACCCATCGTTCTACCATTCCTAGACCGGCAAGGGAACCTACTGTTCCAACAGGACAATGCACGTCCGCATGTATCCCGTGCCACCCAACGTGCTCTAGAAGGTGTAAGTCAACTACCCTGGCCAGCAAGATCTCCGGATCTGTCCCCCATTGAGCATGTGTGGGACTGGATGAAGCGTCGTCTCACGCGGTCTGCACGCCCAGCACGAACGCTGGTCCAACTGAGGCGCCAGGTGGAAATGGCATGGCAAGCCGTTCCACAGGACTACATCCAGCATCTCTACGATCGTCTCCATGGGAGAATAGCAGCCTGCATTGCTGCGAAAGGTGGATATACACTGTACTAGTGCCGACATTGTACATGCTCTGTTGCCTGTGTCTATGTGCCTGTGGTTCTGTCAGTGTGATCATGTGATGTATCTGACCCCAGGAATGTGTCAATAAAGTTTCCCCTTCCTGGGACAATGAATTCACGGTGTTCTTATTTCAATTTCCAGGAGTGTACATCTGAACAATCTGATACAGTATGTCTTAGGTGCAATTTAAATTGCATATCTGAGGCAATTAAGATTACAAATCTTATCAAAGAAAGATACTGTCTTCCACTTCACCATGTTTCTAACCACGTAAAAATTGTGCTTTGACGGTTTCCTTTACATTTTAAAGCCTTTATCATTAGCAACGATGATTTTCATTTGCTTTTTCTTTATCATCAGAAAACACAAATGTCAATCAGAGGGCACAGGCAATTAATGTTGTGAATTCGTACTGTTACACTAAAGTACTTGTAAATTCCTGTAAACACAGTTTGCATTTAACTACCAATTTCTTAACACGAAATATCCTTAGCGAGTAAATTTTCTATGCCACTACTACTGATATTATAGAAACAGACCGCCCGATTTTTAAAATATTTCGAGTACTAACAGGTAATGTGTAGATCTTATTCTAATAACAGGCTCATTACGCTAATTACTTTATTTCATAAAGCCTGCCAGGTGTTTCTGACACTTCAGGCCAGTGCAACCTATTAACAAATACTTGACCTCAGGCTTATGAAATAGCAATGTCGGAAAGGCTTCCTTCGAATCAAGTTTTAAATTTAGGACATTTCGAGAAAAGCAGACGCTAGGACAGCTATTGAGGTGTGAATAAGATCTTACTTTCTGATCAAAACTTGAAAAATATGAAATCGCTCAAATGTTTTGTGAAATGATTTATTATCTAAAAGTAAGAAATAAATAGATTAAAAGATACATCTGACATGCCACGAATGATGCGTGACGTCAGGTGAAGCAAATGAGGCATATCAAATGTACTTTAGCCACACCTGACAAATATACTTCGATATGCAATGTAAAACCTGTGAATAAAACTTTGTACACAGAACATACGAAAAGGATTACAACGTAAAGAGTTAAAAAATTTTTTTGAAAATAACCAGGTTAGAACCAGAGCGCATTAACCATTGCCAGCGCCCAAACCACACACGTTTCCTCTACGCTACGGATGTTATTGGAAACACGAACTAACATAATTGTATTTACCACTTTTATATATTTGTCGGCTATTGAAAGTTTGTGGTCAGATAATAAATGCGTGTCTTCGCTTCATTGACGAACTAGTCAAACGTTTCGGTGCACATTCTCGTACATTCGCAGAATTTGTTTGTGATCCTCGTAGTTAATGGATAAATGCAGGGTGGCATTCTTTAGAAACAGCTGGTTGGCTGTGGTAGCCATGTTGTAGCGGCAGTTCGTCGTCTGCAGACCCGAAGTCTGCCGAACCGAAGTTACCGAGTTCACCCGATCGGCTCCACAATTTGTAGTCCCCAGACGTAAGTCTTCCCTTATGGTTCATTTCCGAGAAATTTTCGAACGCATTTCTTCAATAACAGCTATTTTAAGTTATGTAGTTGTTATACTAAAATAGCGATAAGGATTTACCAAAGGGATAGAGTAGGTATCCTATCTAATTTAATTTTCGCATTTTTATCTTTCCGGTTTTTCCGTACTGGTTATCTCACAGCCCACGGCAGAGTGCTTTGTCTTGCTATTAGATCTTTGGTTTAGCTGGTTTCTTTCAGTGTGAGTGTGTAGGCAGGTGTAACCTCATGGTTTAGCGGAATTTTCTGTGTGACATTCTCCAGATAAATTTTAAGCGTTTATAAACTGCAAACAAGTGAAGAAAGCTGTTTCGTAAGTAAATTAGTGCCCTACTTCATTTTTATCACAATAACAGTTGAGTTTGACGAGTGTAATAGTGGTGAAGGTGTACGAGTGTTATAAATTTTCAGGTTATGTTCATAACAACTAAATTCCCCAGTTATTAGAGCTTGTTATTTTTGGCCCGTCCAGGTAAAATCGCTACGTGTATCTTAGTAAAAGAAATGGCTTAGATTGTGACGTGTTGTCAGAAGCAGTTTGCCCATGCAATGATCTCCGTCATGTACTTCGTGACTGACGAGAAAAGGCGGCCAGTGAAATTCAACACATTCGCTATGTTAGTACGGTTATGTTGACTTACTTAGATATGATTGTGATGATAATTTGCTGTGATGTAGACATATAGCGGCTCCAGATTTTAGAGCTAACGTAAGCATGTTTACAAGTGCCCACAGTTACATCATTTCATGCTTTGAGTATGTTCGCATGAAAGGAAATGCTGTAATTCTGTTGCATTTTGCTAGTTTCCCTGTGCTTTGATTACTCGTGTCGTTAGTACTCTTCTAACATGTGTATATACCAGTTTGTTGTAGTGTGTGGGTTTTAATGGAGTTCTGTATAAGAATACTGTAATTTAGGAACTGGCGAAATACAAAGTACAAATTAACTGTAATTCGTCTAACATAAAGCATTACATGCCATCAGAACTTAATAGATCATTCATCATAGTTACAGTTAGTAGGAAGTCGTTTTATTAAATCAGTTTTGTAAGAAAAAACGAACCACTGTTTAATCTTGATGGTAATGAAGAATGAGAACTTTCGCACTGCAGTGAGCAATCTATGATACATGTATATGGTTTTCTTTAATTGCAGGTAGAGATTCCAAAATGATGCTTACTATAAACTGAATAAACATCCGTGAATGAATACAGATGAAGTTTCAAGGTAATACCTATGTTGAAAATGAGTATTCACTGATAAACAAACAATCTGTACGTCCAGGTTCTCATCATGTCCCTATGAGACTGAAATTAACGCAATGAAAAAAGTGTAGAATGAAATATTTGATGTTATTCAGAAATTTCGCTGCAATCTCTTGCCTACTTTGATTGTTTGTAATGCTGAAGTTAGTGCATGCACAAAAAATACACATCTTCCATAATTGTCACAATAGAAAAGTATCCATGAGCCAGTGTTAAAAACGAGTTTCCAGTGCATGTTACTTTATGAGTGTTCTCACTCTTCATGACCTGAGAAATGTAAATGAGTTTGTATCACTGAACCTACTTTTCCTCATCCTTTCTGATTGTTTCCTGTGTAATCACCCATTTGCTGCAACCATTAGTTGAGTGAAAATACTGCCTTTGAGCTATACCTCATGGTAACAACGGAAACTGAGTACCACTGTTCTTATCTGATTGCTTTTTTTTTTTTTTTTTTTTTTTTTTTTTTTTTTTTCCAGACTGTAGAACTAAAGCAATGGACCAGGAGCCAGCGATGTGGATAAAAAAAGAGGGAGCGGACGAAGTAAAAACAGAGTTATACTTCATGGTAAGTGGCTTACTTGTATTTCTTAAGTGTTTCATTAATGTGTACAGTATGGTGTGTGAATACATAAAATTAATGTCATACTGCTGGAAACCTGGTTAATTCTGTTTACTAAACAACTGATGAACTTTCACTCTTAAGTGACATTTTGCACAGTGCATTGAAACAAGCCTGTTATTAAACCTCACATAGAATTCAGCAAGAGTTTCAATTTAATGTTCAGGGAAAACTTTTTTAATGCACAATTCAATTATACTGATAACATGGTTGCCATAATGTGGGTATATGCTGCTCTGATACGCTTCTTTTAAATGACACCCTTAGTGTGCGACTTAAGAATAACTATGACCATAGTGAGTCTTAGCAGTGCCATTAAATTTATAAATGGTATGGCTGCAGTTAATGCATTATTGCAGTGTATCGTGGTATTGAATAAGAAATGTAATTTATGGATGATGTTGAAGTGACATTTGCGCGTCACTAATCCGAGAAGTAAATTTTGTAGTGCTATTAACATTAGGTGTTGACCTTGAATGTGTGAACAAAGTGTAATAAGAACTGTCAGCAGAGTCATTCCATGTCAAGTGGCCTAAGGATCCTCACTCGACCATCTCCAATTTCCATGAAATTTTTAGAGGTTGTACATAGAGACCTTACATATAGCACTGCCAAATTACAGCTTCATAAGTGGTATGGGGGGGCTACTAGCCACCTTTCCGTAAAGGCTCAATTTTTGACATTGCGATTGACCTGAATAAATGATCAACTTTGTTTTACCATTGTTCAGGATCTGAGAGACCTGTCGTTCTGGAACTTTGTGATCCTGTTCAACTTTTTGGATACAATTTCGTAGCTGTAAAAGAAAAGGTCAAACTATAGTAAATTCATCAGTGTGTGCTATCAAAGTGGCTCATAAATCTTTTCAAGCCAAATTTTGACTGTACTTCATTGCCTTGTATCTACTGAAAGAACAACTTTCTGAAGCTGGTACTTTAGTTATCTGCAGCCTGTCAGCATGTCATAAAGCACTGCCAGTGGCATCCAGATTGCTCAAATAATAACTGAGTTATCTGAGCTCACCTTGTCTGATCATAAAAGTTTTTATTTTAGAGACAGACCAGTTTAGTGTCAACAGTTGAGTTTAGTAACATGCTTCAACAATCAGTCTGAACCACATTGTTGTGTAGTGAAGAATGTTCAGATGTTGTGTGTGCCTTTTTAAATGATGTAAAGTGTGTTGCCATCACTGAATAAACATCGTTTATCGGTAAGTAAAAATTATTTCATGGTATGGGGTGACTTTTTAGAAATGTTTCAGGTTATTTAATTTTTCTGCTGTATTCTCAAGGAATTTCCCATTACCTATGATTGTTTAATATTTTTCAGTTGGAAATATACACCACTTTTACTTTATCTAATATTAAAACAAACGGCAATTAGAAGCATAAATTTAATTGTAGTGTAATGGATATCAATGAGGTTTCAGTACGGTGTCATTGGTCCTGCAGATAATTATGCATATCAGCTGAAAAGATACACACATCAGTGAGACTCCATTCCAATCAAAGATTTTTAAGTAGAGTCATAGGAATTAATAAACCAAAGAAGTGAGGTATGTCTTACTGAAAATGCATAAATATGCTTTCATCACAAAGCAATACTTGTGGACAAATATGACTTTCTACCATGATATTGTTGTAACCCTTTTGGTGCAAAGAACCATTCTGTTAAAAAGGGTTTACAGATTGTCAATGTGGAAACAGCAAAACAATTGCAAGCAGTGACTAAGAGCAATGTGAAACCTGGTCGGAAGATATGTCCAGCTTGCAGAAACAATTTTTAGCAAAGAAAGCAGAAAAATGTCAACTTCAAACCAGTCAGAAGATGAAGCATATTCAGAGGTATCAATTGATTCAATTCTAACTGCTTTTGGGGTCTCCCCTCCAAAATTTCAGAGAATATCCAAAAGGGATGTGAAAGGTTATGCAAAACAAAACATAATCGTAGCTCAACAGGCAATTGTGAGTAACATTGCTGATGCTGGAGGATTCGCCCCAAAAGATCTTCAAACACCTAGTACAAGCAAGACATGTCCAGATTGCGAAGATTATAAGCAGCGGATTAAGGAATTGAAAGAGAAGTTGCAATTGTCAAGGCAGCCTGAAAAATTGCAGATACTGACATTAGTACCACAAAGCTGTACTATAAAAGAGACAATGCAAGAATTTGGTGTTTCAGAGAGGATGGGAAAAGCAGCTAGGAAGTTACAGGCAGAAAATGGTATACTAACTCTGCCAAAGAACAAGTGTGGCAAGAAGATTCCAGATGCTGTAAAAGAAAGAGTGGTAACATTTTTTCAGAATGAAAAATTAGTCTAATTTGTCCAGGTAAAAAGACTGTGTATCAATTAGAATAGAAAGAAAGATAGTTTTGATGCAAAAATACCTTCTCCTGAATAATTTGAAAGACATGTTTGCTGCATATCAACTTCGGCATGGGCCTGAAATTGGATTTGGCAAATTTTGTGACTTGAGGCCAAAATGGTGCATTGCTGTGGGTGCTGCAGAACCCACTCAGTTTCTGTTTGCACTTTACACCAAACTGTGAAACTGATGCTTGCAAGCAATACAATTAAAGAAGATTATAAGCGTCTGATTGCTAAAACAGTGTGTAATTTGGAATCCAGACTGCATGCTTCATCACTGAAATCTGTCTGGGAAAAGAACTACTTGAACAGTTTTTAGAAAGTAGTTTAGAAGACAGTGATCCAGATGATACCATTGAGTTCAAACAGTGGGTGCACACTGATAGATACATTAGAAACAAAGCACATGACCACTGAGGATTTTATTGAAGACCTGATTTCAAAAATTGGCAAACTTTCCACTCATTCTGTTGCAAAGCACCAGAGCAAGCACCTAAAATGTATAAAAGAAAACTGTAAGCCACCCGATATGATCATATTAATGGACTTTGCTGAAAATTACTCCTTCATTGTGCAGGGTGCAGTTAAAGGCTTTCACTGGAACAACAGCCAAGCAACTTTACACCCATTTGTTGTATACTTCAGAAATAACTTGGACATCAGCAGCATCAGCTACTGTATAATAAGCGACAGCCTCAAACATGATGCAATTGCTGTAAATGCTTTTATAGTGAAATTAATAGAAGATCTAAAGTGTCTCCTTGGAAAAAAATGACACACATTTACTACTTCAGTGATGAGTGAGCAGTGCAGTGCAAAAACTTCAAAAATTCTCTGAATCTCTGCCACCATCAAAATGACTGGAATCTCAGCTGAATGGAACTTTTCTGCTACAAGCCATGGTAAATCTCCATGTGATGGAATTGGAGGAACTGTAAAGTGCCTGGCAGCAAGAGCAAGCCTTCAAAGACCAACTGAGGACCAGATTTGACACCAACTGACTTGTTTAAATACTGTGCAGAGAATAACAGAGGAATCCAATTCATTTTTGTTTCAAAAGAACAAATTGAAACATTAAAAACTGAGCAGGAAGCAAGGTTAAAAAATGGCTGCACAGTATCAGGAACAAGAGAGAATCGCCATTTTGTGCCATTAAATGAAGAGCAAGTTAGAAGAGTATTCAATGATACAAACTTCTTTGTGGCAAATGTTGACCAACGTCAAGCGTTTCATTCATAAATATTAAAGCCTTACAACTGGGCCCATAAATTGCCTGTATATATGATCAGAAATGGTTGATTGGTACTGTGTCTGAAGTTTCAGAAGAAGAAAATGCACATTCATTCTATTGGCCAGCTAGGCAGGATGCTTGTTGGATTGCAAACCAACACATTATTTCTGTCATTCCAGGTCCATTAGCAAGAAAGCATGTTAGAATCAACTGTAATTTCTATTAACAAATTTCAGCAAATGAATTAATAAGAACTGAAATATTTGGCTTGGCAACCATAAAGAGTACATGTATTTTTTTAATGTAATATAAATGTAAGTTTATTTGATATGACAAGATTTATGAACCACTTTGACAGCACACTATGATGAATTTACCATAGTTTGACCTTTTGTACTAAAACGAAGCTATTGTACCCAAAAAGTTGAACAGGATCACAAAGTTTGAGCACAACAGGTATCTAAGATCCTGAACAGCGGTAAAACAAAGTTTCATTTATTCATTTCAGTCGCAATGTCAAAAATCGAGCCTTTATGGAGAGGTGGCTGGTGGCCCCACCATACTACTTATGAAGCTGTAATTTGGCAGTGCTTCATGTAATGTATATATATATATATATATATATATATATATATATATATATATATATAAGAACAAAGATGATGTGACTTACCAAACGAAAGTGCTGGCACGTCGATAGACACACAAACATACACACAAAATTCAAGCTTTCGCAACAAACTGTTGCCTCATCAGGAAGAGGGGTATACACTCACGTGCGCGCGCGCGCACTCACACACACTCACACACAAACACAAACACACACACACACACACACACACACACACACACACACACACACACACACACACACACACACACACACACACGTGTGTGTGTGTGTGTGTGTGTGTGTGTGTGTGTGTGTGTGTGTGTGTGTGTACCCGTCCTTTTTTCCCCCTAAGGTAAGTCTTTCCGCTCCCAGGATTGGAATGACTCCTTACCCTCTCCCTTAAAACCCACATCCTTTCGTTTTTCCCTCTCCTTCCCTCTTTCCTGATGAGGCAACAGTTTGTTGCGAAAGCTTGAATTTTGTGTGTATGTTTGTTTGTGTGTCTATCGACGTGCCAGCGCTTTCGTTTGGTAAGTCACATCATCTTTGTTTTTAGATATATTTTTCCCATGTGGAATGTTTCCCTATATATTGTAAAAATTTCATCAAATTGGAGATGGTCAAGTGGGGAACTTGTCTAAATTTCGGCCAACTTGACATGGAATGACCCAATAGTAATGTTAAATTTCTGACAAATACCATATGAAACATAAATTGGTACACAGCCTGTATCTGCAGAATGAATTTGTATGTTGGCAGCGAAGTTTTCATGAAGCAATGGTGTTACACATGAAATATTGACAGGTTTGTTCATAACCACTTCCTGTGTTTGCTGCATGTTGTTACACGTACTTTTGTGAAACTGCCAGAATGTTAGTTACTGGTGTAAATAATCTTACATATACATGTCACTTGAAATCTGATGCAATGCAGCCATTTGTAGGGTATTCAGCTATCAACAGGAAAATAAATTCGCTTGGTGCCACTAGTATTTTTATTCTGCCAACCAGAATTGAGGTTCCTGACACAATCAACTACTTGTGTACTATCTGTGCTGAATAAGTCTGCTTCAACACCCATCTTGGGTGCAACTGCAGAAGTACTGTGATAGCATTAATGCAGCATTTGCATTTGAATATAGGTGAGTACTTCATTATAGTTCGTATGAACTATGTGATCAGCTTGCAATTCATTTGACGAACAGTATCACAACAGTAATCCTAAACCATCACTGTGAGGAAATGATAGGAAAGTAAATATACTACATTTTATTAAATACAGTAAAAGAGTGGTTAGACCCAACATACTTAAAGCCTTTGCCTTCGCCCCTGATGTAATGATGGTTTGGCATACAGAATTATATGTATGCACAACACACATCATGTGAATGAAAAGCAATTTGAAGAGTCATTGACCTTGGACCTGAATCTGAGAACTATTCAAAGACTAGGTCAAAATGTTGTGCTAGCCCCCCACTCCCCTCCCTCCTTGAAATATATGTTGTGGTGAGAGACTGATCCATAGTCCAGCTCAAGGCCTAGCCTAGGTTGAAAGGTGGCAGTGTGATTCTGAGCTGACAAAGGCAAGAAATGTGAAAGCCAAGTAAAGGATGTGGTAACAAATTGACCAGTAGCACAGCCTAATGTCTACCAAAAAATCCAAATTGTGCCCAGAATGTAACTTCTACCTCTGACATTGTGTGCTGTGTTAGTGGGACTGAACTTCCCTATGACCTTAAGAGATGCATGTAGAGATTATATTAGTTGAAAGCCACCTTCTTCACCAAATTAATTAAGCTTAGTTTCTAAATGGTGTATATTTTGGCATGAGCACGTGCTGGAAAGTATTGGTACACAATTTTTATTTGAAAATTATCGAAGCATTTTAATTAAAACAAACTTTATTAACATTTTACATCTTTATTCTTAGCGTTTAAATATTTATTTCAGTCACCATGGCACTGAACACCTTTCTCCCAATGAGACACAAGGTTGTTGGTGTCATCACTGTAGAATGTTTGACTTTGTTGGCAGACCCACAGCTTCACCTCTGCTCACACCAATTCACCACTATCAAACTGAAGTCCTTAAAGGTGTTCTTTAGGTTTTGGGAATAGTTGAAAATTGGGTCAAACTGGTACAGTATGGAGGATGATCAATAGCAATGAATCAAAGGTGGCAGCCTGTTGCAGGTGCAAAAAAAGTTGTGTGTGGTCTATCATTGTCATGCTGAAGGAGAGGGTGCTCCACATGTGGATGAACTATTTGAATTTGTGTTCTGTTTTCTGAGGGTTTTCTGACATGCTGACATGGTTAAATAACACACACACGTTACACACTGCAGTTCAGAACTCTCCAGCAGGAGGGTGCTACATATTGTCAGCGAAGTTGTAACATCAACAGAGTAATATGTATGACAACTGACATGAAGAACAGAATCAAAGCTTAGGAGGCATTATTTTCTGGTACACCCTTATAGTAATTTGATGCATTTGACAATTGCCTCAAATGTTGTAGAATGGTTCCCTTGGCATTGCCCAGCATCCATTTGCAAGCCATAATACTATATCCATAACATCAGCCAAAACATTATAACCACTGATCTGCTGTCAGTATAAACTTATCCAGGGAATAGCACCTCACCTTGTCTTCTAGTCACACACACACGGTGCATGGAGTATCAGTGAGCATGCTGTCTGGGTGTAAAATAGGTAATGCACACAATTTGAGTTTCACTGAGAGCAGATTTTGATGGCCTGACGGCTGCGGATCAGCATTTTGGAAGCTGCATAGCTTGCTGAGCGTTTGAGGAGTGCTATGGCAGTTTTCTTCAACACATGGAAAAACACAGGTGAAACCATGTCCAGACATTATGGGGGTTGGGCAAGTAGCACTCATGACAGGTGGTACACATCATAGGCTAGGCAGACTGGTAAAAATAGACAGGCAGAAAACTGTGGCATAACTAACATGCAGCATTAATGCTGGGCAGAGTAAAAGTGTGTCTGCATGCACAATGCTCCAAACACTCCTAATGAAGAGTCTGTGCAGCTGATGACCCATGATTGTGCCAGTGTTAACGTCATGACATCGACAACTACAACTGAAATAGGCTTGTAACTATTGGCGTGGGATGTTGACGCAATGGGAGAGCACTGCATGGTCTGACGAATCCTGATACCTTCATCATGCCTTTGGGAGGATGTGTTTCTTGTTGTGATCTTCAGTCCTGAGAATGGATTGATGCAGCTCTCCATGCTACTCTATCCTGTGCAAGCTGCTTCATCTCTGAGTAACTACTGCAACCCACATCCTCCTGAATCTGTTTAGTGTATTCATGCCTTGGTATCCCTCTGATTTTTATGCTCCGCCCTTTCCTCCAGTACTAAATCAATGATCCCGTGATGGCTCAGAATGTGTCCTGCCAACCGATTCCTTCTTCTAGTCAAGTTCTGCCACAAATACCTCTTCTCCCTAATTCTATTCAGTATCTCCTTATTAGTTATGTGATACACCCATCTAATCTTCAGCTTTCTTCTATAGCACCACATTTCAAAAGCTTCTGTTCTCTTCTCATCTAAATTATTTATTGTCCACGTTTCACTTCCATACATGGGTACACTCCATACCAGTACTTTCAGAAAAGACATTCCTGACACTTAAATGTATACTCAATGTGAACAAATTTCTCTCCTTCAGAAATGCTTTCCTTGCCATTGCCAGTCTACATTTTATATCCTCTCTACTTCGACCATCATCAGTTATTTTTCTACCCAAATAGCAGAACTCATCTACTACCTTAAGTGTCTTATTTCCTAATCTAATTCCATCATCATCACACGATTTAATTAGACTACATTCCATTATCCTCGTTTTGCTTTTCTTGATGCTCATCTTATATCTCCCTTTGAAGGCACTGTCCATTCTGTTGAACTGCTCTTCCAGGTCCTCTGCTGTCTGTCAGAATTACAATGTTGTCGGCAAACCTCAAAGTTTTTATTTGTTCTCCGTGGATTATAATGCCTTCTGAAAATTCTTCTTTCGTTTCATTTATTGCTTGCTCAATATACAGAGTGAACAACACTGGGGATGGGCTAAAACCCGGTCTCACTCCGTTCCCAACCACTGCTTCCCTTCCATGCTCCTCGACTTTCATAACTGCCATCTGGTTTCTGTACAAATTGTAAATAGCCTTTTGCTCCCTGTATTTGATGACTGCCATCTTCAGAATTTGAAAGAGTATTCCAGTCAACATTGTCGAAAGCTTTCTCTAAGTCTACAAATGCTGGAATGTAGGTTTGCCTTTCCTTAATCTATCTTCAAAGATAAGTCATAGGGTCAGTATTGCCTCATGTATACCAGCATTTCAATGGAATCCAAACTAATCTTCCCTGAGGTTGGCATCCACCAGCTTTTCCATTCATCTGTAACGAATGCATGTTAGTATTCTGCAGCTGTGACTTATTAAACTGATAGTTCGGTAATTTTCACACCTGTCAACACTTTTTTTATTGCAATTATATTCTTCTTGGAGTCTGATGGTATTTCACCTGTCTCATACATCTTGCTCACCAGATGGCAGAGTTTTGTCAAGGCTGGCTCTCCCAAGGCTATCAGTAGTCTTATTGGATGTTTCTACTCCCAGGGCCCTGTTTCAACTTAGGTCTTTCAGTGCTCTGTCAAACGCAGTATCATATCTCCCATTTCATCCTCATCTACATTTCCATTTCTGTAATATTGCCCACAAGTATATCGCCCTTGCATAGACTCTCTGTATACTCCTTTCACCTATGCCTTCCCTTTGCTTGTAACTGGTTTTCCATCTGAGCTCTTGATATTCTTGCAGGTGGTCCTCTTTCCTCCAAAGGTCTCTTCAGAATGCCAATAGGCAGTATCTATCTTACACCTAGTCATATATGCCTCTACATCCTTACATTTGTCCTGTAGCCATCCCTGCTTAGCCATTCTGCACTTCCTGTCGATTTCATTTTTGAGGCATTTGTGTTCCTTCATGCCTGATTCATTTACTGCATTTTTATGTTTTCTCCTTTCATCTATTAAATTCAATATCTCCTCCATTACCCAAGGATTTCAACTACCTTCATTTTTATACCTACTTGATCCTCTGCTGCCGTCACTATTTCATGTCTCAAAGCTACCTTTTCATTTTCTACTGTCTCTTTCCCATGTTTTTGCCAGTGCTTCCCTAGTGCTCTCTGAAATTCTCTATAGCCTCTGATTCCTTCAGTTTATCCTGATCACATTCTTAAAATTCCTACATTTTTGCAGTTCATTCAGGTCTGCATAGATGTCTGCCTATTACACATTATAACCATCTTCAACTGTCAGCAGTAACTGTCAGTCAACAGACTAGATTGGCTTACATGCTTTTGTACTGCATGTGTCCCTTCACGTTTCCACTTCACTATTACATTGAAAACAGTGGACCTAGGGATGCTCAGGACTGAGGAAATATCATATACAGATGTGACACAAGTGACACCCAATCACTGACCATGTTTGAAGTCAACGAATTCCGCAGAGCACCCCATTGTGCTCTCTCCTATTGTCTAATAGCTACTCAGGTCGCAGATATGGAGTGCCAGGCAGTATGTAGCAGCATATTGCACCTAATACGAAAAAGTGTGTTTCTGGCGGTGACCGGATACTTTTGAGCAAATAGTGTATGATGAAGATATGCCCTGTCCAAAATTCTAACAGATGGCATCCTCTTACATTCCTTGTCCACATTCCATATCCACCCATTAATTTTCCTCCTCTGCCTTGCCCCTTCCTCCTCTGCCTTGCCCCTTCCTCCTCTGCCTTGCCCCTTCCTCCTCTGCCTTGCCCCTTCCTCCTCTGCCTTGCCCCTTCCTCCTCTGCCTTGCCCCTTCCTCCTCTGCCTTACCCCTCCCGCCACCCCCTCCTGCCTTGCCCCTCCCGCCACCCCCTCCTGCCTTGCCCCTCCCGCCACCCCCTCCTGCCTTGCCCCTTCCCGCACCCCCTCCTGCCTTGCCCCTTCCCGCACCCCCTCCTGCCTTGCCCCTTCCCGCACCCCCTCCTGCCTTGCCCCTTCCCGCACCCCCTCCTGCCTTGCCCCTTCCCGCACCCCCTCCTGCCTTGCCCCTTCCCCCACCCCCACCTGCCTTGCCCCTTCCACCACCCCCTCCTGATCCCATTGGATCAATTGTGCCTGCATTGTATGTATTTGCTTATGGTGGGGCTGACAACTTTCTAAACACTCTACGTTCTGACACAAGGGTCTCATGGTTGGAGCTCAGTCAGCTAGTACAACATTTACCTCCCCGGTGCAGTTGGTACTAATCACCAAGGGGTTGTCCACACCGGCATGGAGACGAGCCACAAGTTCGGCAACACTGCCCTTACTACATGGAAGCTGACACATCCAATTCATAGATTAAGTGTTGCTTCTGCAATAAGGACAAACTGGGTGAGTCATAGGACCCCATGTTCAGCAGTGAATTGACAGTATGAGGATACCTATCCTTTACTTCCAGGAAAGTAACCATCCTCTGTTACCAACAAAACATCCAGCAGGAGAAAGGGAAATGAAGTGGAAGGATTGGATGGATTGGGGTTCACATGCGTCACCATTGTTTATTAAAATGTATTTATTTAGGAAAAAATAACTAAAATCAGATACATTAGCAGGATTACAAACGACACTCTGAACTTTGATTTTATCCATACTGGATGAGACGTCGTGGTTGTGATTGTCAATGTTAAAAAATATATCAGCTCAACTACTTCTTTATAGTGTAAAACACTAAGATTGACAGCTGGAAATTGATACATAGCGTGGATAATCAGAACACACTGAATGAACAGCTAACTGGTGATACAAATAACTTTTTCAAACATTTCACTGGTTTCTTTTAGTAACTACATTTTTAGCAATTGGCAGGATACCATCATTCATGAGGTCCTTGGAACATCTATACATTACGTATCCCCCCTGCGGGTCTGGGGATTAGAATAGGCCCGAGGTATTCCTGCCTGTCGTAAGAGGCGACTAAAAGGAGTCCCTCCCCCTCAAGGGGGTAGTTAGCGCCTGCGTCCGGAGACGGACGGTTCCACGACCTCTATTTGCGGTCATTTTGCTTTTTCACTTCTCGTTTCTTCCTTCCTCTGGTTGGTTCCTTTCTTTGCTCTTCTCCACCTCACTGTCTTCCTTATTCTTTCCCCTGCACAATCTCCTTGCCTTCTCATTGCCTTCTTCTCCTTGCCTTCTCATTGCCTTCTTCTCCTTGCCTTCTCATTGCCTTCTTCTCCTTGCCTTCTCTGGTCTCCGCCTCGGCGTTTGAGACAGTCTGTTCTCTCTCTCTCTCTCTCTCTCTCTCTCTCTCTCTCTCTCTCCCTCCCACTCACTCTCCCTCTCTCTCTCTCTCTCTCTCTCTCTCTCTCTCTCCCACTCTCCCACTCACTCTCCCCCTCCCCCCTCCCTCCCTCCCTCTCTCTCTCTCTCTCTCTCTCTCTCTCTCTCTCTCTCTCTCTCTCTCTCTCTCTCTCTCCCTCCTTTTTCCTCTTCTTCCTTCCTCCCTGTGCGCGCCTGAAGGCCGACCCACGCGTTCGCACGCGTAGCCGGTGACGGGGTAACGCGTAATTCCCCGCCCTGGGTAGACATGTAAGGCACGTGCGTACCCCCTGGTAAAGGCCAGGCCCGGGGAGGGGTGATTGCCTGAGCTGATACCTTCTGACCATGCCGATTGGTCCCTCCGTCTGTTTCTCGGGAGGTGTGACCTGAGGTGTAAACATTCACCTAAGGCGGGAGTGCCCTCTGAGAGGGTCCCCACAAGGAAGGAGTGCGCCATCGGAGACGCTGGCAATCATGGGGGATTCCACCGCAATGGATTTCACTCCATCTCTCTCGACTTCTGCCCAAAAACGGAAACTTGACCAGCTACCAGTGACAAAAGTACTACCACCTGCCCCACAGTTCCTCGTCGTTTCTCGATCTGAGGACGGAAAGGATTTTTCCTCTGTCAACCCTTTCGTTATCCAGAAGGGCATCGATGCCATAGCCGGATCTGGCAAATCTTGTACCAGGTTGCGTAATGGTACCTTATTACTTGAAACTGAGAGCGCCTTTCAGGCACAAAAACTGCTTCGGGCCACACTCCTGTACACATTCCCTGTCAGGGTGGAGGCTCACCGAACTTTGAATTCATCTCGTGGTGTGGTCTATACTAGATCCCTCGACGGCTTGACTAACCCGAGGAGATTCAATCTTTCCTCGCTGAGCAGGGCGTGACGGCTGTCCATAGGGTCATGAAAAAGGTCAACAATGACCTTGTACCGACCCGGACACTTTTCTTGACCTTCGATAGTGTTAAGCTGCCATCGCGCATCAAGGCGGGCTACGAGGTCATTTCAGTTCGCCCCTATGTCCCGACACCTACGCGCTGCTACCAGTGTCAGCATTTCAATCACACTCGATAGTCTTGTTCCAATGCGGCTAAATGTGTCACTTGTGTCAGGGATGCCCATGAGGGTGACTGTCCACCTCCGTCTCCTCGTTGTGTGAACTGTCAGGGTGACCATGCCGCATCCTCCCGCGACTGTCCTGTCTATAAGGAAGAACGCTGTATCCAAGAAATTCGAGTCAAAGAGAAAGTGTCCACCTCGGCTGCTCGCAAGCTATTGGCTAGTAGGAAGCCCACGCTGCTCCCAGTGGGGAAATACAGTACTGTCCTCACCTCACCGCGGACTACCAGGGAGGTGGCAACCCAGGCATGCGATCTGACCTTCAGCACCACGGTTCTCCGTTCGGCCAGTGCTAAGATCGCGCGGTCGACGTCTCCTCTTCCTCCCATCACCCCACAGACACCAGCCCCTTCATCAGCTTCTGCTAAGACGAAGACCCAGAAGTCAGATGCACGGGCCTTCAAGAAGGAACCGTCCCGTGCAGACTTCCTCCGTATCTCTACCTCCAAGCCTTCGACCGGTACTTCCACCAAACGACCTTCCAAGAAGGCACATAGGAAGCACAGTTCTCCTTCTCCGCCACGGCGCATTTCTTCTCCTGCGCCACCCAGCGGTTGCCGCCCCAGGCCGTCCTCCGTTTCGCCTGGCCGCACCGCTGGTAGTCGAACATCTGGCCGTTCACCGGCGGAGGAAGCTCCCCCTCCCGGCCATCCTCCCAAGATGGCCGATGAACCTATAGACCCAATGGACGATGACTGTCCGCCTACTGATAGCGGCGGCAGTGCTCGCTCGAAGCCAGGCCCTCAGCGGCCTTCGAGGTGACCCCTTCTTTCATCTTCCTTTTTTTCTTCTTACGATGGCACTTATTCACTGGAATATTCGCAGCATTCGCTCCAACCGAGAGGCCTTGAAGTTGCTGCTCCGCTTGCACTGTCCGCTCGTCGTAGCCCTCCAGGAAACGAAGCTACGCCCATGCGATCAAATTGCCTTGGCACACTACACCTCTGTGCGTTTTGACCTACCCCCTGTGGTAGGTATCCCGGCTCATGGAGGGGTTATGTTGCTGGTCCGGGATGATATTTACTATGATCCCATCACGTTGCACACTGGCCTGCAGGCAGTTGCCATCCGCATTACTCTCCCCACTTTTACATTTTCCATTTGTACCGTTTACACTCCATCGTCGTCTGCTGTTACCAGGGCAGACATGATGCAACTTATTGCTCAGCTACCTGCACCATTTTTGTTAACTGGAGACTTCAATGCCCACCATCCCCTTTGGGGCTCTCCAGCATCCTGCCCCAGGGGCTCCCTGTTAGCAGACCTTTTCAACCAGCTCAATCTTGTCTGCCCCAATACTGGCGCCCCTACTTTTCTTTCGGACACATCTCACACCTATTCCCATTTAGATCTCTCTATATGTACTCCCCAACTTGCACGCCAGTTCGAGTGGTGGGCACTTTCTGATACATATTCGAGCGACCACTTCCCGTGTGTTATCCATCTCCTGCAGCATACCCCCTCTCCGTGCTCATCTAGATGGAACATCTCCAAAGCAGACTGGGGGCTCATCTCTTCCAGGGCGACCTTTCAGGATCAAACCTTCACAAGCTGCGATAGTCAGGTCGCACACCTCACGGAAGTCATTCTCACTGCTGCTGAATATTCCATCCCTCACCCTACTTCTTCTCCACGTCGCGTAGCGGTTCCCTGGTGGACCGCAGCATGTAGAGACGCTTTACGTGCTCGTCGACGTGCTTTACGCACCTTTCACCGCCACCCTACAGTGGCGAATTGTATCAATTATAAATGATTACATGCACAGTGTCGTCGTATTATTAAAGAAAGCAAGAAAGCCAGCTGGGCTGCTTTCACAAGCACCTTCAACAGTTTTACTCCTTCTTCTGTTGTCTGGGGTAGCCTGCGCCGGCTATCTGGCACTACGGTCCACTCACCAGTTTCTGGCTTGACGGTCGCGAATGACGTCCTTGTGGCCCCTGAGGCTGTCTCCAATGCCTTCGGCCGCTTTTTCGCAGATGTTTCGAGCTCCGCTAATTACCACCCTGCCTTCCTCCCCCGCAAACAGGCAGAGGAGGCTAGGCCACCTAACTTCCGCTCCTCGAATCGTGAAAGTTATAATGCCCCATTCACCATGCGGGAACTCGAAAACGCACTTGGACGATCACTGTCCTCCGCTCCAGGGCCTGATTCTATTCATATTCAGATGCTGAAGAACCTTTCTCCAGCGGGTAAAGGTTTTCTTCTTCGTACTTACAATCGCATCTGGATTGAGGGACATGTTCCCGCATGCTGGCGCGTCTATTGTTGTCCCGATTCCTAAGCCGGGGAAGGACAAGCACTTGCCCTCCAGTTATCGACCCATCTCGCTTACCAGCTGTGTCTGTAAAGTGATGGAGCGAATGGTTAACTCTCGATTGGTTTGGCTGCTCGAGTCTCGACGCCTACTTACCAATGTACAATGTGGATTTCGTAGGCGCCGGTCTGCTGTTGACCATCTGGTTACCTTGTCGACCTTCGTTATGAATAACTTCTTGCAGAAGCGCCCGACCGCGGCTGTGTTCTTTGATTTGGAGAAGGCTTACGACACCTGTTGGAGGGCGGGCATTCTCCGCACCATGCATACATGGGGCCTTCGCGGTCGCCTCCCTCTTTTTATTCGTTCCTTTTTAATGGATCGACAGTTCAGGGTACGTGTGGATTCTGTCCTGTCAGACACCTTTCGCCAGGAGAATGGGGTGCCACAGGGCTCAGTTTTGAGCGTCGCTCTCTTCGCCATAGCGATCAATCCAATAATGGATTGCCTCCCAGCTGATGTATCAGGCTCCCTTTTCGTGGACGATTTTACCATCTATTGCAGCACGCAGCGTACGTGTTTCCTGGAGCGCTGTCTTCAGCGTTCTCTTGACCGTCTTTACTCGTGGAGTGTCGCCAATGGCTTCCGTTTTTCTGCCGAGAAGACGGTCTGTATTAACTTCTGGCGCTACAAAGAGTTTCTCCCACCGTCCTTACGACTCGGTCCCGTTGCTCTCCCATTCGTGGAGACAACAAAATTTTTAGGTCTTACATTTGACAGGAAACTTAGTTGGTCTCCACATGTGTCATATTTGGCTGCCCGTTGTACCCGTTCTCTAAATGTCCTCCGTGTTCTCAGTGGTATGTCGTGGGGAGCGGATCGAACCGTCCTACTTCGCCTATATCGGTCGATCGTCCGCTCCAAGCTGGATTATGGGAGCTTCGTATACTCCTCTGCACGGCCATCCATCTTCCGCCGCCTCAACTCCATACAACATGGGGCTTCACGACTTGCGATCAGAGCGTTTTATACTAGTCCCTTCGAGAGTCTTCATGCTGACGCTGGTGAGTTGCCACTCACCTACCGGCGCGATATACTGCGTTGTCGGTATGCCTGTCGGCTACTGGCAATGCCCGACCACCCGTCTTATCGTTCCTTTTTTGATGACTCTCTCGACAGTCAATACGGGTTGTATGTCTCTGCCCTGCTACCCCCTGGAGTTCGCTTTCGTCGCCTCCTTCAACACCTTAATTTTTCACTCCCTGCAACCTTTCGAGTGGGCGAGAGCCACACACCACCTTGGCTCCAGGCTCAGGTTCGCGTCCACCTTGACCTCTGCTCGCTCCCGAAGGAGGTTACCCCCGGTTCAGTCTACCACTCCCGTTTTGACGAACTTCGTTCGAAGTTCATTAATATGACCTTCATTTATACAGATGGCTCTAAGACCACTGACGGGGTCGGGTGTTCTTTTATTGTCAGGGCACAAAGTTTCAAATACCGGCTCCATGGCCTTTGTTCGGTCCTCACAGCTGAGCTCTTTGCCCTCTACCAGGCTGTCCTTTACATCTGCCGCCACCGACATTCTGCATATGTCATCTGCTCCGATTCCCTGAGCGCTATCCAGAGCCTCAGTGATCCGTACCCGGTTCACCCTTTCGTGCACCGGATCCAACGCTCTCTTCAGCAGCTGGTGGACGTCGGTTCTCCGGTTAGCTTTATGTGGGTTCCTGGCCATGTCGGTATCCCTGGGAACGAAGGTGCAGATGCCGCGGCCAAGGCTGCGGTCCTCCAGCCTCGGACAGCTTCTTGTTGTGTCCCTTCGTCAGATTGTAGCAGGGTAATTTGTCGGCGCATTTTATCGGAGTGGCATGCCGATTGGGCTGCACTTACAGACAACAAACTTAGGGCCCTGAAACCTCTTCCCGTGGCTTGGACGTCCTCCTCACGCCCTTCTCGGCGGGAGGAGGTCATTTTGGCCCGGTTACGAATTGGCCACTGCCGGTTCAGCCATCGCCATCTGCTGTCGGCTGCGCCGGCGCCGTTCTGCCCATGTGGGCAATTGCTGACGGTCCGCCACATTTTAACGGTCTGTCCGGATTTTAACACCCTGCGTCTTGATCTTGGCCTGCCATGTACTGTAGAAGCCATTTTAGCGGATGACCCACGAGCAGCTGCCCGCATTCTTCATTTTATCAATTTGACAACCCTCTCAAAGGACATTTGATTCTGCTGTTTTCCTTTTTTGAATCCTATGCCTGTCAGTCTGTCTTTTATCGTGTTTTCCGTTTCGTTGCTGTTTTAAACTTGACTCGCGGTGCATTCCTTACGTAGTCTTGGCGCTAATGACCGTTGAAGTTGTGCGCCCTAAAACCACAAAAAAAAAAACCATTATGTTTGTATAGATATCTGTGACTTCCTTGTTTACTTGCACGTGAGCTCACTCGCATTTGTCGTGTTTGGCTACGTGGTGTGTGGTATCAATGAAGACGCATGGGCGATTTACGACGATAGAGGAGAGAGCCATGTGGTTAGATGTTGAACACCATAGGCGACACCACTTTAGAGTTTTTTTTATATTTTTATGACTATGTGGAGATGCACCTCGGAAGACACAGCTGCAACTAGGGAAGTAGCCACGACGTTTTAATTTTTGTGGTGTCACCGCCAGACACCACACTTGCTAGGTGGTAGCTTTAAATCGGCCGTGGTCCGGTAGAATACGTCGGACCCGCGTGTCGCCACTGTCAGTAATTGCAGACCGAGCGCCACCACTGTATTGCTATTATACTTCTGTATCATCAAGAGCGATGTTCTACAAATGTGGATTAAAGTTAAGTATTACAGGATTTTCGTACTTTATTACAATTCTCAAGACATTGTCCTGTTCCAGACCTCACACCAGTCTGCGTGTAGTTAAACGCGTGCATTTCGGCCTCCTCTAGAAATACAGCACATGGCGACGAGTCTGAAAAGTCTAAAAAGGGTCTTCTTATTTATATATAACTAATTTACTTGTGTCATGGCTTCGCCACAATCTCCATATGTACTGTCCGAATTTTATCGCTTGCAGAATCAGCAGACGCAGGCCTTATTGGATGCCCTTGGACAGCTCGTCCAGGGTCAACGTGCAATGCAAAACGATGCGGCAGCCGCCACTCCACCGCTACCGCAGCCGCAACACGCAGTTGCACCACCTTTTCGTCAGTTTGATGCGGCAATGGAAAGCTGGACGGAGTGGTCACGCCAATTTGGATTTCATCTCGCCGCCTACAGAATTCAAGGTAACGAGCGGCAGCCTCACTTATTGTCGTGTGTAGGGGTGCAGACGTACCGTATAACATCCTCCCGACCATCTCGGCGCGAGGAGGTCCTTCTGACCAGGTTGAGAATTGGGCATTGCCGGTTTAGCCACCGCTACCTGCTCTCTGGTGACCCAGCCCCGCAGTGCCCTTGTGGACAGGCCTTAACAGTGCGCCATGTTTTATTGTCATGTCCCCGTTTTAGTCAATTTCGTGTTGTCCTGTCCCTGCCGTCTACCTTACCGGATATTTTAGCTGATGACGCTCGAGCAGCTGCTCGTGTTCTGCGTTTTATAACTTTGACTGGCTTGTCCAAAGACATCTAACCTTTTTACTTACTTTATCTGCGTCTTTGTCAGGTCTTTCTGGTGTCCCCCTTGAGTTTTACTAGATCCCTTGTGCTCTAACAACTGTGACTGGGCGCTAATGACCTCAGTAGTTGAGCGCCCTTAAACCCAATCAAAAAAAAAAAAAAAGACGTACCGTGTGATAGTGAAATTATTTCCCCGATGCGACATAGCAACTCTGTCCTACGATGAAATTTTGTCTGCATTAGATGCCTATTTCAAAGAATCAGTTAATGTAGTTGCAAAACGGTATACGTTCTTTCGTATAAAACGTACGGCTGGTCAAACTAATTGGGAGTGGGTTGCAACTTTGGAAGGCCTTACAAGGGATTGTGCTTTTGAGTGTGAATGTGGACTCCCTTATTCAGATACTATGGTGTGTGATGCAATTGCACAGAACGTTTCTGATGTTCTTATAAGGGAACAGATTTTGAAACTGGTCAATCCCTCCCTTCAACAAGTGATAGACATATTGGATAGGCAGGACACACTTGACTTTGCTCAGGAATCATTTGCAACTTCGCTAGCTGTGTGTCACATTAACCGGCCCGCCGGGCGGGCTGCATGGAACGGTAAACAGCCCTCGCGCTCGTCCGCGCAGCTGCTGCCTAGCCCTCCGCCACGTGTCCTGCGCCAGCATGCAAATGCAGTGAAATCATGCCCGTGGTGTGCTACTAGACATTCGCGTGAGAATTGCTCGTCACGCCAAGCTATTTGCTTTTTCTGTAAATAAAAACGGACATGTTCAGAGTGTTTGCCAGAAAAAGCTCAGATCGGACACTCACAACGATTCCAGGCCCTTTGCTTCGGGCCGGAATCGAACCAAGAATACTCAGGCTCGTGAACCTTCACCCATGGACATTCATGTAGTTAATTCCACTCTGCCCAGTGCTGCTCCTTCTAACAGTGACTGTGTTCGTCCCACAAATAGTGTGCGTCGACATCGCCGGAAATCGCGTCAAGTCGCAAGTGCTTCTGTACCAGTGTCTGTTCACGTTGCACGAGACAGTCACTCCTGTCGTCAGCAGGACAATAAACTTTTTGTAGATTTGGACTTTAATGGCAAGGTCATACCATTCCAGCTCGATACCGGTGCTGCAGTTTCATTGATCAATAAAGGCACGTACAAACAACTGGGCACACCTCCGTTGCGTGCCGCAAGTGTTAAGTTAGTTATTCTGGACAGAATATCCCTGTGTTAGGACAGTGCAGCCTTCTTGCAACATACAAGGGACAAACAAAACTTGTCATTTTACGTACTTCGTTCTTCTTCTGCTGTGAACTTGTTTGGTTTGGATTTATTTCAGTTGTTTAACATGTCTATAGTCAATCAGGTACTATCAGTGAACCAGACTGTGCCTTCAGCCAGTGTTTCTCGTCTATGTGAAGAATTTGCAGACATTTTTGCACCGGGCCTAGGTTGCGCTAAGAACTATGCAGCACATTTGGAACTGAAGGTAAACGCGCAACCGAAATTTTTCAGAGCGCGCAATGTTCCCCACGCATTGCGTGATGAAGTAGCAAGAACATTAAACGATTTAGAATCACAAGGTGTAATTGAACGTGTGCAGGCTTCTCTCTGGGCCTCACCCTTAGTAATTTTGCCAAAACCTTCCGGAAAATTGAGACTTTGTGTGGACTTCAAAGCTACAGTGAATCCACAACTAGTGATTGCAACTTTTCCTTTACCCCGCCCGGAAGATCTTTTTGACAAACTGTGCCCGGGTAAATATTTTTCGAAGTTGGACCTAGCAGATGCGTACTTGCAAATACCAGTGGACGAAGAATCCCAGCGCGTCTTGGTGGTTAACATGCATCTTGGTTTGTACCGATTCAACAGACTGCCATTCGGGTGTGCATCCGCCCCTGCATTGTTTCAGCAGTATCTGCAAACTGTTTGTGCGTCGGTACCTACTGCAGCAAACTATCTGGACGATATAGTGATCTCCGGAAAGACGGAAGAAGAACACTTAGCCAATCTCCGAACATTATTTCAGGTATTGCGACAAAATGGTCTTCGCTTGCGGAAGGACAAATGTGTGTTTTTTGCTCATGACTTACCATATTTGGGGCATGTAATCAATGCCCAAGGCATACATCCCAGTCCAGAGCACCTCCGTGCCATACAAGACTTGTCTTCGCCGCAGAATTTGAAGCAGGTGCAGAGTGTGCTGGGTAAAATAAATTACTATCATCGCTATGTGCGCAATGCCTCTTCCATTTCAGCTCCGCTTCATCGCTTATGCCGTAAAGGTGTTCCATTCGTCTGGACGACGGAATGCGAATGCGCCTTTCGCCAGTTGAAATCGGCGTTGCTTTCTAATACTTGCGTTACGCCACTCGATCCCCAGAAACCCCTTTTCTTGATGGTAGATGCATCGGATTTCGGGATCGGTGCTGTGCTTGCGCACGAAGATGGATCGCATGATCGCCTTATTGCCTTTGCGTCAAAATTGCTCTCGTCTGCGCAAAGAAATTATTCACAGATCGAGAAAGAAGCTTTGGCTCTAGTCTTTGGTGTTAATCAGTTCCATGATTTCTTGTATGGTAGTCACTTTACCATCATCACGGCCCACAAACCTTTGACGCCGCTTTTTCATCCGAACAAGCCTGTACCTCCACGTACAGCGCAGAAATTCATTCGCTGGTCTATTTTCCTCTCGCAGTACCGCTACGATATCTTGTATCGGTCCACTGCTAAGCACGGAAACGCCGATGCGTTGTCCCGTTTGCCTGTTGCTGAGGATAGAGGATTTGATTCTTCCGAACTTGCTTGCATGTTCATTGATTTGGAAACCGATGACGTGGTCGAATCATTTCCGATTGATTTTCGTCGTGCCACAGCTGCTGACCCTGTCCTTGCTACCGTTTTGCGTTTTGTTGCTACGCAATGGCCCTTGTCAAAGTCACGGATCGAGGATCCGTTGGTTCGCCGATTTTTTGCTCACAAGGAGAGACTTTTTGTTCGACGTGGTGTTTTGCTGTTGCGTTCTGATAATGATCAGTCCTGGGTCGTGCTCACGTTCGTTACAGTCCTCTGTCTTACGGCTTCTCCACCAAGGACATTGGGGTATAGTGCGAACGAAACAACTTGCTCGTCAGCACTGTACTTGGTTCAGAATCAATGCTGCGATTACGAATATGTGCTCTTCTTGCATGGCATGTGTCGAACAACAATCTGCGCCACCGTGGAAATTCTTTGCATGGCCGAAAGCCACTACCCCTTGGCAACGCTTGCACATCGATTTTGCTGGTCCATTCTGGAACGCTCGATGGTTGGTTGTGGTGGATTCATTCAGTAATTTCCCTTTTGTTGTCCGGATATCTTCCACGACGTCTTCTGCCACTATCCAAGTGTTATCGGCTATCTTTTGCATTGAAGGTCTTCCACAGACTATTGTTTCCGACAATGGCCCACAATTAATGTCCGCAGAATTTCAGTCATTCTGCAAGGCCAATGGTATTCAACATCTGACATCCGCGCCATTTTCGCCTCAGTCAAACGGTGCTGCTGAACGATTGGTCCGGACTTTCAAGTCACAGATGTTGAAGTTAAAAGCGTCACATTCTTGGGAGGACGCATTATTGCTCTTCTGTCTTCGTATCACTCTCAGCCCTGAGATGGTCGCTCACCGGCTGAGTTGCTCCACGGTCGTCCTCATCGAACCTTGATGTCTTTGCTGCATCCGCTGCATCAGGTTCCTGTGCAGCGGCAGCCACCTGCTTTTGCTGCAGGCGACGTTGTATTCTATCGCAACTATCGAGGTTCACGGCATTGGCACGCAGGGCGCATTCTTTGCAGCCTCGGCCGCACTATGTATCTGGTTTTGGGAGCCTCTGGTGAGGTGCGTCGGCATCTCAATCAGCTGCGCCTCTGTCGTCGCACGGGTTCTGCCGCTCTCAGTCTGTTTCAGTGACGGTGCCGTCCGGTCAGCGCCCTGGGGACCCATCTCCTGGCTCGCCTCATCCCCAGGTGTTACCGACGCTGCCTTCCATTTTGCCCCATGGCGACGCGCCACCGCCGCCGCCTGTTCTTCCGCCGGCGACGCCCGCAGTGGATGCTTCGCTGCAGCCGCCAAGCGCCTCCCTGGGTCACACGCTGCCGATCGCTTCCCATGGCCAGCTGTCCTCCGCCATGGAACTCTTGCCCGCTCCGGACCAGTTGTCGTCTTCGCCCGTCGGGTACCCCAACGCGATGGAGGTCGACCCTACGGCCCCTCCTGTCTCTTTACGGGCACATACACCGCATGTTGGCGTGCACCCTGGACTAGGTTTTCAGGCGTTTCCTAGCTCCCCTCGGACTGAATGGCAGGGTGCGGGTGGCACAGCCTCGCCTGTTGTTACGCTCCCCACCTCGTCGCACACGTCAACATGGGGTCCTCCCCATGGCGGGCGGAAGCCTTATAACACAACCGTTCGCCGATTTGCGGTGGAGGAATGTGGTGTCACCGCCAGACACCACACTTGCTAGGTGGTAGCTTTAAATCGGCTGAGGTCCAGTAGAATACGTCGGACCCGCGTGTCGCCACTGTCAGTAATTGCAGACCGAGCGCCACCACACGGTAGGTCTAGAGAGACGTACTAACACTCGCCCCAGTTGTACAAACGACTTTGCCAAAAGGGGATCACTGACAATTACACTCTCATTAGCCGAGACAATAGTTAGCATAGCCTTCAGCTACGTCATGTGTTACAACCTAGCAAGGTGCCATTATCCTTTGTTATTATTCCTATTATACTTCCGTATCATAAAGAGCGATGTTCTACAAATGTGGATTAAAGTTAAGTATTACAAGATTTTCGCACTTTATTGCAATTCTCAAGAGACTGTCCTGTTCCAGACCTCACGCCAGTCTACGTGTATTTAAACGCGTGCATTTCGGCCTCCTCGAGAAATACAGCAATTTTATTATCAATTTATTGTGCCTGGTGCATGTTCAATTTTAGCGAGTTTTAACAGGTTGTTTTACTTTTTATTATTCTGATGATTGAAGCTTGACTTCCGAAACGCATCAATCTTAGTGTTTTACACTATAAACAAGTGGTTGAGCTGATATATTTTTTAAGACTGACACTCTGAACTTTTGAAATTTAAGACATTACCCACCCTAGTTTAGTGACAATTCAATTAAGGCAATAGTGAAAGAGAAAAGCTGTGTATGACATCAGTCCTTAGATTTTACATTCAAAATATTCAGCTTCACAAACTACAACTCAGAAAATGCTTCAACAAATGAACAAATAATTGTTTGGAAACAGATGGCTCTTTAAGATAACACAGAAGCATAACTCATCTCAAAGGTTAAAACTGAATAGCTATACTGGAAGACAGAGCAATTTATATCTGCCTCGAGACCACTAGAAAAAGGAAATTATTAAAATACACCTCAAAGTGCATCTAGATAGTTTAATAAAGTAAACAGGTGCACTAATTTCTAGAGCAGCGTTCAGCAGACAGGACAAGTTGCTTTAAATCTTGCCCCAATGAGCAGTTAAGTAATTGAGAGTTAGTGTGCACAGATTGATATAACTGGCTTCAGACACGGTAAAAATTCTATTAAGTTATACTGTAGCAGATTCCCCCTGCGGGTCCGGGGATTAGAATAGGCCCGAGGTATTCCTGCCTGTCGTAAGAGGCGACTAAAAGGAGCCCCTCCCCCTCAAGGGGGTAGTTAGCGCCTGCGTCCGGAGACGGACGGTTCCACGACCTCTATTTGCGGTCATTTTGCTTTTTCACTTCTCGTTTCTTCCTTCCTCTGGTTGGTTCCTTTCTTTGCTCTTCTCCACCTCACTGTCTTCCTTATTCTTTCCCCTGCACAATCTCCTTGCCTTCTCATTGCCTTCTTCTCCTTGCCTTCTCATTGCCTTCTTCTCCTTGCCTTCTCATTGCCTTCTTCTCCTTGCCTTCTCTGGTCTCCGCCTCGGCGTTTGAGACAGTCTGTTCTCTCTCTCTCTCTCTCTCTCTCTCTCTCTCTCCCACTCTCCCCCTCCCCCCTCCCTCCCTCTCTCTCTCTCTCTCTCTCTCTCTCTCTCCCACTCTCCCCCTCCCCCCTCCCTCCCTCTCTCTCTCTCTCTCTCTCTCTCTCTCTCTCTCTCTCTCTCTCTCTCTCTCTCTCTCCCTCCCTCCTTTTTCCTCTTCTTCCTTCCTCCCTGTGCGCGCCTGAAGGCCGACCCACGCGTTCGCACGCGTAGCCGGTGACGGGGTAACGCGTAATTCCCTGCCCTGGGTAGACATGTAAGGCACGCGCGTACCCCCTGGTAAAGGCCAGGCCCGGGGAGGGGTGATTGCCTGAGCTGATACCTTCTGACCATGCCGATTGGTCCCTCCGTCTGTTTCTCGGGAGGTGTGACCTGAGGTATAAACATTCACCTAAGGCGGGAGTGCCCTCTGAGAGGGTCCCCACAAGGAAGGAGCGCGCCATCGGAGACGCTGGCAATCATGGGGGATTCCTCCGCAATGGATTTCACTCCATCTCTCTCGACTTCTGCCCAAAAACGGAAACTTGACCAGCTACCAGTGACAAAAGTACTACCGCCTGCCCCACAGTTCCTCGTCGTTTCTCGATCTGAGGACGGAAAGGATTTTTCCTCTGTCAACCCTTTCGTTATACAGAAGGGCGTCGATGCCATAGCCGGATCTGGCAAATCTTGTACCAGGTTGCATAATGGTACCTTATTACTTGAAACTGAGAGCGTCTTTCAGGCACAAAAACTGCTTCGGGCCACACTCCTGTACACATTCCCTGTCAGGGTGGAGGCTCACCGAACTTTGAATTCATCTCGTGGTGTGGTCTATACTAGATCCCTCGACGGCTTGACTAACCCGAGGAGATTCAATCTTTCCTCGCTGAGCAGGGCGTGACGGCTGTCCATAGGGTCATGAAAAAGGTCAACAATGACCTTGTACCGACCCAGACACTTTTCTTGACCTTCGATAGTGTTAAGCTGCCATCGCGCATCAAGGCGGGCTACGAGGTCATTTCAGTTCGCCCCTATGTCCCGACACCTACGCGCTGCTACCAGTGTCAGCGTTTCAATCACACTCGACAGTCTTGTTCCAATGCGGCTAAATGTGTCACTTGTGGCAGGAATGCCCATGAGGGTGACTGTCCACCTCCGTCTCCTCGTTGTGTAAACTGTCAGGGTGACCATGCCGCATCCTCCCGCGACTGTCCTGTCTATAAGGAAGAACGCTGTATCCAAGAAATTTGGGTCAAAGAGAAAGTGTCCACCTCAGCTGCTCGCAAGCTATTGGCTAGTAGGAAGCCCACGCTGCTCCCAGCGGGGAAATACAGTACTGTCCTCGCCTCTCCTCGGACTACCAGGGAGGTGGCAACCCAGACATGCAATCTGACCTTCAGCACCACGGTCGTCCGTTCGGCCAGTGCTAAGATCGCGCGGTCGACGTCTCCTCTTCCTCCTATCACCCCACAGACACCAGCCCCTTCATCAGCTTCTTCTAAGACGAAGACCCAGAAGTCAGATGCACGGGCCTTCAAGAAGGAACCGTCCCGTGCAGACTTCCTCTGTACCTCGACCTCCAAGCCTTCGACCGGTACTTCCACCAAACGACCTTCCAAGAAGGCACATAGGAAGCACAGTTCTCCTTCTCTGCCACGGCGCATTTCTTCTCCTGCGCCACCCAGCGGTTGCCGCCCCAGGCCGTCCTCCGTTTCGCCTGGCCGCACTGCTGGTAGTCGAACATCTGGCCGTTCACCGGCGGAGGAAGCTCCCCCTCCCGGCCATCCTCCCAAGATGGCCGATGAACCTACAGACCCAATGGACGATGACTGTCCGCCTACTGATAGTGGCGGCAGTGCTCGCTCGAAGCCAGGCCCTCAGCGGCCTTCGAGGTGACCCCTTCTTTCATCTTCCTTTTTTTCTTCTTACGATGGCACTTATTCACTGGAATATTCGCAGCATTCGCTCCAACCGAGAGGCCTTGAAGTTGCTGCTCCGCTTGCACCGTCCGCTCGTCGTAGCCCTCCAGGAAACAAAGCTACGCCCATGCGATCAAATTGCCTTGGCACACTACACCTCTGTGCGTTTTGACCTACCCCCTGTGGTAGGTATCCCGGCTCATGGAGGGGTTATGTTGCTGGTCCGGGATGATATTTACTACGATCCCATCACGTTGCACACCGGCCTGCAGGCAGTTGCCATCCGCATTACTCTCCCCACTTTTACATTTTCCATTTGTACCGTTTACACTCCATCGTTGTCTGCCGTTACCAGGGCAGACATGATGCAACTTATTGCTCAGCTACCTGCACCATTTTTGTTAACTGGAGACTTCAATGCCCACCATCCCCTTTGGGGCTCTCCAGCATCCTGCCCGAGGGGCTCCCTGTTAGCAGACCTTTTCAACCAGCTCAATCTTGTCTGCCTCAATACTGGCGCCCCTGCTTTTCTTTCGGACACATCTCACACCTATTCCCATTTAGATCTCTCTATATGTACTCCCCAACTTGCACGCCAGTTCGAGTGGTGGGCACTTTCTGATACATATTCGAGCGACCACTTCCCGTGTGTTATCCATCTCCTGCAGCATACCCCCTCTCCGTGCTCATCTCGTTGGAACATCTCCAAAGCAGACTGGGGGCTCTTCTCTTCCAGGGCGACCTTTCAGGATCAAACCTTCACAAGCTGCGATACTCAGGTCGCACACCTCACGGAAGTCATTCTCACTGCTGCTGAATATTCCATCCCTCACCCTACTTCTTCTCCACGTCGCGTACCGGTCCCCTGGTGGACCGCAGCATGTAGAGACGCTTTACGTGCTCGTCGACGTGCTTTACGCACCTTTCACCGCCACCCTACAGTGGCGTATAGTATCAATTATAAACGACTACGTGCACAGTGTCGTCGTATTATTAAAGAAAGCAAGAAATCCAGCTGGGCTGCTTTCACAAGCACCTTCAACAGTTTTACTCCTTCTTCTGTTGTCTGGGGTAGCCTGCGCCGGCTATCTGGCACTAACGTCCACTCACCAGTTTCTGGCTTGACGGTCGCGAATGACGTCCTTGTGGCCCCTGAGGCTGTCTCCAATGCCTTCGGCCGCTTTTTCGCAGAGGTTTCGAGCTCCGCTCATTACCACCCTGCCTTCCTCCCCCGCAAACAGGCAGAGGAGGCTAGGCCACCTAACTTCCGCTCCTCGAATCGTGAAAGTTATAATGCCCCATTCACCATGCGGGAACTCGAAAACGCACTTTGCCGATCACGGTCCTCCGCTCCAGGGCCTGATTCTATTCATATTCAGATGCTGAAGAACCTTTCTCCAGCGGGTAAAGGTTTTCTTCTTCGTACTTACAATCGCATCTGGATTGAGGGACATGTTCCCGCATGCTGGTGCGAGTCTATTGTTGTCCCGATTCCTAAGCCGGGGAAGGACAAGCACTTGCCCTCCAGTTATCGACCCATCTCGCTTACCAGCTGTGTCTGTAAAGTGATGGAGCGAATGGTTAACTCTCGATTGGTTTGGCTGCTCGAGTCTCGACGCCTACTTACCAATGTACAATGTGGATTTCGTAGGCGCCGCTCTGCTGTTGACCATCTGGTTACCTTGTCGACCTTCGTTATGAATAACTTCTTGCGGAAGCGCCTGACCGCGGCTGTGTTCTTTGATTTGGAGAAGGCTTACGACACCTGTTGGAGGGCGGGCATTCTCCGCACCATGCATACATGGGGCCTTCGCGGTCGCCTCCCTCTTTTTATTCGTTCCTTTTTAATGGATCGACAGTTCAGGGTACGTGTGGGTTCTGTCCTGTCAGACACCTTTCGCCAGGAGAATGGGGTGCCACAGGGCTCAGTTTTGAGCGTCGCTCTCTTCGCCATAGCGATCAATCCAATAATGGATTGCCTCCCAGCTGATGTATCAGGCTCCCTTTTCGTGGACGATTTTACCATCTATTGCAGCGCGCAGCGTACGTGTTTTCTGGAGCGCTGTCTTCAGCGTTCTCTTGACCGTCTTTACTCGTGGAGTGTCGCCAATGGCTTCCGTTTTTCTGCCGAGAAGACGGTCTGTATTAACTTCTGGCGCTACAAAGAGTTTCTCCCACCGTCCTTACGACTCGGTCCCGTTGCTCTCCCATTCGTGGAGACAACAAAATTTTTAGGTCTTACGTTTGACAGGAAACTTAGTTGGTCTCCACATGTGTCATATTTGGCTGCCCGTTGTACCCGTTCTCTAAATGTCCTCCGTGTTCTCAGTGGTATGTCGTGGGGAGCGGATCGAACCGTCCTACTTCGCCTATATCGGTCGATCGTCCGCTCCAAGCTGGATTATGGGAGTTTCGTATACTCCTCTGCACGGCCATCCATCTTACGCCGCCTCAACTCCATACAACATCGTTGTTTACGACTTGCGATCGGAGCGTTTTATACTAGTCCCTTCGAGAGTCTTCATGCTGACGCTGGTGAGTTGCCACTCACCTACCGGCGCGATATACTGCTCTGTCGGTATGCCTGTCGGCTACTGGCAATGCCCGACCACCCGTCTTATCGTTCCTTTTTTGATGACTGTCTCGACAGTCAATACGGGTTGTATGTCTCTGCCCTGCTACCCCCTGGAGTTCGCTTTCGTCGCCTCCTTCAACACCTTAATTTTTCACTCCCTGCAACCTTTCGAGTGGGCGAGAGCCACAAGCCACCTTGGCTCCAGGCTCAGGTTCGCGTCCACCTTGACTTCTGCTCGCTCCCGAAGGAGGTTCCCCCCGGTTCAGTCTACCGCTCCCGTTTTGACGAACTTCGTTTGAAGTTCATTAATATGACCTTCATTTATACAGATGGCTCTAAGACCACTGACGGGGTCGGGTGTTCTTTTATTGTCGGGGCACAAAGTTTCAAATACCGGCTCCATGGCCTTTGTTCGGTCTTCATAGCTGAGCTCTTTGCCCTCTACCAGGCTGTCCTTTACATCTGCCGCCACCAACATTCTGCATATGTCATCTGCTCCGATTCCCTGAGCGCTATCCAGAGCCTCAGTGATCCGTACCCGGTTCACCCTTTCGTGCACCGGATCCAACGCTCTCTTCAGCAGCTGGTGGACGTCTGTTCAACGGCTAGCTTTATGTGGGTTCCTGGCCATGTCGGTATCCCTGGGAACGAAGGTGCAGATGCCGCGGCCAAGGCTGCGGTCCTCCAGCCTCGGACAGCTTCTTGTTGTGTCCCTTCGTCAGATTGTAGCAGGGTAATTTGTCGGCGAATTTTATCGGAGTGGCATGCCGATTGGGCTGCACTTACAGACAACAAACTTAGGGCCCTGAAACCTCTTCCCGTGGCTTGGACGTCCTCCTCACGCCCTTCTCGGCGGGAGGAGGTCGTTTTGGCCCGGTTACGAATTGGCCACTTCCGGTTCAGCTATCGCCATCTGCTGACGGCTGCGCCGGCGCCGTTCTGCCCATGTGGGCAATTGCTGACGGTCCGCCACATTTTAACGGTCTGTCCGGATTTTAACACCCTTCGTCTTTATCTTGGCCTGCCATCTACTGTAGAAGCCATTTTAGCGGATGACCCACGAGCAGCTGCTCGCGTTCTTCATTTTATCAATTTGACAACCCTCTCCAAGGACATTTGATTCTGCTGTTTCCTTTTTTTAATCCTGTGCCTGTCAGTCTGTCTTTTATCGTGTTTTCCGTTTCGTTGCTGTTTTAAACTTGTGACTCGCGGTGCATTCCTCACGTAGGCTGGGCGCTAATGACCGTTGATGTTGTGCGCCCTAAAACCACAAAAAAAAAAAACTGTAGTAGATGTGTAAGTGCTTCAGTAAGTGAATGTGCGTGCATAGGAGCTCAAGAATGCCATTTAAAAAGGAAAACCAGTAATTAGTACTCAGAACAGGCTTTTAGCAGTACATAAATAAAACGTGAGGAAAGGTCACCCCCCCCCCCCCATGACAACTTTAAAATAACAAACAGTCGGACAATTAAATCTAGTAAGCAGTAACTAGCCCTGAGATGGAATAAATTTCTTTCACTCTTCAACTCACAAATGGCCAGTGAACAAACACACAAAAAACGTTCAGAGCTCAGTAAGATTTACAGTTTTACACTTTTGCTTCTTCCAGCCCGTGAGCCTCTAATGTGCCAGTTACTTACCAACAGGCTATATTTTCACAAGTCTGGATGACATCTAAATATGACATGAATGATTCACATAGAGCTGATCAGCATGTGGCCATTCTAACAGTGTGCAGTGGTATGTACAAGAAAAGCACTCATCCCATCAAACCCCCAAACATCAAAATGTACAAAATTTTTGTACACATTTCAAATAGTAATTTACATAACTTGAGTGAAGGCAGCCCATCGGTAGCTGGCAGTGGTGCATTCCATGAAGCTGATATACAGAGGCTATGTTAACAGCCACAGTATGATGAGCACGCCCTAAGAGTCGAGGTCCAAGACAGTGGGCCACAACAGTAGAAAACTGTAGCAGACAGGGAGAATCTAAATTCCACTGTCATTCTCACTTAATACAGCCATATGACCACAGTAGTTGTACAGATCAACGGACTCGTCAGATGATTCTCTTCAAAAACTTGGTCTAAGGCTAAACATGGTTACTCTTAAAACAGTGTTCAGGTTTACCAAATCATTGAATCCATTGCTGAACATGGGAATTGAATAGCAGTAAGAAGCTTGTCTGGTTGCTAGACATTACCCCAACCCCTTCCAAAGCAATGCCGCAAAGTATTAAGTGGTGCAGCACAATCCAAATCAGGCAGTTGATTGGATGGGAAAGCTCCATGCATAATGTGACTTCCACAGAGAAGAACCAACAGCCGATACAGACAGCCAAGACCACACCAATGTTCCGTCTTTTGTTAACAGTTTTGCCTGCAACTATTAAATTGACATAACTTTTAAAGGGCTACCAGTCTCTTCAATCTGTTAATTTCGGCTGAATTGCAAATCCTGTTTACGTACCCTGCGCGGCTGTACTGTGCGCCATGGTGCCACAAGCTCCAAGGAAAAGAAATGACATACACCAGGTGTGGGGCATGAATTCAAAGAGGAAACCTGCCATGGCTCAGATAGTAATAATAATAAAATCATTGTTATCATTATTTGTACTAGTATATTAGTATTACTATAGGCAGTTAACTAATACAAAGATCAATTAATAACATGATGTTGCTGTATTCTTTCTATCTCCTGCCCAGCATCTCTTCAAGGCATCCTCTTTGTGTACACCATGTTGCTTCATTATTTTGTCAATATGCTTTTTCTTAAAGTTAAATGGTCTACTATGTTTCTGTCAGTAAAGTGATTTCCAATCAAATTCTTTGGCTGCTAATTATCTAACATTCTCAACAGATGTCGATATCAGTTTAATGAATTTCATTCTATTCTATCACAGTTTCATTTGTTCTCATTCCAGCACTTACTTCAACATTACAGGTTTTTCAGTCTTGATATGCTGGTGCTGCTCCATTAATAATCTTTCTAGAATTTTGTCTTCTTTTGAGATCAGCAAGTAAAACCCATAGTTCAAATCCAAAGGATAGTACTGGTTCAGCCTGTAGCTCATACTCTTTTTGTACTGTTCGAAACGTGCTTGCCCCATCAAAAGGAGCTAATGATGTTAGAAAAGTAGTTAGTAGTGTGCCAAGGTAGGGTGTGTGTTTTTTAAATAATTTTATCACAAATAAGCATTTACTGAAATGAAAGGTTTTGATGTAACTGTTCTAGACATTTTATGATTCTGATCGTAATAGTAGTATGAGTGATGTGCCACTTGACAGTCCAGTTCCTGCTTCCCCACACAGTTGATGTGTGCTGTATTGTGTCATTTGATATGAACAACATTGATTTCATTGTTTGCGGTAGTAGCTGTGTTATTTTATTTGATTACACTACCATTATATGCATATGAAGGTAATGAAGTTAGAAAATATGATTGAAAGCAATAGCATAGGGTGAAGGCTTAAGTTGAAGATTGTAATGGATTTTCAAAGGTGTCGTCATTAATTAGTCTTAAAATTTTTTGCTGCCTCCTATTGAAATATACCATGGTGAACTCGTCACTCAGAGCTTCGAACTCAAAAGAGAACACTTAACCAGAAATACTATTTAGTTATTAAAAAGTATGACAATTGGGCTTTATATATGTGATACATTTTGTATAATATGGGAGGACTGTGACTGCTTAAGTGTATTTATTACAGTTTGTTATTTTTACCACAGGCCCAGGTTTACCCACTCAACATGAATATAAAAGAAGAGTTGGAGGAGGGTGTGAATAAAGAGGTAATTATAGAATTTATATGACCGCATGGAATTAATCATCGCTGAGTAGTTGTAAAAAAATGAGATGGTTATCATTTGTGTGTGTATTCACTTCAGCAGTCCTGCGTTTACTTTAAGTTACAGTATTATAGTATGACACAGGTTGGAAATGAGGAAACAGGTAAAATAGAACATTTTGTTATAGTATACCCATATGGATTTAAACATTGCTTTTGAGCAGGTGAAGTAATTTAGCTTGTGAGTTCATATAATTGCTTCCTTACATCATAAGCACAAATAAGAATTACGTAAGATTGCATTGATGAAGTTATATGAAAATTCGTACCAAGTCCCAAGACTCAAGCTATGATTTCCTGTTGTAATGAGTAGTTCCTTAATGGTTCCACGTATGTGAACGCCAACATTGTATGTTTTTATTTGCCATGTGATACTGCTGTGACAGTTACATTCAAGGAAAACCTACACGAAGTTGTGCAGAAAAAACAGGTGATCCTAACCTACTGAGTAGAGACACTGCAGGTGTTATGGACAGGCAGTCTTGTGAAGTACTATTGAGCAGTTTTCTGAAAGCTGTCTTAAGCTGCTAGTATAGTAGCGCGCACAAAATTGAAATACTTTAGACCTCATAACTATGAACAGGCATGTCTTTATAGATGGTGTTAGTGCAGGGAGGGGTTACTGATCATGATGCCAGCACAGCAACAATAGCTAATGAAGCCTTCAAGAAGGCTATGAGAATAGATTTTTTAGAAAGAGCAGATAAGTAGTTGTTAGCATCCCATTTAGACAATGAGTGAATATAATGTACTTCCAGTATGATTTACATAGAGGAATATGGGCAAATGTTAAATTGAATCCAAATCACACACTGAAAAAGTATATGGTGAGTAACTGGATTACAGACAGAAAAGACCCATATGATGAAGTGTAGTTAGCAGATTGTTACACAAAAAATGGTGCTGAACTGGCCCCTCTCTGCCATGTGAATTGTTCATTTATGGAAAAGTGGTTTGTCGCATGTATAGAAAAAGGCAGAGGTCATTCCCGTTTGTAAGAAAAGTCACAGGAAATACACTCCTGGAAATTGAAATAAGAACACCGTGAATTCATTGTCCCAGGAAGGGGAAACTTTGACACATTCCTGGGGTCAGATACATCACATGATCACACTGGCAGAACCACAGGCACATAGACACAGGCAACAGAGCATGCACAATGTCGGCACTAGTACAGCGTATATCCACCTTTCGCAGCAATGCAGGCTGCTATTCTCCCATGGAGACGATCGTAGAGATGCTGGATGTAGTCCTGTGGAACGGCTTGCCATGCCATTTTCACCTGGCGCCTCAGTTGGACCAGCGTTCGTGCTGGACGTGCAGACCACGTGAGACGACGCTTCATCCAGTCCCAAACATGCTCAATGGGGGACAGATCCGGAGATCTTGCTGGCCAGGGTAGTTGACTTACACCTTCTAGAGCACGTTGGGTGGCATGGGATACATGCGGACGTGCATTGTCCTGTTGGAACAGCAAGTTCCATTGCCGGTCTAGGAATGGTAGAACGATGGGTTCGATGACGGTTTGGATGTACCGTGCACTATTCAGTGTCCCCTCGACGATCACCAGTGGTGTACGGCCAGTGTAGGAGATCGCTCCCCACACAATGATGCCGGGTGTTGGCCCTGTGTGCCTCGCTCGTACGCAGTCCTGATTGTGGCGCTCACCTGCACGGCGCCAAACACGCATACGACCATCATTGGCACCAAGGCAGAAGCGACTCTCATCGCTGAAGACGACATGTCTCCATTCGTCCCTCCATTCACGCCTGTCGCGACACCACTGGAGGCGGGCTGCACGATGTTGGGGCGTGAGCGGAAGACGGCCTAACGGTGTGCGGGACCGTAGCCCAGCTTCATGGAGACAGTTGCGAATGGTCCTCGCCGATACCCCAGGAGCAACAGTGTCCCTAATTTGCTGGGAAGTGGCGGTGCGGTCCCCTATGGCACTGCGTAGGATCCTACGGTCTTGGCGTGCATCCGTGCGTCGCTGGGGTCCGGTCCGAGGTCGACAGGCACGTGCACCTTCCGCCGACCACTGGCGACAACATCGATATACTGTGGAGACCTCACGCCCCACGTGTTGAGCAATTCGGCGGTACGTCCACCCGGGCTCCCGCATGCCCACTATACGCCCTCGCTCAAAGTCCGTCAACTGCACATACGGTTCACGTCCACGCTGTCGCGGCATGCTACCAGTGTTAAAGACTGCGATGGAGCTCCATATGCCACGGCAAACTGGCTGACACTGACGGCGGTGGTGCACAAATGCTGCGCAGCTAGCGCCATTCGACGGCCAACACCGCGGTTCCTGGTGTGTCCGCTGTGCCGTGCGTGTGATCATTGCTTGTACAGCCCTCTCGCAGTGTGCGGAGCAAGTATGGTGGGTCTGACACACCGGTACAATGTGTTCTTTTTTCCATTTTCAGGAGTGTATGTTGGCAATATAAAAATATTATTGAGTCGGAGAATCCTACTTTCACTACTGTTTGGGTGTTACCACCAATAGCATGCACTTTCATTTATTGCACAAACTTCATCCATATTCATTCTTGCCCTTCGTCTCCCCTCCACTCTTCTGATGCTACCGTCCCAGAGGTGTATCATCTCTCTCTTCAGTGTACATTCACCGAGCGAGGTGGCGCAGTGGTTAGACACTGGACTCGCATTCGGGAGGATGATGGTTCAATCCCGCGTCCGGCCATCCTGATTTAGGTTTTCCGTGATTTCCCTAAATCGCTCCAGGCAAATGCTGGGATGGTTCCTTTCAAAGGGCACGGCCGACTTCCTTCCCCGCCCTTCCCTAATCCGATGAGACCAATGACCTCGCTGTCTGGTCTCCTTCCCCAAACCAACCAACCAACCAACCAACCAACCAGTGTACATTCCATGTCTTGCTAAATATTTCAAGGGTTTCTGCTCAAGGTTTCAACCAGCTTTGGTCCAAGAGTATTTTGAACATGACAACTTTCTTGGAGGGCGTTACATTCAGGAACTAGAAATATATCAAGAATTTACTATTCAACAGTTTGATGGTAGTATGGTCTTTACATTTTATTCAGTCTGATTTCTGTTTCTCCGCAGTGACTCTCCACACAGTGTGCACGTTATGTCCATTCCAGCACTACTATTCAAGAATTAACTATAAAACACACAGAGAAAGCAATATATCTAACTTGCTATTGTTCTGATGTTTCACCAGTGGAGGCTAATGCATTACTGTGCTGTGTAGCTGTTCATTCAAAAGAATTAAGCTGTGTAACGGACCACGTATACCCTTTAAAGTTACTAAAGTATGGGATTGCACCTTTTGACTAGAACAACATGGAAGGAATGTAATCAAGAAATAGAGGGGGAGGGGGAGGAGGAGGAGGAGGAGGAGGGCGAGAGGAGTGCTACATATGTAACTTGATTCTGAAAAACCCCAATTAAATTACGGTATTGTTAGGAGTCGAATAAAGTACTGGCTTAATCTTTGTTTCAAGTAACGGTAACATAATGCGTACATGCTAATTGGTTTTGATTGCTATGGGTGTTGTTTCAGCCAGAATTTGGCTGCTCAATAATGCTACATTCGAGGAGCAGAGATTTTTGACTAAACAAGGTCATGAAAGTTAGCCGGAAGTAAAGTTACATATTTTTGGTTAAAGATAAATGGAAGGAGTCACTATCACTGCAAAATAAATTTTTATTCATATCTAATCTCAACATGTCAAATATGCTTGTGTTGTCCATTGTTTTGGACATGTCCAAGGGGACAGACAGTATTTTGATCCTGCAACCACAATGACTCAGGGGACAAAGTAGAGACATGGGTTATCTGTGGGCATCAATTTACATAATTGGGGAGTGTTGTTAGACACTGTAAAGAATGATACTACTACTTCAATAGCGCCAGGCGAGTTACTCACACTTGTAACTTCGCAGCTGCGAGAGGCAGCTAGGTTGAGCTGACAACTTCGACATGGGGCTACTTGCACGTTCATCGCTTTCTTTTTTATTGTAGTCATAGCTCCTTTCAATTCTGACATCTTAACTGAGCAACTGTCACAGCCTATACCCACACAGTTCTCCAGGGACAGAGAAAGGCTTTCCATTCTCCTTAGAATTGTAGTACCTATACTTCACCAGTAACGCTACGCTCATCATCTTAACACACTTGAGGTTCATCTTCCACTACAATCCTTGTCGTTATTGATATCAATGAAACTCAAAGAATATTTCGTGTAATTAGCCATCACCATCAACATATCTTGCAACTAAACTCAGTTGGGCAGTGTGTGCTATGTCCATAGCCTCACCGAAGAGTATCCTGTTATAATGAGAATCTTTGATTTCCTCCAGTAATCTCGATAACATTACTGTTTCACAGCATGAATTAAGTTCCTTACACATTGTTTTACATATGTAAGTGGCATTTGCTTAAGTGGTCTCAGGGTGATGGTTTAGTTGCAAGTCTCCAGCGTCAATTCTAAATCTTACAAGAGCTCTAAAGTTTCCCATGTTACTCACTATACTTTCCTGATTATTATCGTTGTCTAATAGACTCCCATCATCTGTATGACCATGCAGGGGAATATTTTGCTTTCCATGAAATATGATTGTTTTTATTATAGGTACAAGATTGTCTCTGTTTTCCCTAATGGATTTATGACATCAAGTTTGTATTCCTAGTGTAGCGATTTAATTTTGCATCTGTTGATGTTTCAACATGGTACTTGAGTTGAAAGTGAGTCTCAAGGTCACCATCTTTACCAGTAAGTTTGGCAAACTTTTAGTGGTTCAGTCACAAGTTTCTTGGCGATAATGGATTTCTTTCCTCCAGCTATTTTATTATTCACAAAAAGTGAACAGTTAGTGCAAAGAAGTCCCTTTTTAACTTGTGAGAACACCAGCTGTGGATACTATTTAAAATGATTATCTTGCATTTGCTTACATTCAACCTGCCCTTCCTTGTTATGCTCAGAAGTAGGAAAGACTACCTTTTCCAGGTTTCCTTGGAGCTGTGAGAAGCTTGTTTTATATCATCAGTAATATACATATTGTAATACATCCTATTAATTGCCAATATCTGTGTGTTTAAAGGAATCGGTCGATGAACTTCGTTGTGTGAAGTTTCGACGAAATGCTGGGTTGTGCCTTTACATCTGGTGGTGTTTTTACGGCTGAATGGTGACCGGAATCATCAGATGTATCTACTTTTTTTCTTTATTACATACCAATCCATTTTATTATATTGTTATGATGTAGGTAAATTACATGCAAATTATTCTTGAATAAGCACTTCATTCGCACTGAAAAATGCAACACTGGTACACTTAGCACTGAAACACACTGTCACGCTCCCCATATTTGTAATATCACTAAGCCCAATACTCACTTAAGTCCGTGGCGATAGCCAATAATGCAGTTGGTCTCTTTTTATCACTTCCAAGTTATCGCGAAGATTGTAGCTTTCAAACTGACTACCTGGCAGCGACTCTGCTTCTCATATGTGGCTCGGTTGTTTTGAGATTATTCACTGCCAGAATGTCAAATGTACTTTTGGCCACTTCTAAGTCACACTGGTGATGTTGCCATCTGAGCTAGGTTTTCAACAGATGCGCTTGTCTGTCACATGGCAGTGGCAGCTACAGCAGAGTTAAGATTAACGACATAATTAGTAAATGAGGGCAAGGCTCTCACATTACCACAAACAAGGAAAAGCTAAATGCAGATATAGAAAAGCTTACAATATTGGTTTCCACACAGAAAGACAGAGTAAAAGGAAATTAACACAAATATATTTATGCATCTGCTAATATTGCTACTGCAGAAGTGCTGTATTTGTTCTGCACACATTGTACCACTCAATTAGCTTTTTGCACGCACGTGCCATGAGAACCTTCCAGTTGAGTGGCCCAAAAACAAAATTTCTTATGCCACTGCTTTTATAGGGGTACATTTGAGATACTGGATATTGTGGATGCAAAGAAAGTCCACCCATCAGATAGGAGATTTCACAAAAATCATGGAAGAACAAATATGGATGTAACAAGAGGGAAATTGCTGTAAACTTCACTTTGGTGGCTTGCATGGATGTTCACTGACAGCTATAATTGTACCAAGAGTGCGACTGAATAATTACGCCATTTGACTGGGAAAAGTGGTGGAGAGTAAACCAGCTGTGAATTTGTACTCTACTGCACATAAAACAAGTGGTCACTGCTTTTTACATCGAAAGCTAGTCCTTGTGCCTGTTCATTATAGTGGAAAATTTGTCTTTAGTTTTGAGGTACTAGCACAAAGACCATAGGTGTCCAAATGGCATATACGTGAGTTGTTCTCTGTGACTTCTGAAGGATTGTTAGTGGTGCAAGCCAAACGATTATATTTATTTTTATTTGTAAAGATTTAGGACAAATTGACAATTACATTCAATTGTAAGATAATTAAATTTGTAACTTACATAGCATCCACAATTCACATCACTACCGTGACTGTGACACTGGAGAGAAGCAGAAAGTTGTCATGATATATTACATGTTTTATATTTTGTATAATAATGATATGGCATTGATTTTCAGAAGGAAAATTAGTGGACTTCTTGGCTTCAGCTGGGTATGCATTTACTCCAGTTCTAACTTCCTCGATCGCCATTACCTTTCACTCCATTCTCTGTCCATGTCCCACCCCTCCTCCCCAGGGGCCTTTTAAGGTGATTGATTGGCTGAAAAGGTCAAGGTGGTGGTATACTGATGTGATGTGAAATCGTAAATCTCTTCCCCCCCCCCCCCCCACCCCTCTCCCTGTGGTGCTTAGTGTCTGGAATTTGGGCACATGTTTGCATTGCAGCACTAACCTCATCTGTAGAGACTGTGGAGGAGTATCGCCTGCAAATGCCCCATGTGCCTATCCCTCCATCTGTGTCGACTGTGGAAAGCACCATACTTTGTGCTCACCAGATTACACTGTTTTCTAGAGAGGGAAGAAGGAACAAAAATACAAGACTCAGGACAAACCTACTGACAAAGAGGCCAAAAGGAAGTACAAGCATTTGCCCCCAGCATGTACACAATGTCATATGCTACAGCTACAAAGACATTTCCCCTTTGCTGATGGTACTCTGGCCTGTTACTCTTTCTGTAGTGGGCCCTCAGGGCCACTGAACCATCCTTGCGCCCCTGTTGGTTTGGGGGATCCCCTTTTGCTGCTTTTTCCACACCTGCTTTGGGATCGATAGCTTCCCATACACCAGGGACATTTGTCCCCACCTCCCAGCCTGAGATGAATAAGCTTCTTCTGGCTTCTCTTGCAAGGAAGAGGTCCTTGGGGTCATTTCCTTCCCTGGGTTGTACTGGTCTACAACTGGACACCAGCAAGTGCTGAAGGAACCACAAACTGTTGGTCACACTGCTTCATGATCATCATCTTTACCTGAAACTGATTCAGAGAAGCCCTTGGCATAATCAAAATTCTGTAAGGAGAGAAGACAAGAAAAGTGTTTAGAGGAGGAGGACGACCTTCCAGTGGTCCCCCACACTAGCAGATCCACCTGTTCAACTCCTGTGGCCAAGGCAGAGATTCCAGCAACCCCTGAGGCCCTAGTTTGAACCACACAATGGTACCCGGAAAGGAGTTCACACATATGTTCTGGATACTCTGTATATCAAACTTTTGCCTCTTGATACACCTTTGGAGGCTGTGGTTGTTCAGGTAAGTGCATTTCGGCATAGTACTATCTGCAATGTTTACCTCCCTCCTGATGATAAAGTATCTCATGAGATATTGTTTGCATTGATTTCTCAGCTCCCCCCCCCCCCCCCCCCCCATCTTTCCTAATCTTGGGCAATTTCAGTACATATAACCCTTTGTGAGCTTTAACCATGATCACTGGGCATCATAAGGACCTCGGAGTATGACTGGCACAACTTGATTTGCCTCTTAAATACTAATACCCCCTCACATTTTGGCATGGCACACTGCGTGTTCTTGGTCATTAACCTTTTCATATGCAGCCCTTGGCTTCTCCCATCCATCCACTGGGGAGTTCATGATGACCTGTGTTGGTAGGGACCATTCCACAATCTTCCTGTCCCTCCCTCAGCATCACTGCCCTGGATGCATGACCAGATGGGGTCTCAACATTGCTGACTGGAGTGCTTTTGCCTTTGCTGTCGGCCTTGACTCCCCACCGCATGGAGGCATCAACAAGGCAGCCCAGAATATAATTACAGCCATTCATTTGGCAGCTGATTTTGCAATCCTCTGTTCCTTGGGCCTGCTCTGACAAGAGATTACCTTGGCAGTCATTAGAGAGCGCAGAGGCCATTAGTGATAGTAGGCAGGCTCTCCAGTACCATAAGTGGCACCAATTGATGGAGCGTCTTATTTACTTTAAGTGGCTTCATGCCCAGTTCTGCCACCTGATGAAATAATAAAAAGAAGAATGCTGGGAGCAGCATGCTTCAACCATCAGACGACGTACCTCTTCTCTTCATGTTACCAAGCAATGGGTAGAGCAAAAGTAATTATCTTTTACTACATGCCACCTGGAGCTGTATAAAGCTCCATTCATTGAGTGTGGGGGTTCATCAGTGTCCTAGTCCTCTGTGCGGATACAGCACCAGGGCCAGGTCACATCCACAACCAAATGATCAAGCACCTATCAGTGGATTGTCAGCATCATATCCTTGCTATCTGTAACTTGACCTGGAGCGAGGGCCAGTTCACATCGTAACAATTAGAAAGTATTATTGTCACAGTACAGTCATGCACACCTATGTGGGGAACCCATTGGTCACAGCTTTTTGACCCACCACGAGGTCCAAAAGACACGGACCCTCCTGAGGCCCTCTGCCACCAATTTTTCTCCATCATTGGTACATCCTGGAGTTCAGCAGTAGTCTATACTGATTGCTTAATGGTTGCTGATCACATAGGCTTTGCTTACACTGTCACGGGTCCTACTGTATTGTCTTCCCTGCTGGAAGCTGTAGAGTTTGTAGCCATCTCTCATGCACTTGAGTATATGCTTTCCTCCACTGGTGGGTCCTTCATCTGCAGCAAACTCATGACTAGTTTTAAAGCTTTCAAGCAGTATTACCCTCAGCATACCTTGGTCATGGCTAACCAGTATTCCCAGTATGCCCTTGAGCACTGTGGATGCTCAGTGATGATTGTTTGGACTCTGGGTGACATTGGGATCCCTGGGAACAAACTTACTGATAGCTTGCCCAAACGGGCTACCAGTAAACTCGCTCTGGTAATCAGTATTCTGGAAACAGACATCTGATCAGTATCACACCATCAAGTTTTAGGAACCTGAAATGTGGAAAGGATCACTGGGTCTTCAAACAACCTGTGATAAGGAGACTATGAATCTATGGAGGTCCTCCATGCAGGCCCCTCACACGCATTCTACCATACTCCGCCAACTCCACATGAGCTGTATCTGGTGGTCTGTCATCTCCTCCAGTACCACACTACTGTCGTCATTCCGGTTCAACAGTGGTCTACATTTTGCTGTACTGTCCAACTTAGCCTCCCTGTGGCAGAATCTTAATCTCCCTGACTTGCTACCCCTGATGCCTCAGTGGCTGACTTAGTTTTATCTTTAATTCATGAGGAGGGCTTTTACCACTCTCTTTAAGGGAGGGCAACTTAACCTTATCGGCCCATTGAGGGGTTGGCAGAACACTCTGTTGCCCCCTCTGCCCAGACCAGGCTGTGGCTGGCTAGACTTGGTGGACCAGCCCGGTTCTCACCCTACCTGCTGTTTTACTCTTCTTCCCCCCTCTCGCATCCATCTTTCGTCTCTGTACTTCTCTTGCCCTGTCTGTTGCTAGTCTTTCCGAGGCAATTTCTGAGTGGAGTACCTCTGGTAAGTGGTGGGTACTGGAGGATATATGTCCCCTCATTGCATTCTGCTCTCCGGTGCTTCTGGCTGCTCCCTAAATGGGGCACCTTGGCCTGCTTTTCGTCCTCTGTTTCCTGTTTTTCTTTTTGTCCCTTATATCAGTTCCTCTCTCTCTCCGCCCTCTCTCTCTCCGCCCTCTCTCTCTCCGCCCTCTCTCTCTCCGCCCTCTCTCTCTCCGCCCTCTCTCTCTCCGCCCTCTCTCTCTCCGCCCTCTCTCTCTCCGCCCTCTCTCTCTCCGCCCTCTCTCTCTCCGCCCTCTCTCTCTCCGCCCTCTCTCTCTCCGCCCTCTCTCTCTCCGCCCTCTCTCTCTCCGCCCTCTCTCTCTCCGCCCTCTCTCTCTCTCTCTCTCTCTCCGCCCTCTCTCTCTCTCTCTCTCTCTCCGCCCTCTCTCTCTCTCTCTCTCTCTCTCCGCCCTCTCTCTCTCTCTCTCTCTCTCTCTCCGCCCTCTCTCTCTCTCTCTCTCTCTCCGCCCTCTCTCTCTCTCTCTCTCTCTCCGCCCTCTCTCTCTCTCTCCGCCCTCTCTCTCTCTCTCCGCCCTCTCTCTCTCTCTCCGCCCTCTCTCTCTCTCTCCGCCCTCTCTCTCTCTCTCCGCCCTCTCTCTCTCTCTCCGCCCTCTCTCTCTCTCTCCGCCCTCTCTCTCTCTCTCCGCCCTCTCTCTCTCTCTCCGCCCTCTCTCTCTCTCTCCGCCCTCTCTCTCTCTCTCCGCCCTCTCTCTCTCTCTCCGCCCTCTCTCTCTCTCTCCGCCCTCTCTCTCTCTCTCCGCCCTCTCTCTCTCTCTCCGCCCTCTCTCTCTCTCTCCGCCCTCTCTCTCTCTCTCCGCCCTCTCTCTCTCTCTCCGCCCTCTCTCTCTCTCTCCGCCCTCTCTCCCTCTGCCCTCTCTCCCTCTGCCCTCTCTCCCTCTGCCCTCTCTCCCTCTGCCCTCTCTCCCTCTGCCCTCTCTCCCTCTGCCCTCTCTCCCTCTGCCCTCTCTCCCTCTGCCCTCTCTCCCTCTGCCCTCTCTCCCTCTGCCCTCTCTCCCTCTGCCCTCTCTCCCTCTGCCCTCTCTCCCTCTGCCCTCTCTCCCTCTGCCCTCTCTCCCTCTGCCCTCTCTCCCTCTGCCCTCTCTCCCTCTGCCCTCTCTTCCCCCCCCCCCCCCATTTTATTTTGATGATCATTCCTTCCTATGTAGGTTGGGCTCAACAAAATATTTTCGCATTTGGAATAGAATGTTGGTGACTGAAATTTCGTACATAGACCTCGCCGCGACGAAAAACATCTTTGTTTTAATGACTTCCATCCCAACTCGCGTATCATATCTGCCTCACTCTCTCCTCTATTACATGATAATACATAACAAGCTGCCCGTTTTTGCACACTTTCGATGTTCTCTGTCAGTCCCACCTGGTAAGGATCCCACACTGCGCAGCAATATTCTAACAGAGGACTAATGAGTGTAGTGCAAGCTGTCTCTTTAGTGGACTTGTTGCATCTTCCAAGTGTCCTGCCAATGAAACGCAACCTTTGGCTTGCCTTCCCTACAATATTATCTATGTGGTCTTTCCAACAGAAGTTGTTTGTGAATTTGACACCCAGGTACTTAGTTGAATTGACAGCCCTGAGAATTGTACTATTTATCGAGTAATCGAATTCCAACGGATTTCTTTTGGAACTCGTGTGGATCACCTCACACTTTTCGTTATTTAGCGTCAACTGCCACCTGCCACACCATACAGCAATCTTTTCTGAATCGCTTTGCAACTGATACTGGTCTTCGGATGACTTTACTAGACGGTAAATGACAGCATCATCTGCGAACAAGCTAAGAGAACTGCTCAGATTGTCACCCAGGTCATTTATATAGATCAGAAACAGCAGAGGTCCCAGGACGCTTCCCTGGGGAACACCTGATACCACTTCAGTTTTACTCGATTTGCCGTCTATTACTACGAACTGCGACCTTCCTGACAGGAAAGCACGAATCCAGTCGCACAACTGATACGATACCCCATAGGCCTGCAGCTTGATTAGAAGTCGCTTGTGAGGAATGGTGTCAAAAGCTTTCCGGAAATCCAGAAATACGGAATCAACCTGAGATCCCCTGTCGATAGCGGCCATTACTTCGTGCAAATAAAGAGCTAGCTGCGTTGCAGAAGAACGATGTTTTCTGAAACCATGCTGATTACGTATCAATAGATAGTTCCCTTCGAGGTGATTCATAATGTTTGAATACAGTATATACTCCAAAACCCTACTGCAAACCGACGTCAATGATATAGGTCTGTAGTTCGATGGATTACTCCTACTACCATTCTTAAACACTGGTGCGACCTGCGCAATTTTCCAATCTGTAGGTACAGAACAATCAGTGAGCAAGCGGTTGTATATGATTGCTAAGTAGGGAGCTATTGTATCAGCGTAATCTGAAAGGAACCCAATCTGTATACAATCTGGACCTGAAGACTTGCCCGTATCAAGTGATTTGAGTTGCTTCACAACCCCTAAGGTATCTACTTCTAAGAAACTCAAGATAGCAGCTGTTCATGTTTCAAATTCTAGAATATTCCATTCATCTTCCCTGGTGAAGGAATTTCGGAAAACTGCGTTCAATAACTCCGCTTTAGCGGCACAGTCATCGGTAACAGTACCATCGGCATTGCGCAGCGAAGGTATTGACTGCGTCTTGCCACGTGTGTACTTTACATACGACCAGAATTTCTTCGGATTTTCTACCAAATTTCGAGACAATGTTTCGTTGTGGAACCTATTAAAGGCATCTTGCATTGAAGTCAGTGCCAAATTTCACACGTCTGTAAATTTTAGCCAATCTTCGGGATTTCGCGTTCTTCTGAACTTCGCATGCTTTCTCCGTTGCCTCTGCAACAGCGTTCGGACCTGTTTTGTGTACCGTGGGGGATCAGTTCCATCTCTTACCAATTTATGGGGTATGAATCTCTCAGTTGCTGTTGCTACTATATCTTCGAATTTGAACCACATCTCGTCTACATTTGCATAGTCAGTTTGGAAGGAATGGAGATTGTCTCTTAGGAAGGCTTCTAGTGACACTTTATCCGCTTTTTTAAATAAAATTATTTTGCGTTTGTTTCTGGTGGATTTGGAAGAAACGGTATTGAGCCTAGCTACAACGACCTTGTGATCGCTAATCCCTGTATCAGTCATGATGCTCTCTATTAGCTCTGGATTGTTTGTGGCTAAGAGGTCAAGTGTGTTTTCGCAACCATTATAATTCGCGTGCGTTCGTGGACTAACTGCTAGAAATAATTTTTGGAGAAAGCATTTAGGACAATCTCGGAAGATGTTTTCTGCCTACCACTGGTTTTGAACAAGTATTTTTGCCAACATATCGAGGTAAGGTTGAAGTCCCCACCAACTATAGCCATATGAGTGGGTTAGTTATTTGTTAAGAGACTCAAATTTTCTCTGAACTGTTCAGCAACTATATCATCAGAGTCTGGAGGTCGGTAGAAGGAGCCAATTATTAACTTAGTTCAGCTGTTAAGTATAACCTCCACCCATAGCAATTCGCATGGAGTATTTACTTCGACTTCACTACAAAATAAACCACTACTGACAGACACAAACACTCCACCACCAATTCTGCCTAATCTATCTTTCCTGAACACTGTCTGAGACTTTGTAAAAATTTCTGCCGAACTTATTTCAGGCTTTAGCCAGCTTTCTGCACCTATAACAGATTTCAGCTTCTGTGCTTTCTATTAGCGCTTGTAGCTCAGGGACTTTCCCAGCACAACTACAACAATTTACAACTACAATTCTGACAGTTCCTTGATCCAAGCACGTCCTGTATTTGCCATGCACCCTTTGAGATTGCAGCCCACCCTGTACTTTCCTGAGGCCTTCTAACCTAAAAAGCAGCCCAACCACACAGCCTCCGCTACCCGTGTAGCTGCCAGCTGAGGGTAGTGAACTCCTGACCTGTTCAACAGAACCCGAAACTCCACCACCCTATGGCGCAAGTCAAGGGATCTGCAGCCAACACGGTCGCAAAACCGTCTGAGCCTCTGATTCAGACCCTCCACCTGGCTCTGCACCAAAGGTCCGCAGTCGGTTCTGTCAACGATGCTGCAGATGGTGAGCTCTGCCTTCATCTCGTGAGCAAGACCGGCAACCTTCACTAAATAGATAGCCGATGGAATCCAGAGAGAATTTCCTCAGATCCAAAGTGACACACGTCATTAGTGCCAACATGTGCCACCACCTGCAGCTGGCTGCACCCTGTGCTCTCCGTGGCATCCAGAAGGACCCTTTCCACATCAGGAATGACTCCATCTGGAATGCACACGGAGTGCACACTGGATTTCTTCCCCTCCTTAGCCGCCATATCCCTAAGGGGCCCCATTACGTGACTAACATTGGAGCTCCCAACTACCAATAAGCCCACCGATCTGGGGACAGACGGGACGAGGTCGACATCCCCGTGATACCCAAGACCAGCTCCCCACAATGGTACCCATTGGCAACAGCCTCAAGCTACGCGACCGTAGTCAGCGCCACTTGCAGCAGTGAGCGAAGGGATGCCAACTCAGCTGTCATCCGAACACAGCAATCACAGTCCCTGTCCATTCCAATTGATGTTGAACAACAGTTACTGAAACACAAGTCCGTGCCTAGATAACACAAGGGAAACACGCAAAGAATGTATGAACTAACCTGTACAAATGCCTAACGACTTCGCTACAATCTGCCTGAATTTACGATTACAGTAACTAAAACTCGAAATTACACCTCCTACACGAAATTCACACACAATTTAAGTAAGAATCTACGAAGTAAACACTAAAGCGCGATGCTACAACTCTCAAATACTATAATACGCCCGAAATTTATGAATTAAACAATGCAAGTATCCATAAACATGCAAAGAAATTTAAGAATTAAACTATGTAACAAGTAAGCTAAGACTATACGACTTGCTGCTGGCAGCTGCTTATCCAATGGCGGCAGGGAGAAGTAATTGTTAATCTTGTTACATGCCTCTGTGTCACAGTGCTATAACAGTTGTGGAACTATGATATGTGATGGGTATTTTGTAGAGTTCCCAGTCATTATTCACCGTAGTATTTACATCATTACTGACATCCTGCTTTCGCTGTATGTCATTCTGTATGATTTTCATCCAGTACAAATGACATAAATTTTAATTGTTTCCTAAAGAGCAGGCACTGAAAATACATGGTGTAAATAGCATTAAATTTGGTAAATTTTGCTAATAATGTGTGGAATGCCATATTAATTTCATTAATGAACAAAAAGTCCTCTTGTTTATGGGTTTACAGCTGGAAGATTATTTGCATCTATTTATTACTTGAGCTTAATTTAGAAATGTTGCCGCACTCATAAATAAAGTTCATATGTGGGAGTACGACCACCCGATAAAGCATGCCATAGTGCCTTTGAAATCAGAGTGGATTATGTGACAGGAATAGAAAGAGAAAGTATGCCAAATAAATACTACACAATGGCTGATAGCAAAATAAGAGACAATAGAAATGATTTGGATGCATTCTGACACTCACTCTTCCCAATTGATAAGAATCTCTGTAAAGTTGGATGATACTCATGAGAAGGGAATAGGGAGACCTGTCATATACACACAGAAGTTAGCTAGCAGTTATAATTCACAGAATGTTTCCTTCTTTCAGTCCATTGAAGATCCATTGGGAATATCGTGGTCCACTGATTTTATCAAGGAGGATCCTGAATTAAATTTGGAAATGAGTGTAACTGAGAATATTGTAAGTATTTACATGTCTGATATATTGCCTGTAGTCAAGTAATAAGTCTTTTGTTAAATTTGTAGAGTAAAAGATGCATTGCAGTGAAATGGAGAGATTGTCAGTTTTTTGGAACTTGTTGCTGTTCATAATTGTAGAGTATTCTTGTACTTCTGCACTTGACTTTCATTTCGCCTGTTATGTGCTGACTGTTTTAAATAGAAATGGAAGGGGATTGGTGACTGGTATAATTTTGTTTTATGTAGCCCTTGTTCGTATCAACTATATTGTATAATGGCTGTGTGCAATGGTCGCAAAATTTACATTTAGGTGAAGTGTAAGTTCTAATAGTGTAGGTCATTTGAGAAATATTCCTCCTTTCAATAACTTCTGATAAATGCAGTTCTAAAGATCATTGGCTGTTGCTATCTTTTGTGTGAATATTATTCTTACATTTGACCTAAAAAAATTTTGGGTTATGAAAAAGAGAGATAAAATTTGTATGTTGTAGATCAGCCCTGATACGTTGGCCACAACCTGTATATATTGTGGCAGCTTCTGTGGTGCCTGTTGTATTATAAAATTTTCAGTAATAGAATAACTCTGTATATGGCTTTTGGTGAATGATAGTACATAGATGAAGCCATGTACGACCTTGTCATTAGTCCTGGCAGATCTAAAGAAGAAAGATAAATTTTTTACATATGATTTATGACCTTGGTAAGGTAAAGAGATGCTCAAATTGATAAATATGTCACAGGAATGAAACTAGACAATGATCAGGGAACATTTAACATGCAATTGCAGAAGGTTAGGTACTGGCTCGCTCTTGATCTCCTTGTTCATAAACAAACTTGTTGCAGTTGCAAAGCAATCTTCAGGCACAAAATGTTGGCTTCTTCAACACAGAAATGTGTGGTGATGATACAAGCATACAGGTCAAGGAACCAAACGATCATGCTAGGGACAGCTCACATTATGTAAAGGAATGTAGCTGATTCACAGGTAACAGGCCAAGACTTTGACACAGAGACTCATGTTATGCCATTTTAAGCAAATTAAAGGGATGCATTGGCATCACAAGTAGACAGGTCAGTAAGTGAAACAGTAGTACTGTTGTTCCACAAGAAGGGTTTTACAGAAATGAAAATGCCACACATAGTAGTCAGGGATGTGCAAATAAGGAGCTAGGCCAAAACAACGATCTGTACAGTGTCCTAGGGCATACCTGTAGTTGTCAGAGTGGCTGGATTGTAGTTGGTGACCATTTACCATGAAAATACAAAAGGCCATACTGGCCTTCGTATGCAGTCAAAGAGATCACAGGTCAAACAAGATGTCTCCATGGCATCAGGGCCAGAGGTTCAGGGATAGTGTCCACTGCATGGAGTGCTGCTCCCGTAGCAAGTGTGTAGAACAGTGTGTTTCTGGTTGAGTGGTCTGGAAAACCATGTCATGTGGTTGGCACTGAAATCACTGATGTGTAAACCCCCCCCCCCCCCCACTTGTTGCTTTGAAAATATGTAACTTAGATTAAATAGTGGTAGACACCTGAGCAAATCTACAAATAGGATGTGTGATAACAGTGATCCTGAGTGGCACATGCAGTTTTGCAGTGAACATCTGAGCTCTGTCAGCTAGTGACATGCAGTGTTTGTGGTCTCAGGAGCATAAAATGCTAGGGCTTAATGATGCAGAAAAATAGGGCTGACCATTTTGATACTGGCACATGGCCAACAATATTCTGTATTAATTGTGGAATTTGGAACTTTTTTTAGGTAATTGCATGAGACGCTAGAGCAAGCTAGCAAGATAGCAAAGTAATACTTTGCTGGAGAAGCAATTAAGTGATAGGCTGCCACATCTGTCATTGGTAGGTTCAAACAGTACATAGGTGTTATGGAGATGCTTCAGAAACTCAAATGAGAACTTCCAGAAGGAAGGTAATGTTCTTTGGAGGAACACTATGGAGAAAATTTAGAGAATTGCCATTTGAACCTGATTGCTGAACAATTTTGTTGTTTCCAACATACATTGCACATAAGGACTATGATGATAAAATTTGAGAAATCGGGGCTGATATGGAGGCACATAGACAGTCTTTTTCCCTCATATTTGCGAGTGGAATGGGAATGAAAATGACCAGCAGGGTTATGGTGTACCCTTCCCAATGCGCCATTAGCTGGATAGCGGAGTATCGATGTATGTGGAGATACTAGGTAAAATAAGTAGCTCACAAATGTAGTAGGAGCAACAGTGATATTTTTCATAGTAAATGTACATTAACATACATACAAAATCATCCATTAGCAGTTTCCATAATTAGCAGTGTCAGTAGATTAGCACTAGTCACAAATAGCTTGTTGTCAGTTAACTTCAGAGGTAATTTTCCTGTGGGAGCTTCTGCCTTAAGATTTGCAGACTGGCTCACCCCACTTCCATCCACATCTTCATTTATGGAATGCAATGTGTAAATCAAGGAATGAACAAATGAATAACATTCACACCCCATCTCTAGCCAGAGCAAAGGTTACAGTGTTCAAAGCAAATTTAATTTTATGGAAAAATTTCTGAAACATTCAATAAGACGCAACCCATCAAGACAAATTATCATATTTTACTGAAAGAAACTATACCTGTATAAGCAATTCTTCAGGATGTTTAAAACCATCAGATTTCACAAAGCTATAATATTGTAATAAATAAAGGTACAGAATTGGTGTCGGATTTTTACTTCTATATATGCCTGCAAATCCTTTATTTACAAAGGAACCATATGATCTTCCCATTGCTTACAATTCATGTGTGTGCACATCTGATATTAAGGTGGTTTTCACAGCTGTGTTTAGGATCAGATTCATCATTTACTGATCACAAAAATCAAAATTCTTTTCAACACATTTAAGCAGCCATGTTATAGACTTCATCCATTCATTTGCAAGCATGTCAGTTTAAGAAACTCACTGCTGTTCGCATGTAGTATCATAGTTCATCCAATGATGTTGGAAGAGGAGGCACATACATGGAGCCTTTCACAAACTCCAGCCAGTAAAAGAGATAGCATACCGAGAGATGAAGCAAATTTCCAGCTCAGGTCTGCAGCATCTTTAGCTGATCAATCCCTCAGGAGCTAACTGTTCAGAAGGGCTCTTTTGTGCAGGTTCCAATGCAGTGGTACGCAATTCATATGAGCAATTATATTTCTGATAATTTTTCATCTGTTCTGTTTTTGGTCGCTCTGTTTTTTTCTAATATTGTCAACTTTCTTCAGTTTGTTACAGAATTCCCTTCTCTTCAGATTCAGTTCAGTGCCAATCCCACTAAATTGTTCATCACATCCCATAAGTTTGATAATAAATCATGATCACTACCAACAAACTTCCTGTCCCATGTTGCACAGCACATTACCCTTATTAATGTTGCAGCTACCAGTTCAAGTCATCCCTTGAAGACTCATTTTGTAACATCTAATGTAATTAGAAACAACCTGCTACTGGAAGAAGTAGACATTACTGTACACACACAAAATGATACATACTGCATACAATTCCTTGGTGTCTGCTTGGGTTTCAATTGAAATGGGGTCAAGAAAATGGTAAACTTCTCAAGTTGATCCCCTCAGCATTGCTCACCTTGAGGCAATTATGATAGCATCTCTTGGAGTTTTGACTTGTTTTTGGAAATATCTTCTGGGACATCCAACTGCAAATAAATAAAATTTTTGTTACTTAATGTAAAAGCCAATAGGGTGTCCCATAGTGACACGTAGGTGCAGGATCCCCTAGGTCAGTGAAGAGGTTTATGCGAGGTGTTCAGTTGTCAACATCACATCATTTGTACTACAAGCTTGTATAGGATAAATACTAATTTGTTTATAGCTGCCATGTCCTATAAGATTATCATATAGGGTAGTACTGAGTGAAAGCATGCTAGGAAACATTTCTGCAAGTTGACACTCTGGAAGAACACTCTTTAATTGCAAGGCAGAGAGATATGAGCTGTTTGGTTAACTCATTCTCATGCTGGTGCTTCCTTAATTTAATATCCATCCAAATGCCCAAGAACTTAACTCATAGATCCTCATCCAGTGCCTGTAATTGATATCTCCTTGTATCTGTAAGTCATTTGGATTTGTTTGGAATTGCATCATGTGTGCTTTTGTAAGTCTAAAGGTTGAATTTTTATTCTGTTGCCTGTAAACCAGTTGCAAGCATGATCCATTATTCTTCTGGCTGTTTTTAGTATGAGTGTGTTTGCTGGTTAACAGTGTACTTGTCATTTGCAAGCATTGCAGATTTTGAAGAAGGCATCTCCAATGGTTTTAGCACAACATATATGTAGGTGAGGATAAATCAAATGCTGAACCCTGTGGGACATTGTATGTATTGTTTCCCCATTGTGTATTCAGTTTTCCTCCCAAGGCATCATTTATTACTACGACCCAGTTTTTTGTTGCTAAGCTAAGATTCAGTTCTTGTAAGTGTAGTTCTTTTAACACCATAACAGTGTAGTTTCCCGACTAAAGGGAGATGAAGGTTGTAATGTGATGCCAATAAGGTTTCTCCACTTCTACTGCATATTTCAGTCATGCTGTAAAGTCAGCATAATATTTTAGTTATTAGATTGTTGCAATCATTACAAGAGTAGTTCCTGCTTCCATCAGCAGATGATTCTTGTGACTGATTTGACCATTCATCTGATGAAACTGATGTCTGGTCAAGTTTACACTTCCTGACTGAGTCTGATGTATCTAATTTCAATGGTCACCTACCCCCCCCCCCCCCCCCCCCCAGTTTTTTCAGCTACTGTTAAGAAATTGTTTTCATGGCCTGATATTATCTCAGTTTTTCCTAAATATTAGGCTGGTGCATAAGTTGATAGCACTTTCATTTTGCATGTTGGTATTTCCTGTTGCTGAGGGTTTATTTATCAATTGTCATTTTTTATTTGTAGTTCACTGTTGCTCTTTGAATCTACATATTGTCATTTTGTCATTTGAATATAGTAAGTGGAACTGTGGCCACTAGATAGTGGAGTGCCAAGTGGAGAAAGAGGAGCATTGTTGGGTTCTATGTAGGTGTAAAAGCAATGGAGGCAGCCAGAAACATTTGCATCCTGTTTGTGTTTAATACCATTGGACAGAGCTGTTCAAGAAAATTGTTTTTTCATTCTAGGGAGAATTGTTTTGCCATTAGTGACTTACCTTCAAGGTTTGATGGCAATCGTTTAAATGCATTAATTCACAATTATCCATGTCACTGTACTTCAGAACTGGCAATTTCGATGAACTGTGATCATTTCATGACCTTCTGATATTTGTGTGCAATGGATAAGGCTCAAAAATAGGGTGTGTGGATACCACATGCACTAAACCAAAATCACAAAAATGGATGGCCATATGCACATTCTAGCTTGCCTTTAATCAGTTGTATGTGAACAACACTAATCATTCCTGCCCTGTATCATTATGCTGATCAGAAATGGTGGCTTAGTGCTAAAATAAGGAAAAGAAAGGAATGGTTGAGCCCAAACAAAGCATCAACAAAAAGCATCCACAAAAGATAATGTACATTCTGTGTGGTTTACTATGAATTGCATCCTTGCGATGTAACCAGTGATTACTACTGACATTTACTGTCAACAGCTGAGACTGGTTGCAGATGCTGTACATGAACAATGACCAGGAAGACACTGCTCAAGGAAAACGCCTGCCCACAATCTGCTAGACTGACAAAAAACAGTACACAGGAGTTGGGTGTTGGTCATTGCACACCCACCTTATTTAACTGATCTTGCACCCTCAGATTTTCTCCTTTTCTGCTCTCAATTGAACAGCCTTAAAGGAACTTCCTTTCCTGATGAAAATGCGCTCAGAGCCTTCTTAATGAGTTCTTCGCCTTAAAACCAGGTGACTTCTACAGTTACAGAATGAAAGTAATCACAGCATTCAGAGACTGTTGTAAATAGTGAAGGAGAATATTTTGTTGATTATTTAAGTTTCTTTTATTTGTATCTGTTATATATTAAAATTAGGGAAAGTGCCATGAACAGTATACCAACCAAATAATTGCTGCAAAAGGGTACATATGCCTTATCTTTTTTCATTTTACTGCTAAACTGTGTTTCCTTTCATCTCTGTCTAACCAGTATGTATAATGTTTAAAATAATACTTGGTCTGTTAAGCCCAGTGTCTCAATAGAGATGTTAGTATTATACATATCTTTTGCAACACAGTTAAATCAATAGATATGTGCTAAGTCTTCAATGATGAATCATATCATCTTTAATTGTCAAGTTTATAAAGAATTTAATATTTTCTCAAAATAATTCTGATCCCCCAGTAAGGTTATGGCTGAGTAAATGACAGAAGATTTTTAATTTCTTGTCACAAAATGTGCTCTGTTGAGAGGTTAATGTAACATATGCATGGTTGTTTCTCAGGACATTTGAGTAGTGGTGTCAGGGTCAGCTGTGTTGTGACAGTTATCCAACATAAAAGCTAATTACTCTTGTTCTGAGGTATTGGTTTAAATAATTTTAATGAACAACCCAAAGGGTGCATTGAAATATTATCAAAAAATGAGCATAGCTTCTAATACTAATTATGTATGAAAAAATTCAATGAAGAATTGACAGAATCTGTAAATTAGTTATTAAATTTGTTTACTTCAGTGTAGAAATGACTGAAGCACTAAATATCCACCAATTGATGTTGGATGTTGGAATTAATTTGAATTTGTTGTATAATCAGTAGGCCTGGTAGCTGCAGTGGATAAAGATACAATTATTTCTTAATGGAATACAACAGTATACTTACTCATTAATGGTCAGTTGAATCAAAAGTAGAATTCAGCTGAGGAAAGAGTGGTTCCAAGTTTCCTCTTGGACAATCACACACATGAAAAATGAGTTTCATTAATTGTTATAGTAACATTTCCTTTTCTAAATGATTGATGTTTACACACAGTTGGCTGTGTGGAATTAAAGGTCGCTCCTGAAAGAATTTTTTAAAATTATATTTAAATCAGAAATTGTTTGAATTGCACCCTTCCTTTAAAATACAAATACATATGGAATGGGTTACATTAGGCATGCAGTAATTGTATCTAAAACTTGTAATCTTGAAGATGAAAGTCAAAAACTAATTGCATTTTGGACACCATAGATTCTATACATGGCTCGCACAAATAGCGTCATACATAGTGCAATTTTGGATACTCTAAGAAACTAAAAATATACATAAATCATATGATTTAAACACACAAGTCTTTGTTTTTCATTATATTACATTTTCTTCTTAAAAAAAAAAAGATTCATGTTGCAACACAGTTGTATGTCCCAATTCTAAACACATAAGAAATATCTGTTGCTTTTTAAATAATCATTGGTTGATTTATTAATGTTCAGATTTGTTCAGTTCCAACAAAAAGTGCTGTCACTTTTGTATTGTGTGAAAAAATTTCAGCCTGTGGAATGGGTTTCAAAAACATTTCCATAGCTTCTGCATTTTCAGAGATGCCATAGATATTGTTTTATACCTATCTTATTTAAAATTTCTACAGTGACAAACAATCCAGGATTTATCATATCAACATGCACATATTTGCCAGCATCTGTTGCAATTGTCTTCATCTGCAGCATTTGATCCCCGCAAGAACCACTTTCCACCGGAATACCCAGCATCCTTAGATATGAGTAGTAGTTTGGTTTTTTCAACGTTCAGGATTGTTGGGTCAACAGTATTATGATAGTGTAAGGTAAAAAATAATAGTAGTTTTGAATATGAGCAAAAAGTTAGACCTGAACGTAATTTATGCTCACTCTGTTGTCCAGAAACCATCTTCCAGTACCATAAAACATGGTTTTACCTTGAATCTGAGTTTGTGCACATTCATAAAAATCAGCCAGCATACCATTTTCTGTGTTTCATCTGGTTCCACACTACTCTCCTCATTGTACCACCAATAGCATCTGTCACAACTTCACCATTACATGCAGTAAAGAATAGCAGTCCATTTCCACTTAAAAAACTTTCGAACACAAACTGGATATCGTGTACTTGTTTTCAAATAGGTAGGTACAGCCATCTCAAAAAAATTGTCAAATTTTTTGGAGACATGAGATCATCATCTTTACATCAGCTATTATTTATGGGACAACACAGCAACATAAACTGTTTCATGTGGTAGATCTCATTGGTGATGGTGGCATGATAAAATATTCCTGCAGCATTCAGGTGCAACCTGTGAAGACTGTACTTGTGCATTTGATGAATAAGCACTTCAACTTTTGTCTTCATTAATCAAAGAAACATTATCTACAAAGTCTGTCTGTAGATTTCCAGATTTGAGATCCATTTTGCACATATCCCTAATTCAGCAGATTGTGAGTTTTTCATGAAGCAGTGAAATGTTAAATATAAAATTTATTAATATCTGATACATCATCAGTGATTGTACCATTAACTACTTTATATTTTTGTTGCCTGTCAACATCAATCAATTTTTCCATTTTACTTCTTTGTCAGTGAACTTCATTATTTAATATGAAGTGAAGTTTAGGAGTTACAGCTTTTACACTTTTTACACGAGTTCATAGTATACATGAATTAACAGTAAACCACATGTTCCAGTAATTCCTTACCTCAAGAAAAAACGCTCTTGCCAGTGCATTCACCAGATAGTTGGCATGACACCTACATACATACATCGAGGTGTATTCAAAACCAACAAAATGTGTAATGAATGAAAGTATTTTTTATTTGCCCCATTTCTTTGTCTGCATCACATTGTTTATAAGCTCCCTGAGGTGAAAATACTATGTAGTGTTTTTGCAGCACTTTGTGCATCTTAGTCTTCGGATCTTTAAATAATTAAGTATCCCATCTGTCAGGTGCTTGACAGATTCTCATCTCTGTTGTAAAAAAATTAAACTGTTTGCTTCTGTTTTTCTCAAACATTGTTATTCAGTTTGTGTAGTTAATGTTTCTTAAACATTATGGAAGTTGTTGCACTTTAACAATTATTTTGTTTGTTACTGCATATTTCCATGTTGGGCTCGTGGATGTAACTATCTTTTTACTGATTTTCCTGAAGTTTATGCAGATTAGTATGAACCTAAATAGGGTTCTGATTGTTACACTCCAGTGACAAGAGTGGTTTTGCATTTACTTTCTTTGTACATACTCTTCACAACTCTTTCTTCCTCTTTTCCTTTATTTTAAAACTAGACATTTGCTAAGTTGCGCTCTCTCTCTCTCTCTCTCTCTCTCTCTCAAACTTACTATCCATTATCTTTAACAAAAAGCTAGTATTAATAATGTGTAACAATGCACCAGCCTTCATATACTGATGTATTACTCTGTAACTTATTCAGCAAATGAAACTTTTATTGTTTCATCCACAAAATAATTCCCCCATAAATTCTTTTCTTTACAGTACACATTTTTAAAAACTTGTTTAGGTTGAAGTTAACTAACAAAAAATGTAAACTTTGTTCCTGACCTACCTTCTGTGTAGTAAGAATCGTTGACGTTAAATTCTTCTTTGGATATCACAACTTAATCAGTATTTTTGGTTGCAAATCTGGCAGCAAACATGAAGAATTTAAACTTAAAATGCCTGTAACACTGTAGCCAAACCAAATGTATTTTGTAACATGGTGTATGCAGTTTAAATCAGCACACAGGAAGTGTCATAATGATCAGTAAGTTAGGTATGGTATGTTAAGACAGTCTTCATATCATTGTAACCTCTACTTGTAAGTTTCAAAAAATAGATGTGAGAAATTATTTACATTTTTCCTCCCCAGACAGGAAAATAGATACTACAGCTAAACCATGATGCAAAAAACGAAGATAAGGTTCAGAAAATTATATTTTACTCTTGTGCTTACATTTTGGAATGGCTCAAAACTACAAATTGGTGAGACAAAATGGCTGGCCACGACTTAACTTCAGGAGATGAAATAGCTAGTACTGACAATGCACGCACACAAAAGTACAAGCAACTTCCTTAGCTCTGGGAATGATTAGTTCCTTCATCTGGAAAGAGGAAGGTTAGGAAAGAAGGACAGGTCACTGATACCCAAAGAGTGTCACTCACAAGGAAACATCATCAATTGGGCCTTATATTTTAGAGAGAACAAAAGCACTCCATATTTTATGGAGTAAGACACACTTTTATCTTCAAAAAATTTCCTACAACATTCAGGTGTGTCTTTTACGCAAAATGTAAAAATGTCCATTATTTGATGTAAAATTCCTGCCAGGCTTAAAAAACAGGCCATATATTCAATGCTGTTGGGAACCTATCTCTATCTGGCAACACTGGATTCAACTGGCAGCAGCAGTGCACCGATGTGATGAACATGAGTTGTGGAGCTTCACAAGCTTACTAACACTGTCCCCCTCCTGCCCTACCATCACAAACCCAGAACATTGTCTAGCCTATGATGTGTCACTGCAGTCTACAGTGCCAGTGAACTTGAACTGAAAGTCATTTGTATTATCGGTAACAGAAGAGTATTTTCTTTAGTAGTTTCCTAATAGAAAAAAGAGGTTTCATATGATGTGTGCTATAAATTGAAGGTAATAGCATATGCAGAACAATATGGAAACAGAGCAGCTGAGTGGCATTTTGGTCCTTCTCCACCAAAAAGAACCATTCATGATTGGTTTGCTAGTAAGGAAGAACTGAAAATAATGAGGAAGACTGTGCAAATTGAGGACTGAATGCAAAATGGCCAAAACTACTGTTATCCAAAATTAAAGCAACAAACAACACCACCCCTGTCCTGCGTTTAGTTCACGAAACAGTCCTACATACTGTCAACCAGATGTCTGTATGATCGTGTTTTGCACGGAAGATGGCATTCCCGTCAACTGACAACTATGCCAATGATGTCAGGGCATGTATGAAATGAGGTAGTGTTTGTTGGGTAACCCCACATCCACAATAACCATGTACACAGCTACAGACAGTGCAATATGACACAGAGAAAATGCCTACCAGACTTGGCAGTGGAGGGCCGTAGGAAGAAAGGAAGCAGGACAGTAAAAAATTAATGTGGGCTGATGGATTTGTGTGAATTGTTCCAGTGTTTCTTGGACGGGGCGACAGCTCAGAGAGACTGAAACTGTATCCCAAAGTCCAGAGCAGGGCCGACCATGTGTGACTTCAGAAGAGAGCACCGTTATTTGGCTGCAAGGTCACAACAGACTGCCTTAGAACTGCACGGCAACTGGCATATGAGTTTGTATCATCCACGGGACATGTTGTATCAAAGTAAACTGTGTGCATATGGCTTTGGCAGAGTGGCCTTCATTGTTGGAGACTTGCTGTATGTCTAGCACTGACACATCTTCACAGAAGTCAGCATCTAGAGTGAACAGACAGCTTGCTTGTGACTCAGGGCAGGCTGCCCTGTCTTGCATTCATTTTTGGTGGACCCCATGCTGCATTCCAGGATGTCACTCTGTGTGTCACAGGCATGTGGCATAGGCTGTGATAGTGGGAGAAGAATCATGTAGTATACAAACCGCTGAGTACTTCAGCACTCCAGTTTGTTTCTTTAGGGTTTAAGGCATGTGTTATAAATAGTATTCTGGTGGCAAGTGATGAAAAGCTTCTGTCTTTCCACTAGCATGTTGCAGGATTGTCTGTTGCTATACTATGCACAGCTGGCTCTGCTTTGCAAAGCAAGTTGGCCATGTTTTGCTTCGCAATGCATAACACCCTCACCTGTCTGCAGCTGGCTCTGTTTCAACTCTTTCTGCTCTGGCATATTCTTTTACCATTGACGCCGGCCGCGGTGGTCTCGCGGTTCTAGGCGTGCAGTCCGGAACCATGCGGCTGCTACGGTCGCAGGTTCGAATCCTGCCATGGGCATGGATGTGTGTGATGTCCTTAGGTTAGTTAGGTTAGTTAGGTTTAAGTAGTTCTAAGTTCTAGGGGACTAATGACCACAGCAGTTGAGTCCCATGGTGCTCAGAGCCATTTGAACCATTTTACCATTGACGGTCGATACACTACATTGACCTTTTTATCAAGACTGTCTGTCGGGTTGACCAAACTATACTATCCATTACATCAGTGTTACTGGTGACCTTTATTTCCAGCGTTATTTTCCCTCTTAAGTATCGTTCTAACAATTAGTTACCTGAACCTTTTCACTGAATCTTATACATTTCCATAGGGCCCCTTGCCCTGCACCTTAACTGGAACACCATGGTACTAATTTCATTACTATGCTTCTTGCACAGTCATTTCTTACTCTCTACTCCTCACTAAAAAGCGAAAATAAATCAATTATTCTTCATATTATATCACTGTGCATTCTGCTTCTTTTATGATTCGATTATCCAATGAGGTGGAATCTGAACAATGGCTGGGTCCGAACTTGGTGGTATTCTTTGTTTTTTATGTACCAGAACAACACCAGGCTCAACAGAACGAGTGCTGCTGTGGTGGTTAGTATGACAATAGTCAGTGTTGTCTCTTTCCAGTGCTGATTTTTCACAATATGAATTTACACGCTGCATAAGGTTTCCAGGGAGATTGGAACCCTCCTGCTGATTCAGAAGTGTTTTTATAGATCACATTAGTTCTGGCTCTAGAGTTTGATATAAGCTGCTCAGATTTGTGGCATGTGGCACTTCCATGGGCTCCTTTGGCCAGTACAAATGTGGCTGGGAAATACTCAAGTGAGTTATCCCTGCAGCTGCGGTGGACAGGCAGAAAGTAGGCCCCATTATGTTGAATACTGTTCCATTTAATAAGAAAGCATTCACCTTTCACTCTACCCTCCTTGATGTACCCCTCCATTTCTTGCAACAACTATCTGCTACTACCATGTTCTCAAAGCTAGGGTACAATCCATGTGCCTTGACCTGCTGAAAGTACGATTCTGGCTGGACCACATTTTAATTGCATTTTCTTTCCTCCTTTGCCCCATTAGCAACAGGAATCCTGCCCCACTCATATTACCATATGTGGACAGACCATGATTTTCTCTCTGTGGCATTTTTGTATCTTTGCTTCCTCCATTTCTACGTATCTTCCTTCATCTTTTGCAGTTAATGACAGTCGCTGAGTTTTTACTCTTACAAATTTCTTCAGTGTTCCCCTTGTGACGAGCTATGCATGAATTATGTAGCACTCATGATGTTCTTGTTTCCCTGCTACTGTTACAGAAGTGGAAATAGAAACTTTTCTTCCATCAATTCTCAATGATGCTGTGGCTACTCCAAATTAAAGGGCAAGTCTTTGTGCTCAGGTTATGAAACCACCCTCATCTTCAGTAACAGTTCCTTCTGTACTTTCCTTAGACCCTTTAAATACTGCCGTTCTTGCAACAAATTTACCTCTAGCTGAAACACTATCTTCTATGGACTGCAACCATTTTAATAATTACTTCCCTATTCAAGACCTTTACTTGGGTTTCAAGTTCCCTGATATTCTGAGTAATATATAATACTGCTGCTTTTCCACTTCAGCTATCTGCATTTCCATGCTTCTTCTCAGTTTTGTATATAAGTCCAAAATCTTATTTGCTTAGCCTTACTGTTCATCGTGTCAACGTATTGGGAATGATTCTTTAACCCCAACAACCATTTTAATGCCACATGATCTGTTATTACTCTAAATGTTTTACTATACAGATAAAATTTGAAATATGTGAGTCCGCAAATACGGTTAGCATCCCATTCTCCATTTTGGAATAATTTCATTCTTCAGAATTCAGTTCCCTTGAGCATAAGCTACTGAATGTTCTGCACATTCCACCTCTTCTGATGAGACACAGCCTGTTGCATGGTAATCATGCATCACATAATAAAACAAATTTGCTATTAAAATTAGGAAACAGCACAATTGGACTCAATTTTAAAGCTTCTTTTAACTCCTCAAAAGCATGCTGGCACTGTTCTGACCATACAAACTTGGTACCCTTCTTTTAACAATTGTGTAACCTTCTGGCAATATTGGCATATCCTTTTATCAACCACTGGTAATAGTTCACAAGTCGAGAATGATTGCGACTCTTTTACAGATGAAGGTACAGGAAATTCCCATACAGCTGTAATTAATCTTGGGTCTGTCTTAACTCCATCTTGTGGTATGTCCTCGGTATGCTATCTAACCCATTGCAAAATCACATTTTTCTGTACTCAGTGTTCACTTCACTGCTTTTAACCTTAGGAATACTTCCCTTAATCGCTGCATATGCTATTTGATATCACTTCTATAGACAATTATTTCACGAAGATACACAGAGCTTTGCCATGGTTTCAGACTTCTGGGTATTGCGTCCAACAATCTCTGAAATGTTACAGGTGCATTTTTAATGTGGATGGCATCCGTCTGATTAGGTAGTCATCCCAGGGTGCCTGAAATTCTGTTTTGTCAGTCCTGTGGTGCAGGCTCTATCTGGTGATACTCACTCTTCAAATCCATTGTTAAAAAATTAGCATAGCTCTAAATTATCCATAACTTCTGTTATGTTTGGGAAAGAGTAGGCATCCATTACGGTTTTCACATTTAGGTGTCTGTAATCAAACATATTTTTTGCACAACTATTCCTGCCCACTGTCGACGTTACATTCTTCAATTATTCCATCTTTCAGCTGTTGATCGATTAATAACTCCAAAAGTGGGTGCAAGTACCTAGCTATTCTGTATGGCTTGTGGTAGACTGAAGATTTATTTCCTATAGGGATGTAGTGTTGTGTAATAAGTGTACCTGATAATGGTCCTTTTGGAAAAAATAAATCACTGAATTCCAGAAGTAGTTCTGTCATCTGTTCCCTATTGCTTCCCTCTAGATGTTTCACTTTTGGTCCTCATACAGCTTCAGTGATGTCTGGCAGTTCTCCATGGCTGACTCCCCCACATGTCCCATCCTTCTTCCTCCAAGATATTAGCAATTAACAAATGGTTTGTTAATCATATGCCCTATGTGCTGAAATGGTACATAGAAACAGATATGTGCATGATATGTCTGTTAAATGAACAACCCACCTGATCTAATACTTCATTCTCTTCTAATGGTTCCATCACACACAAAATTTGTACCAGCAAGCTAGACTCAACAGTGACACAAAGTAATTTCCAGGACCCTTAGATACATAATCATGCGAATAAAGTCTTGCTATGAGTGTTCATGGTTTAATTTATTCACTCTCCTTGCCACCTCTCTACCTTGACTTAACCTAACTGAACCATTTTTCTGCCACTTTCCACCCTGTGTAGCTGGTAGTTAATTATGGCACAATGCTGATAAAAGAAATCTAATCCCAGAATCATGTCATAGGCCTCAATTTAGTGTGCCACAATCTGTAATTAATGTTTCAATTAAGGGGCTCCGGAACGCCCTATACTTGCAATGTTAAAATAACGCTTATAAATTACATCTTTCCTCACAAAGTATTTGAGGTAGGAAGTTGAACTTTTTACAGATTATTTATTGGAATATGGGCTACAGCTTAACACAGGGATTTTACAAAATATTAGTTCAGTTATTAAAGATGATTTTTTTCAATTGTAATGAAAATTCACAACATCTTTTTTTGCAATTTTTTATTTATATATTCAAAAATCTACAGTTTTTTGGAAAAAGGCTGTGTTAAATTATGTAGAAGGTACTGTGTAATATTTACTGAAAGTTTGAAACAAATATGTTTGGAAGATCCTTAGAAAACATGTAATTAGTATGAGAAAATAAAAGTTTTGGGAATCGAGCGACAAAGATTGTATTAACTTTTTTGTGCATTCCAGGTCATAGGATGGATTATCTTCATCCTCTGCAAACTCCTCCTCCAGCTTCCTCTTGTTCCTCCTCCTGTTTACTCTTGCTTGTATTTCTAGACTCTTTACAGCCCTGTCTGCAGCCCGAAGGCGTTCCTTGTCTAAGGCAAGTATCGCTCGTACCATGTTAGAACCTATCTTCATTCCCATATTTCTAAATACCTTTGGCTTTCCAACATTTCTCCTTTTCTTAAAAGCCTTCAGAGGATTTCTGATAACTTTACTTTTACTCATTATTATACTTCAATAAAACAGAGACTCAAGAAACAGAATTAATTACGAATATTTTCGAGATAATGACAGAGTAAATAAACATGAAACAATTGACAATCACACCAGCGATATATATTGAACCATCACAGGTTAGTCACAACACATACTTTATCTCACATCACTAAAATGTACCTGATGAACACGGACGTTAATAATAACACCATTTGACAGCAGTTTAACAGCGCCATGGTGGGTCACGCCCATGTAGAACACATTTCAAAAAAAATTAAAAATAGTTGTAGTCTATTATATATTTATTAAAAGGTAATAGTCTGCAGATTCAGAAAACGCTAAAAATTAAAAATTGAACTTTTCATGATTTTGCGCCTTAAGCCGTATCCAGGTGGATGTCTAAGTCCGCTGTCCTAATGGTGTGATGTCTTTATTCCCACTCCTTGCAGTATGTACTGTGGTGGTTCCAATTGCGTACATTCCACCAGATCACTACTGGTGACTGAAACATGTTCTCCTGTGTCCCATAATATCATGGAATCCTTTTTCCCTACTATTCTTCTTATCGCATCCACTTCTGCATACAGTTTTGTAGCAGTGCGTAGCGAGCACGGGACCCCGAGCTGATGTGGCCTTCCTTCCTTTCCGGGCTGCATACCTTCCCTTTCCGCATCCTTCCCCATCCCCCATCTTCGCCACCCCCCCCCCCCCCCCCCCTTCACCCATTCACCTCTGGCTCTTTCTTTCCCTTTCTCTGGGGTTATGGTTTGTGCCTACGTCCGGAGACGGACGCTTGTACATATACTACATTCTTCGCCATCCTTCCTTGCTTGTAAGTCTTCCTCCTTCCTTTGTCCTTCTCTTTTCCTTACCTCTTCTCTCTACCTTCTCCGCTGCGGCGTTTGAGACCTCTCTTCTTTCCTTTCCTTTCCCTTTCTCTTTCTTCCTCCCTGTGCGTGTCTGAAGGCCAACCCACGCACTTCCATGCGTAGCCGGTGACGGGGTAACGCGTAATTCCCCGCCTCGGGTAGACAGGTAGGACACGTACGTACCCCCTGGTAACGGCCAGGCCCAGGGACGGGTGATTACCCGAGCTGATACCTTCCGAAAGTGCCGATTGGTCCCTCCGTCCGTTTGTCGGGAGGTGTGACCTGAGGTGTGAACAATCACCTAAGGCGGGAGTGCCCTCAGAGAGGGCCCCCACAAGGGAGGAGCGCGCCATCGGAGACGCCGGTAATCATGGGGGATTCTTCCGCAATGGTTTCCTCACCTTCCACTATGTCTGCTCACAAACGTAAGTTCACTAAGTCTCAGCCACAGACAGTTCTTTCATCGTTGCCACAGTTCCTTGTTGTTTCTCGGTCTGACGCAGGTCACGACTTCTCCACCGTCACCCCTTTCATTATTCAGAAATGTGTCGACGCAATTGCAGGTCCTGTAAAGTCTTGTTCCAGATTACGGAATGGCACCCTGTTGTTAGAAACAGTCAGTGCCCTCCAGGCACAAAAATTGCTGCGTACGTCACTACTACACACCTTCCCTGTCCGGGTGGAACCGCACCGTACCTTAAATTCCTCGCGTGGAGTCGTTTATACACGCTCCCTCGATGGACTGTCTGACGAAGAAATTCAGCACTACCTGTCTGACCAGGGCGTAACGGCTGTTCATAGGGTTATGAAAAGGGTTGACACGAACATCATTCCAACCCGCACTGTCTTCTTGACATTTGACAAAGTTCAACTACCATCGAAAATCAAAGCCGGCTATGAGATAATTTCCGTTCGCCTTTACGTCCCGAACCCTACGCGTTGCTATCGGTGCCAGCGGTTCAATCACACCAGCCAGTCCTGTTCCAATCCGGCCAAATGTGTTACGTGTGGCAGGGATGCCCATGAGGGTGCTTGTCCACCTCCATCCCCTCGCTGCATCAACTGTATGGGTGACCACGCCACTTCCTCTCGAGATTGTCCCGTTTTTAAGGACGAAAAGCTCATCCAGGAAATTAGAGTAAAGGAAAAGGTGTCGACCTTTGCTGCTCGAAAATTATTCGCCAGTCGACAGCCCACCGTGCCTCAGAAAGGAAAATACAGCGCTGTCCTTGCTTCTCATCGGCCAACAAAGGAGGCAGCCACGCAGACTTGCGACCTCACCTTTAGTGCCACGGTCGTCAGATCGGCCAGCGCAAAGATCGCCCGTTCAACCTCACCACTTTCGCCTGCCCACTCTCTGGCTCACCCTTCGTCGAGTTCTGCTACATCTCGAGCCCAAAAGTCAGACACCAAGACTTCGGAAAAAGAGCATACTCGTGAAGAGTTTTTACGTACGGCAACTTCCCAACCATCGGTTCCTCCTTCCTCTAAACATCATACTTCCAAGAAGGCTACAGAGAAACCCAGTTCCTCTCCTTCTCCGCCAAGGCGTGTCCCATCTACAGTACCACCTGGCGGAAGTCGCCCTCGGCCGTCTTCTGTGTCGCCGAGGCGCACTGCTGGCGGCCGATCAACCGGCTGGTGGCAGGAGCTGCTCCTGACCAACCTATGGATCAGGATCTTCTGCCTTCGGCTGAATGCCATTCCATGCTGTCGGTCGCAAGCTCAGAGCAGTCGTTGAGTTGACAGCGACCTTGGTCACATTCCTCCATTTTCTGTTCACCCTATGTCCATTATCCACTGGAATATCCGCGGTATTCGAGCCAATCGGGATGAATTGTCGATACTCTTACAATCCTACTCGCCGGTCATCTTCTGTCTTCAGGAAACAAAGCTGCGTCCCCATGACCGCTTTGTTATCCCTCATTTTCAGTCCGTCCGATATGATCTCCCCTCTGTTGAAGGCACTCCAGCACATGGAGGACTCATGATTCTTCTCCATGAAACTGTCCATTATCACCCAATCCATTTAAACACTTCCTTCCAAGCTGTCGCTGTCCGTCTTTCCCTTTCCGGATACACGTTCTCTCTTTGTACTGTATACATTCCATCGTCCACACCAATGGCACGAGCTGATCTCCTTCATCTTCTTGGTCAGCTTCCACCCCCATATTTGCTGGTTGGGGACTTCAATGCCCACCACCCGCTTTGGGGATCTCCACATCCTTGTCCACGTGGCTCACTATTGCTAGACGTCTTCCACCAAGCAGATCTAGTTTGCCTCAACACTGGGGTCCCTACGTTTTTGTCTGCCTCCACGGCAAATTTCTCATTTGGACCTTGCGGTCGGTACTGTTCCGCTAGCTCGGCGCTTCGAATGGTTCGCCCTTGATGATACACACTCGAGTGACCACTTTCCATGTGTCCTTAGACTGCAGCCTCAACGGCCATATATGCGCCCGCGACGCTGGAAGTTTGCTCAAGCCGATTGGACACTTTTTTCGTCTCTAGCGACATTCGATGACCGTCACTTTCCCAGCGTCGACGATGAGGTCACACATATTACCGACGTTATTCTTACAGCTGCGGAACATTCAATACCACGCACCTCCGAATTGCCCCGGCGCCCCCCAGTTCCTTGGTGGAACGAGGCATGCCGTGATGCACTACGTGAGCGGCGACGTGCTCTCCGCGTTTTCCGCCACCATCCTACTTTGGCCAACTGTATCCGCTATAAGCAGCTACGAGCGCGATGCCGTCGTGTCATCCGCAATAGCAAGAAGGCAAGCTGGAAATTCTTTATTAGCTCATTTAACACCTTCACTCCCTCCTCAGAAGTTTGCAGTCGGCTTCGACGGTTCTCAGGCGCGCCTAGTTTCTCCCCGGTCTCTGGGCTCACTGTCGCGCATGACACATTAGTGGACCCCGTCGCAATTTCTAACTCGTTGGGTCAGCACTTTGCCGAGATTTCAAGCTCTTCAAATTACCCGCCAGCGTTTCTTCCGAAGAAACGTGCAGCGGAAGTGCGACCTCTTGCTTTCTCCTCTCAAAATCGCGAAAGCTACAATACTGTTTTCTCCTTGCGGGAACTCCAACATGCACTCTCTTCTTCTCGCTCCTCCGCCCCAGGACCAGATGGTATCCACGTCCAAATGTTGCTGCATTTATCAACCCACAGTCTGCGTTACCTCCTTCGCCTTTATAATCGAATTTGGACCGACAGTACTTTTCCCAGACGATGGCGGGAAGCTATCGTCGTTCCTGTTCCGAAACCTGGAAAGGACAAACATCTTCCCTCTAGCTATCGCCCCATTTCTCTCACGAGTAGTGTCTGTAAGGTTTTGGAGCGTATGGTGAATTACCGTTTAGCGTGGTGGCTGGAATCCCGCAGTCTTTTAACAGCTGCCCAATGCGGATTCCGAAAGCATCATTCTGCAGTTGACCATCTTGTTGCTCTCTCCACTTATATCATGAACAATTTTCTCCGGAAACGCCAAACGGTAGCAATATTTTTTGATCTGGAGAGAGCATACGATACCTGTTGGAGGACAGGCATCCTCCGCACACTGTTCTCTTGGGGCTTTCGAGGCCGGCTGCCCCTTTTTCTTCGCGAATTTATGGCAGAGCGCACATTTAGGGTGCGGGTGAACACTACTCTCTCCCGCACTTTCTCCCAAGAAAACGGGGTACCCCAGGGCTCCGTGCTGAGTGTTGTACTGTTTGCCATCGCTATAAATCCAATTATGGATTGTCTCCTTCCCGATGTCTCGGGCTCCCTCTTTGTGGATGATTTTGCGATCTACTACAGCTCTCAACGGACCAGCCTTCTTGAACGACGTCTTCAAGGATGTCTCGATCGCCTCCACTCTTGGAGCATCGAAACAGGCTTCCGTTTCTCTCCCAGTAAGACCGTTTGTGTTAATTTTTGGCGACGTAAGGAGTTTCTTCTGCCCTCCTTACATCTAGGACCTGTCAACCTTCCGTTTTCAGACGTCGCTAAATTCTTGGGTCTTATGTTTGACAGAAAACTGTGCTGGTCCTCCCACGTTTCCTATCTTTCGGCTCGCTGTCTGCGATCGCTTAACACCCTCCGTGTCCTGAATGGTACCTCCTGGGGAGCGGACCGAGTGGTCCTTCTCCGCCTCTATCGCGCCTTAGTGCGCTCGAAATTGGATTATGGAAGCATAGTCTACTCCTCTGCTCGGCCGTCTATTCTTCGGCGTCTCGACTCTATCCACCACCGTGGATTCCGTTTAGTGTCTGGAGCTTTTTACACTAGCCCTGTGGAAAGCCTTTATGCTGAGACTGCTGAACCTCCGTTGTCCAATCGGCGAGCGGTCCTTCTAAGTCGTTATGCTAGCCATCTGTCTTCCATGCCTGCTAATCCAGCCCATGCCCTTTTTTTCGACGCCTCATTTGATGTAGGGTATGCTGGCCGCTCCTCCTCCCTACTACCCCTGGGAGTCCGCTTCCGTCAACTGCTCCATTCTCTTTCCTTCCGCTTTCCTAAAACCTTCTTGACAACTTGGGGTACAGCACCGCCTTGGCTCCATCCCCGGATCTGCCTGCTCCGTGACCTTTGTCGATTTCCCAAGGATGGTACCCCTACACTTGTTTATCGTCGGGCATTTGCTGCTCTATGTGCACAAATGAGGGACGCCACATTTATTTACACCGACGGCTCGAAAACATCGTTAGGTGTAGGGAGTGCCTATATTGTTGGCGACTCCCCAAATCAATTTCGGCTTCCCGACCAGTGTTCGGTGTATACTGCGGAGCTTTACGCTGTTCTCCAGGCTGTCCACTACATCCGCCGCCATCGGCGGATACAGTACGTTATCTGCTAAGATTCTCTCAGCTCTCTCCTCAGTCTCCAAGCTCTTTACCCTGTGCACCCTCTGGTCCACCGGATTCAGGACTGTCTGCGCTTGGTCCATCTGGGGGGCGTCTCGGTGGCGTTCCTCTGGCTCCCGGGAGACGCTGGTATCTGTGGGAATGAGGCGGCCGATATAGCGGCCAAGGCTGCAGTCTCTCTTCCTCGGCCAGCTATTCCGTCGCTTCCCTTCACCGATCTACGGAGCGGTTTATGTCGCAAAGTTGCTCATTTATGGCATGCACATTGGTCAACACTTCCCAATAATAAATTGCGGGAAGTGAAAGCTCTTCCTTGCGCTTGGACTTCTTCCTCCCGAACGCGTCATCGGGAGGAGGTAATTTTAACTCGACTCCGGATAGGGCACTGTCTTTTTAGCCATCGACATCTTTTAAGCGGCGATCCTCCCCCACTCTGTCCCACTGCTCTCAGCTGTGGACGGTAAGACACCTTTTAATTGAATGCCCCTATTTTAATCCGTTACACGCCCGTCTACAGCTATCGCCTGATCTATCGTCGATTTTAGCAGATGACACGCGCTCAGCCGACCGCGTTCTCCAGTTTATTAGTGCTAGTGAAATGACGTCAGTCATTTGAAGCTTTTTTTGGGGACAACCACCCCCTTTCTGTAGTGGATTTTTAAGCCTTCCTTCTGCTTTTAGTTTCTCCAATTTTATGACTTTGTTCCCATTGCTGCTGATTTTCAGTTTCGGTTTTTTTTACTGTTTCCTAAGTCACAGGCTGGGCGCTAATGACCATAGCAGTTTTGCGCCCTAAAAAAACCAAACAAAAAAAAGTTTTGTAGCATCTAGTCTTACTAAGAAGACCATAGGTGGACCAGGGGTCCCAGCTAGTGTTCAATACCTTACTTCTCCCTGCTCCTCTACTTTTAAAACTGTTACTTATTCACATCACCGTGAGGCTGGGGACACTTTGTCGTTACATGGCCTGTTTGCCCAAACTTGAAATGTTTTATGTTAGCTGCAAACACTGTCCATTTACCCTGCATTCCAGTTGACAAATTGATCTCCTCACACTCTGTAGTTAACAGCACTGCTGTGCACAAATCTGTGGGACATCCTGTCCACACACACTTTGTCATTTCTGCATGCAGTCCACTTAAAAAAGAATTGAAGACCCTCTGCTCTGCTTCTTACAAAATGTCATTGACCTCAGCATCCTACCCTAATGCATTAATTTTCCTCATCCTATCTGCAAATTTTTTCACAGTTTTTGTATTTTTCTTAATTATTGCCGCTAGTTGTTCCCTGTAGTGTTTGGCAATATTTTGCTCCATATATCTTTGAATTAACCCTTCTTTAAATTCTTGCAATGTTGTGGCTCCCTTCAGAGCTCCTGTATACCCTAAATATGTTTATACTTCCCCTGTTCGTCTCTTTGGAACAGTAAATAATACTTCATTAGACCAACCTTGCATCTGAGCCAGATATCGAAGGTGAAGACCTGCTCATTGTTGGTTTTTTTTTTATCAGGGGTAAGGAGCAATTAAACAATTAAACTTTTATCTGACAAATTTACACTCTGTTGAACGATTGTGATCGTGTCAAGTGACTAAGTTCTTTATTATCTGCTGGTAATTGTGCTACCTTCTGTAACAAAATGCATTCTGCTTCTGGTTATGGCACACCTTGTGTCTGGTTCTTTTGAAGCTTTGTCCTTGACAACAATCACTTTGAGAACTAATGTTCACAAGACAAGAAGACAAAATACATTCATTTTATTTTTATGTGTAATTATGAGCCATATTGACTCCCAGCACTGCCTAGTCGTATGGCCCTAGTGATTACATGTGTAACATTTTCCTAGAAGTGATTTCAAACATTGCACTTAGTGACCCTTGAGGTTACAATGTGCACATCTAACAGTCTCAAACTAATCATGCCTTCCATTACCTCTAAGCATAGAAATATCCACTTGTTCTCCATTTGCAATAAAATCTACTTCATAATATTCACGACTGTCAGATGTATTTTCCGTGACCAAAATATAAGGATTTTCTTTCTTTCTTTTTGGTTTTTTGATTCACTGTAACATAAGGTGTAGGTTCTAATATAGGCCTACAAAGAGATGACTAAGTTCTGACATCAGTGTTGCATGACTCTTGGATTGTCGCATGTGGAGAGTGAAATGAGATGTCAGGGCAACTGTAGATATGTTTAATTGCTTTCGTTTTTCCAGCCCTAAGCCATAGTACATCAGGAACAGCTTGGTTGAGGCTTCCAATTGCCTCTCATGTGAAATAGTAGACACCTGTCATTGCTGACAGTGCAAGGAGCAAGGCTGAATATGGGGTCACTCAATGCTACTGTCAGCGGTCTCTGGTTGCGACAGTGATGACCCCGCAGTGGTGCAGCTGATGATGGCCGTGAATTTCCTCCAGTGAGCAGACAGCTCCCTCGTGCCTCATAGCAGACTACCCTGTGTAGTTTTCAAACGGCAGACCCCATACTGCATTCTAGGATGTCACTCTGGGTGTCACAGGCTTGTGGGTGTTGTTCGCTCTGATGTTGACAGAAGAATCATTTAGTAAACGAATGGCTGGATGTTTATACATTGGACGATGTTCATTGAGGGCTTCAGGCAAATATTTTAACATGACTGTTGGCAGGTGAGGAAAGGCTCCCGAACTTCCACTAATGTACTGCAGTGTTGGCTGTTGCTATACCATGCCCAACTGACTCAACTTTGCAACATCAGTCGGTCATGTTTAGCTGTGCAGCATGTGATACTCCCACCCACCTGCGGCTGGCTCTGTTCCGGCTCAGTTCTGCTCTTGCGTTTTTTCTGACCAAATTCAGTTGACATACTACAGACAAAACCCAACAAATACTCGCACCAGAGAGCATTGAAAGGACCTACAGTCAAACAAGTGTGTCAGTGGAAAAGACAGTTATGGTGTAGAGTAATAGAAGACATTATGGTCAAATCTTTCAAGAAGTACAGCACAAATAATGCTCTGGTGTGCAGTGAAGACCATCTCTTATATGAAGAAGACAGTGGTCATGAATGAGAAGGAGAAGTTAAATTTTGATATTCAGGGGCGTTTAGGTCAGTTCGGTTTTATACACTAAGAATTTTTTTTTTAGCCTGACTTTGCAATCTAATATTAAAAATTGTAACAATGTTACTTTTTGAAAAGTGGTTAAAATGATTGTATGCTTTATGGCCCGCAGCATCTTAGTCTGTAAAATATACTGAGGGTCTCACTGAAGCCTTCACTGATCATAATTATCCTTCCAATCTTGTACAAAAACAAATCTCTCATGTCATCTTTGCAGTCTCCCATTGTCTGGCCACAGAGGAGCATTCCTCTTGTAACTCAGTACCACCGAGGACTGGGAGAACTTAATTACATTCTCCACAAGGGTTTTGACTACCTCTTGTTGTGCCCTGAAGTGAGAAATGTTCTGCCCACTATCCTTCCCACACACCCCCAGTGGTATTCCACTGTCCACCAACCTACAGAATCTACTCATCCATCCCTACACAACGCCTGCTCCCAACCAATTATCTCATGGCTCATACCCCTGTAATAGATGCAGATGCAAGACCTGTGCCATACATTCTTCCACCACCATCACAAGCATCACCTATCCCATCAAAGACAAGGTTACCCGTGAAACCAGTCATGTGATCCACAAGCTAAGCTGCAGCCACTGTGCTGCATTCTATGTAGGCATGACAACCAACACGCCATCTGTCCGCATGAATGGCCACAAAAAAAGTGGACCACGTGGTTGCTGAGAATGCTGTCGAACATTACCCTTCATTTCAATGACTGATTCACAGTCTCTGCCATATGGATCCTTCCCACTAACACTAGCTTTTCTGAATTGTGCATGTGGGAATTACATTGACGTAAGCCTCCTGGCTTCATCCTTCATTAGCCATTGTTCTCACCTATTCAGCCTTCTGTTTTATTCCAGCACCATACAGCCCTCTTTCCACCATCATACCCAGGATATTTACTTCTTTTCCGGTAGCCCCCTCCCCACCTCTCCCCTGCCCACCATGTAACCCCGATAGCTGCCATACCTTCTTTGCACCTCATCCTTACACCCTCCGCAGCAGCACTGCACTGTACATCACCACTACGCTACTATCCCTCCCCACCCCAGCCTCCTTGTTACCCCTGCCCTGTCACCACTCCCATCATGCAGTAGTGCTGCTGCTGCTCACTGTGTGGTTGTTCCAGTCGTGTGTGTGTGTGTGTGTGTGTGTGTGTGTGTGTGTGTGTGTGTGTGAGATTTTTTTGGACAAAAGACTTCTGGGCCAAAAGTTTTATTTGTGAGACTCTCTTTGTTGTGCCTATCTGCAACTTGGCATCTTTGCAATATGAAAAGTGTCAACTTTGCTTTCTCCTGCTAGTCCAGGGATTAGAATATGCTTGAGGTATCCCTGCCTGTCATAAGAGGTGACTAAAAGAAGTCTCTCACTTTTCAGCCCTATAAGTTTTATGGTTCGACCTACCACTTCCAAAATTCTACAGAAGCACGGACCATATGGGAAATGACGCGTTATGTGGTGTGTGTGTTATCCATAGTGCCCCTTGATTTGATGTCCTGAGCCTCTTGTCATGACTTTGCATCTCCACCTGCAATTCAACTATTTGGGCGAGGACACTTTTGGGGGTATGTCATCTTCTTACGTTGTCTCCTGTACTCTTTTGCCCCCATGACAGTATTAGATTCCTGTGAGCCCAATATCCAGTATGGTAGCCAGTTCGTTGGGGTGGGGCCATCATGTACCCATTTAGTGGTAGTCCCCTGACAACACAGGGCTGATGCTTGAGCTGTAAACTGCCCACATATGCCAAGGAGTAGATGCCTGTCTTCCTGGGGCATCAGGACTCCCGGCAATGGCCATCATGTCAGGTGGTTTTTGCTGTGGCTGGGTGCCACCCATGGGGGAGCCCGATTGGCGTGGGTGGTACCAGGGTGGCTGACCCACAATGAAGCGGACTAAGTCATCTCTTGCTGGTGATTGTGGCACCAGCAGTCTGTAAGAACGACAAGATCCAGTACAATGCTGACAGATATGATCCTAAATCATTTCCCTCCCTTGCTACACAATGGGAGGAACGTAGGGCTACAGAAAGAAGAGTCATATTCACCTCGGTATTTAGTCTGTAGCAGAATGGAGAGGGACTCACTCGTACCTATGAAGCCTCCATTTTTTTGTTGAACATCTTGAGGATAAGTTTGAGGAAGTGACAGCACTGGCAAAGAAGAGAAGCTTTGCAGTCTAGATTCAGACAGCATCCTCAGCCCAGTTCTGGGCATTACTCGTTTGTGACCAGCTGGGTGATATTCCTGTTTCCGTTACTCTCCATAAAAGCCCTAACGTGGTCCAGGGGATTGTTTTCTATCGCATCCTCCTCTTTGCAGTCCGACGACAAGCTCCACACCACTCTAGAATGGTGGTTCATTTTATCCGGCACATTTACAGGGGACCCAAAGAAAAAGGGTCACCACTGGTGCCCTCATCTTGGCCTTGGAGGGTGATTCATTGCCTTAGAAGGTCAAGGTGATGGTTTACTGCTGTGATATTAAACCATACATGCCTGCTCCTATGTGGTGCTCTAAGTGCTTGAAATTTGGGCATAGGTCTTCCTGTTGCACTTCCAGCACCACATGTCGAGACTGCATATGTCCACTGCATCCAGATACTTTCTCTACGCCTCCTCCCACTTGTATCAACTGCGGTGAGCAGCACTCCCCCAGCTCGCCAGACTGCACAGTACTCCAAAAGGATTGGAAAGTCATGGGAGTAGAAGACCCTGGACTATTTGACTTATCAAGAGGCTAAACGTAAATTTGAAAGATTACACCCCACTCAGTTGTCAACATGTGCTGCAGCTACATTACCATTGCCATCACAAGTACCTACTTTGGGAGCAAGGATCACCCAAACACAGGGGACATCGGTCCCCTGCCCCAAGCCGGAGAAGCAACAGCCTCCTCTCACTCATCTCCTGCAGAGGAGGTCCCTTGGGACCCTCTCTCCCAAGGTCTCCACTAATGCCACAGCGGGCACTCGCCAGTGGCTAAAGGAGCCAAAAGCTGCTGGATGAGGTGGTTCACATTCTTCCTCCATGCCTAAAGCTACTTCCGAGAAGTCCTCCCAGCAAACACCGAAAGAAGAGTGAGAGGTCAAACAAACAAAGAAGACAGCTAAGAAGAAGAACCCTCCGGTGGCCTCAACACCAACACTACGTACCAAATCTACACCTGTGGATAAGGTGGAGATCTCAGCATCTCCTGAGGACCTAGATGTCACTGATGCCTCATCCACAATAGGAATGGATACAAATGCTCAATCATTGGCAGCAGGTGACCCTGAGGTGTAACCTGCCTTCTTGCATGCTTCATACCTTCCCAGCCTTACGATAATGTCGCTCTCCAGTGGAACGGCTGTGGTTTTTTCCACCACCTGGCTGAGCTACAGCAACTATTTGGCTTTACACCTGCTTTCTGCATTGCCCTCCAGGAAACCTGGTTCCCAGTAATGCGGACCCCTATGCTTTGTGGCTGTAGGGGATATTACAAGAACTATAGTTACTATAATAGTGTCAGGTGGAGTTCGTGTCTGTCCCAAACTCAGTATGCAGTGAACCTGTGCCCCTTCAAACTGCTCTTGAAGCTGTGGCTATCAGGATAAGGATGACACCGGAAATAACTGTCTGCAACATGTATCTTCCTCCAGATGGTGCAGTACCCGTGAACACATTGGCTGCACTGATTGATCAACTCCCTAAACGTTTCCTACTTCGGAGATTTTAACGTCCATAACCCCCTTGTGGGGTTGCACTGTGCTTCCTGACCAAGGTAGAGATGTCGAAACTTTCGTGTCTCACCTCGACCTCTGCCTCTTAAATACAAGGGCCCCCCACACGTTTCAGTGTGGCTCATGGCACTTATTCGGCCACTGATTTATCCCTCTGCATCGCAGGACTTATCCTATCTGTCAACTGGAGAGTCCACGATGACTTGTATGGTAGTGACCACTTTTCCTTCTTCCTGTCACTCCCCCAGCACCATTCCCACAGACGTCTACCAAGATGGTCTTTAAACAAGGCAGACTGGGAAGCTTTCACCTCTGGTGTCACCATTGGAACTCCCCCACATGGTACCATCGATGTGGTAGTTGAGCGGGTCAGTAGAACGATTGTTTCTGTAGCAGAAAACATGACCCCTTGTTCTTTAGGGCGCCCCCAACGAAAGTCAGTACCTTTGTGGTCGCCGGAAATCGCTGAGGCTGTTAAAGAGCATCGGAGAGCTCTACAGCGACATAAGTGGCACCCTTCCCTAGAGCAACTAATAGCTTTTAAAGGGGTCCTGCCCACGTTCACCAGCTTATAAAAAGACGGAAACAGGCGTGTTGGGAGAGGTACGTCTCAACCATTGGGTGCCATACATCACCTTCCCATGTCTGGGCGAAGATCAGACATGTTTGTGGGTACCAAACCCCGACAGATGTTACTGGCATTAATGTCAATGGCGTGTTTCTACCAATCCAAAGGCAATAGCCGAGCACTTTGCTGAGCACTATGGTTGAGCCTCTGCATCAGGGAACTATCCCCCATCATTTCACACCTTCAAACGGCGAATGGAAAGGAAAGCTCTTTAGTTCAATGAATGTCACATTGAACCTATAAAGCTCCAATTACAGAGAGGGAGTTCCTCAGCGTCTTTGCACATTGCCCTGACATCTCCTGGGCCAGATCGGATCCACAGTCAGATGATCTAACATCTTTGTTCAACTACAAGTGATATCTCCTCATCATCTTGAACTATATCTGATGTGATGACGTTTTTCCATCACAGTGGCATTCCAGTGTTCAATCCCAGTAAAAACCCACTTGATGTGGATAGCTATCGCCCCATCAGCCCCACTAACATTATTTGTAAGCTGTTAGAACGTATGGTAAGTCAGCGGTTGTGTTGGGTCCTGGAGTCATGTGGCCTATTGGCTCCATGTGAGAGTGGTTTCTGCCAGGGTCACTGTACCATTGATAATCTAGTTTCCCTCGTCTGCCATCCAAACAGCCTTTTCCAGACGCCAACACCTGGTTGCCATCTTTTTTGATTTACGAAGAGCTTAAGACGTGGCCTGGTGACATCATAACCTTGTCACATTATATGAGTGGGGTCTCCGGGCCCTGCTCCCGATTTTTATCCAAAATTTCCTATCACTCCATACTTTCCATGTTCAAGTTGGTGCCTCCCACAGTTTCCCCCATATCCAGGATAATGGTGTCCTGCAGAGCTCTGTATTGTGTGTATCTGTATTTTTAGTGGCCATTAACTGTCTTGCAGCAGCTGTCAGGCCATTCGTCTCAGCTTCTGTGTATGCAGACGACTTCTGCATTTCGTACTGATCTTCCAATACTGGTGTTGCTGAGCAGCGCCTACAGGGAACCATTCACAAGGCGTAGTCATGGGCTCTAGCCCCCGGCTTCCAGTTTCCAGCTGCTGCAAAGTCATGTGTCACGCACTTCTGTCTGCATTGTACTGTTCATCTGGAATCAGAACTTCACCTTAATCATGGTCTACTCACTATAATGGAGACATATCAATTCTTACAACTGGATTTCGATGCCTGATTGATGTGGCTTCCTCATCTTTGCCAGCTGAAGCTGAAGAGCTGGCAGCACCTCAATGCCCTCTGCTGCCTGAGCAACACCAACTGGGGTGCAGATCACTCTACGCTGCTGCAGCTATACACGGCCCTTTTTCAATCCTGTCTTGACTATGGGAGTCTGGTTTATTGTTTCGCAGCACCCTCAGCATTACGTTTACTCGACCCAGAGTACTACTGTGATGATCGACTGGCAGCAGGAGGTTTCAGGATGAGTCCAGTGACCAGGCCAGAGTTCCTTCATTGAAGGTTAGGTGTGCCTAACTGCTCTCCAGTTACGTTGCACACATTCAGTTCTCCTGAGCATCCGAATTACGATCTCCTTTTCCCATCCATGGCGTTTCTCTCCTGCATCGGGGGCCCATGTCAGGGCTTAAGATTGCGGTTCACATCCGATCTCTTCTGTCTCGAGTTCTTGCTTTTACCAACTATGCTGTAGGTCCATTCATGTACACCACCATGGTGTACACTGAGGCTGAATCTTTGCCTGGTCATTTCACAGGTCCCTAAGGACTCAGTTAACCCTGCAGCTCTCTGCTGTCACTTCCTCTCGATTCTTGACATACACAGGAACCATGAAGTGGTTGGCACTGACAGCTCAATGGATGATTGTCAAGTTGGCTTCGCATATGTTCATGGAGGACATATTTAACAGCCCTCCTTGCCAGACAGCTGCAGTGTTTGGACTGCAGAGCTGGCGGCCATTTCTTGTGCTCTTGAGCACATCCATTCATGCCCTGGTGAGTTGTTTCTTCTCTTGAGCAGCCTACAAGCTATTGACCAGTCGTACCCTCACCATCCTTTGGTAGCGACCATCCAGGAGTCCATCTGTGCCCTGGAATGATCCAGTCGATCCCTGTTGTTTGTGTGGACCTCATGCCACATTGGAATCCCAGGTAATGAACTTTCCAACAGGCTGGCCAAACAGGTTACATGGAAACCACTTCTGGAGATTGGCATCCCTGTAACTGACCTGTGATCATTATTACGCCACAAGGTTTTTCAGTTTTGGGAGATGGAATGGCATAATCTCAGTATGCACAACAAACTTTTGTAGCAAAATGCAGGAAGATCTGCAGCGGATAGGCACTTGGTGCAGGGAGTGTCAACTGACCCTTAACATAGACAAATGTAATGTATTGTGAATACATAGAAAGAAGGATCCCTTATTGTATGATTATATGATAGCGGAACAAACACTGGTAGCAGTTACTTCTGTAAAATATCTGGGAGTATGCGTGCGGAACGATTTGAAGTGGAACGATCATATAAAATTAATTGTTGTTAAGGTGGGTACCAGGTCGAGATTCATTGGGAGAGTCCTTAGAAAATGTAGTCCATCAACAAAGGAGGTGGCTTACAAAACACTCGTTCGACCTATACTTGAGTATTGCTCATCAGTGTGGGATCCGTACCAGATCGGGTTGACGAAGGAGATAGAGAAGATCCAAAGAAGAGCGGCGCGTTTCGTCACAGGGTTATTTGGTAACCGTGATAGCGTTACGGAGATGTTTAACAAACTCAAGTGGCAGACTCTGCAAGAGAGGCGCTCTGCATCGCGGTGTAGCTTGCTCGCCAGGTTTCGAGAGGGTGCGTTTCTGGATGAGGTATCGAATATATTGCTTCCCCCTACTTATATACGAGGAGATCATGAATGTAAAATTAGAGAGATTAGACCGCGCACAGAGGCTTTCAGACAGTTGTTCTTCCCACGAACCATACGCGACTGGAACAGGAAAGGGAGGTAATGACAGTGGCACGTAAAGTGCCCTCCACCACACACCGTTGGGTGGCTTGCGGAGTATAAATGTAGATGTAGATGTAGAAACTGCATGTGGCTAACACCTCCCCTGTCTCGATGACCCATCTCGGTGTCACTGTGGCTCACATATTACTTGTCATGCACATCTTGCTGCACTGCCCACATCTAGCTGCACTGTGGTGGACTTTTAACGTTCCCAGCACCCTACCTTCAGTATTGGGCAACAGTGCTTCAACAGCAGATTTAGTTCTTCTTTTTATTCGTGAGGGGTGTTTTACCGTACCATCTAGGGTGAGTGTCTAGTCTTCCCCCTGAGGTCGCCACCCTCCCTCCATTTTTATTTCTGTCGCACTTTCTATGCATTTATTTGTCTTTGTGGTTGTCTTTTCCCTACATGTGTTCATCTCGCCTTGTCTTTTTGGGGTGGAAATTTTAATGTGTTGCAGAGTGGCTGGCTCATCCTCTTTTTATTATTGTGATCAGCTGACCCAGACCATATGCTCTGTGGTTTGAATACCTTCTTCTGCTTTTCCTTGTGGTATATGTTTTCCCCATTTTTTTTTGTTCCATATGTTTTATTTTTAGGTGTGGTGTTGAGTGTTTTTGTACCTTGAGCCTTGCTTGTCAAGAGAAAGGGACTGATGACTCTGCAGTTTGGTCCCTTTATACCCAAAACCAACAAACCAACCAGCCAATCAACTTTGCTCTTCATAACATTGTTACATTCCATCCAAGGTTTTCCATTACTTGATTCTATACTTGCAGGACATCAGTGCTGTAGGTGATGCGACATTGAAATTTGGGCCATAATTCTAATATTTTGCAGTTATGACCAACTGAAAGGACAGATTTTAAAGATAGGCATTCTCAGGTTGTCCGTTACTCCACTCCACTGGAGCCACATAATGCCGGAGCAACAAGTACTACACTGTTGAGTAGGTAAACTGTTTGTGAAATACTGTTTTGGTGTTGCGTTTATGTTCCGTTCATTGTGTAAGTGTGTGGTTTCTAACCTGTAACTGGAGACAGAGATCTTCTCCTTCAAATATTCTTCTGTTGCAATGCACAAATGCAGTGTAAATGAATGAAGGTCATGTTATAGTAGTAGTATAGGTCTCACTCGTTTTTTTTTTTTTTTTTTTCAAATTTACAGCTGGCATTATTAAGGTGAAGTACATTTCACTGTTCTTAACATAATTGGCATGATCAAAAGTGTAAATCAAAAATAGGTAACTTAATCTCATAATAATTCTGAAGTTGGCTAGGTTACTTATTGTCATCTTGTGGTGTGTATATGTAGCTCCAGAATATGGATACGTTAATATTGTTAAAATACAGGGTGTACATGAAGTCAAAGAACACTTTCAGTTATTTATGGCACAACAACTAAGCATTGTACAGATATACATATTGCAGTTTGAAAAGAAACTCTGAAAGTTGTTTTTTTCAAACACTCAATATGCGAACCATGAGTGACCCAGCAGACATCAGACGATAATCAAATTCTTGCCATATCCATCCCAGCATGTCTCTCGTATGCACTCCACTCTTACTGGAATGTACACTTTTCTTTGCTGGGCATAAGCAACCTGTCATAACGAATTTGTTGTGTCAGTGGTAAATAGCCTTCCTTGTTGGTGGCTTCTTACTGTACATGGTTCTAAACATCTGTTGAAGAGCTGTAGCATACTTGTTTTTGTCAAACTTCAACACACAGAAAGCTCACTCCACACCTGAACTTGCAGTGTTTGCAAGTAGTGCTATCATTGGCAAATTACCAAACTACACTGCGCTGGTATACATCAAAAAACATTTTGGGATTTCTCTTCAAAATGACATATGTATGACATCTGTACAATGCTTGGTTCTTGTGCAATAAATAATTGAAAGTTTTCCCGGACTTTATGTACTCCATGTAATACACTACTGTTTCTAGAAAGTAACACATTCAGAAGCAGTGGTCTGCACCATGCCACGATAAGAGGACTTTAGAACAGTTCAAACATAATATGTGATTTAATTGGCAGAGAAGTTGTGTGCACATAGGCCCAGTATTGGCATCTTTTGTGTGATAGGACAAGTCAGTGTTACACAGCAATGTGCCACTATTTCTTTTCAGTTTCAGAAGGTGAAATAGGTGTGTGTGTGTGTGTGTGTGTGTGTGTGTGTGTGTGTGTGTGTGTGTGTGTTTAAATGGGGCAGAATTATTGGTCATTCTGTCACATTGTGGCTCACATGAGGCAAGCTGCATCAACAGTGAGGCAGATGTGGAATCAGTGGAGACTAGATACTGGAGGACACAATGTGACCACAGTGTGAGATGACCACAATCTTGTCTGCTTGCAAGGTGTTACAAGTATTGCATAGTTTCGGAAGGTAACGCTTACAGTAAGTGGTCCAAAAAGGGCAAATAGTGCACAGAAAAGGAAAATTAACTTCGAGTAATTGGCAGGATATTAAGAGAGAAAGACTACATGATGGCAGATTGGAACAGAAATCACAAAAGGTAAGGTAGTTCCTGTGAAACAGCCACCAATGCAAGTGAGTGGAATAATGCTGGATTGGTTTTTTCAGTTTTGTAAAAGGACATATGTTTATTGAATAACACGTCCTGAATGACAGCGTATGTACCCTGTAGAGTACGTGGCTCTAACAACATAAGTTATGTGCATCTTTTGACAATATTATAGTAAAAGTAAGTAAGTAAGATAAAACTAACTACAATTCTGTCTTTATCATTGATGAAAAAGTTGAATACACACTGCTGAATTATTAAGACAATGTGGGGTATGATACTTCAGTTGAATATTGGGTAGTAATATTGACAGCATGATTCAGGATCATGTACGCAATACTGAAGTGTGTACAAAAAGAGGATTCTATGACATTTAAGTATGAAAATTAAGTTAAAGCTGTACAAAGAATACCATGTCTTGATGCACAATGAAGTCAATTTACTTGATAAACTTCATGTAAATAGGTGTGCCAGGCAGATGAAAGGAAGGTAAGACAGACAGTACTTCATTGAAACAAGCTACTTTCAAATATGAAGTCCAGTTAAAAGAAGTGTCAGAAAACATTGCTTGGCATATTCTGTATCACCCGAAATGAAAGCTCTCTTCAACATAAACTGGAAAGTGGAATTACAACTGCTGAAGGTGGTTGAGGAAAGTATTTGTGTAGGCCACATGCCATAACAAATGAAGACACGTCTCAGATTCAGGAACTCAGTTTGAGTTTCTCAAAGTAGGAATAAATCTTCAAAAGAATGTCTGTACCACAGTCTAAATCTGTCCAGAATTTGTTGCTTGTTTACGCTCGCAGCTTCAGGTGAGGTACAAATGCACAACATGGAACTTAGGTCAGTTGTCATGCAAAAGCAGACTGAGCATACAGACTGCTAAAAAAACAACACAGAAATGGCTAAAAAAGAACAACAATATGTATGTTACATGTGTTGACGTAAAACAGGTTCTACTTTGTCATACATTGGCACATTCCATGGTATTGTGCCAGAGACAGCTGACATCGTATAATTTCATGGTTCATGACTTTGGTACTTCACTAACACAGTAAATATAGGGGATGGATCTGATGCAAGATTTGGTTCAGCAAAATAGTTTCTGGTCTGATTAAATTTGTTATGCTTGAAGAAGGTATGGAATGCAAACTAATTACACTCCTGGAAATGGAAAAAAGAACACATTGACACCGGTGTGTCAGACCCACCATACTTGCTCCGGACACTGCGAGAGGGCTGTACAAGCAATGATGACACGCACGGCACAGCGGACACACCAGGAACCGCGGTGTTGGCCGTCGAATGGCGCTAGCTGCGCAGCATTTGTGCACCGCCGCCGTCAGTGTCAGCCAGTTTGCTGTGGCATACGGAGCTCCATCGCAGTCTTTAACACTGGTAGCATGCCGCGACAGCGTGGACGTGAACCGTATGTGCAGTTGACGGACTTTGAGCGAGGGCGTATAGTGGGCATGCGGGAGGCCGGGTGGACGTACCGCCGAATTGCTCAACACGTGGGGCGTGAGGTCTCCACAGTACATCGATGTTGTCGCCAGTGGTCGGCGGAAGGTGCACGTGCCTGTCGATCTGAGACCGGACCGCAGCGACGCACGGATGCACGCCAAGACCGTAGGATCTTACGCAGTGCCGTAGGGGACCGCACCACCACTTCCCAGCAAATTAGGGACACTGTTGGTCCTGGGGTATTGGCGAGGACCATTCGCAACCGTCTCCATGAAGCTGGGCTACGGTCCCGCACACCGTTAGGCCGTCTTCCGCTCACGCCCCAACACCGTGCAGCCCGCCTCCAGTGGTGTCACGACAGGCGTGAATGGAGGGACGAATGGAGACGTGTCGTCTTCAGCGATGAGAGTCGCTTCTGCCTTGGTGCCAATGATGGTCGTATGCGTGTTTGGCGCCGTGCAGGTGAGCGCCACAATCAGGACTGCATACGACCGAGGCACACAGGGCCAACACCCGGCATCATGGTGTGGGGAGCGATCTCCTACACTGGCCGTACACCACTGGTGATCGTCGAGGGGACACTGAATAGTGCACGGTACATCCAAACCGTCATCGAACCCATCGTTCTACCATTCCTAGACCGGCAAGGGAACTTGCTGTTCCAACAGGACAATGCACGTCCGCATGTATCCCGTGCCACCCAACGTGCTCTAGAAGGTGTAAGTCAACTACCCTGGCCAGCAAGATCTCCGGATCTGTCCCCCATTGAGCATGTTTGGGACTGGATGAAGCGTCGTCTCACGCGGTCTGCACGTCCAGCACGAACGCTGGTCCAACTGAGGCGCCAGGTGGAAATGGCATGGCAAGCCGTTCCACAGGACTACATCCAGCATCTCTAAGATCGTCTCCATGGGAGAATAGCAGCCTGCATTGCTGCGAAAGGTGGATATACACTGTACTAGTGCCGACATTGTGCATGCTCTGTTGCCTGTGTCTATGTGCCTGTGGTTCTGTCAGTGTGATCATGTGATGTATCTGACCCCAGGAATGTGTCAATAAAGTTTCCCCTTCCTGGGACAATGAATTCACGGTGTTCTTATTTCAATTTCCAGGAGTGTATATGGCCTGACCACCATGTTGGGCAGAACAATAACTGGAGAATTTTAGCACTTCATTTCTATCCGGTCAACTGCAAGTACTATGTAGAAAAACAAAAGGTTTTTATGTTAGAGGATTAGTTTCCTACATTGTGACAGGAACTTTGCAGTGATTGAGAAAAGAAAGCATCAAAAGTTATGGCTCCTTTAGAATGGAAGCATGTCATAGCTTAGGCCTCTGTAGAACCTTCAAAACTGACCATTCAGGAGATGATGGAAGACTTCAAGGGCATAGGATCTGTGGAGCTGGTTATCAAAACACCACATGCTTTGAAAATTACTGGTGTACTCTGGTTGGTTATGCCTTGAGGCATAAGGATGCTTCATCCATGTGGAAAACATTTCATTTTGAAACGTGGGTGTGAACATGAAGTAAAAGAAATTCTGTTGCGTTTTGCTTTTTGGTTGCTCTACAATGGATACTGAAACTTGTAAGGAGCAGAAAAGTGATCTATTGGACGTGACGAAGTACATGGAATCAAAATACAGGCATTTTATAAAAACATTATCTACCATCTGGTAATGTGCCAGCTTTGGGTCTCAACTTGATAACAAACTCATGTTCTATTATTTTAAGACCAAAGTAATCAGTTTACAATAAAAATCAGTTTGATCTGCAGTAATGCTGTATATCAGTTGCTATACACTGTTTTTCTGTTACAATATTTATTTATTTTCTAAAACCTACCCTTAGTGCAATTTTTAAAAGCACAAGCAGGTATTTTCAACAGTCGGTATCTTCAAACACATATCTGCTATTACATTATTATTAATGGTTTTTGTCGATTTCCTAAAAACTCCGAAATGTGCCCTACAGCATTATTCGTGCACGTGCTTTATTTTGCTATGATTATGTGCATCTGTCAGGTGACACAGATAGAGAAAGTGATTGATTGGTGCCTTCTTCCGATAACTAGGACACTTTCATGGGCTCAGAGACTTACGATATGCTGCTGTTAGAGAAGGAACAAGTTCATTTTAATATGAGTGATATTGTACAGCCATCTCATATGGTCCAGCTGCCTTTTTTCTATTAAGTGGTTACATAGTAGAAAATCAACAGTTGTTGATCATCTCAAAATCTGTCATTTTGATGTTTATGCTGGTACTGAAAGGAGGAACTCCATTAAAATATTCCATGGTAAAATAACATTGGAAGATCAAATTGAATTTTTTGGCCTTGTATCTGTTACCTTCATTTTGTGTGCCAGTAGGATCACTGATGATGTCAGTCCAGCTACTGACACTGAGAGCTTACTCCTTAATGAGAAATTTTATTCAAGCTATGTAATGTTAATGTTTTGAAATTGGTCCTATGATGTCTTGAGTATCAGACTAGTGACCAAATCTGATGTTGGAATGTACCTCTACAGTCCCATGCATGGGTCAAGGCCATCCACCACTGAGTATCTACCCTGTTAAAACCACCAGCTGTCTACACTAGATTTTGTCAGTCAACCAACATCTAAAAGTATGAAGTTAGGCATATATTGCAGTAGGTAATGTATACTGAAGCAAGTTGTTTAAATGGAATTTAAATGCAATGAAAACTAAATAAGGAAATATAAACACAGTGGCAAAGTTAAACTGAATGTTGTATACTGTCAATGTAAGACACAAAAGTAGAAATAGCCATACTTAAAATCATTAAATTGAATTATATAGGTTCACATAGCAAGGTTGAAGTCTTCAGACTGAGTATAATGCAGTTTAATTATGTGAATAATTAAGAATATTTGACAGATTCCCCAGTTACATAGGCTACTTTGAAATCAGAACTAAAATCTAAGTTCCAACTTTGGGTCAATATAAGTTCATCTTTCATGCTGTGTCACTGTCTGATCAAAGTTCAGCACAAAACAGAACTATCAGTTGCACAAAGTGAAAGTTCTTCAGTCACAAAAAGATACAACAATGAGAAAATGTGAAAATCCTCAAGTTTTGCTCAGTCATATCGTCCATACAATTTTAGAGAACTGAAGTGACACAACTAGTTGGCTGCCCAGAGGCTTCAGTTTAACTGCTGTCAAAACCTACGCAGACTTAACAGAAACTGTTTACCAGCCCAGACTGTGAGAAACATAAATATATTACCAAAGAAGCCATGAGGCACAGCAGCACTGTTTATTGAAAACCTCAAGAAACCATACAATGTTAGTCAGCTTCAAAGCATATTACAAAAGTAATTGAAATAACAGTGATTAAAAGTACATTGTTTTTGTTGAAACTAAACAATTTGAAATAAGAACCTTCCCATGCTGTTCACTTTGAGGCTTACCAAACATTCTAAGATTAATTTTGCATTAAATATCAGTGAAAACATGATACACTGCCATCATATGCAACTGTTAAAAAGAAGCAAATCCAAGTAAATATTTCTGTACAGACAAGTTTGTCATATCAGATGAGGGCATAATTTTATGCTCATGTACATGGTGCTTTAGGTTACTATGTAGCACATACCAAGTTTGAATTATGACCAATTGAACTCGACTCATCTTGGTCTCACTGCATAATAGTTAATTTGTCAAAAAATACCTAAACACAAATTCACTAAGGATGATTGATTTGGTTTGATTTTGGCAGGGAAACTATATCAGTTTTGATCTAACCTGACTCTGCCCGCACTAAAATAGTTCGTGCAGTATTGCTCCCTGTGTATCTAGTAAAGCCAACCAGTGTCCTTAGATAGTGCAAGGAGTCCCTTTACCAGTTCTTTGTTAGACACAATTTCTCCACTTCTAGTTGCCCCAAAATTTCTGTCTCTCTTGCTGTGCAGTGACATGCATTCGAAAATAAGTGTGATGCAGTTTCTTCACTCCCATCACAGATGCTACATTTAGGGTCTTCTTCCGTTGTACCCATGGTATGTAGGTGTTTTTTGAAATTCTCATGGCTGGTCTTCAGCCCAATCTTAAGTTTAATCTGTTTCACATTCAAGCTCTAGGATTATAGAGCTTCTTTTAAAACATGGCTTTGGCAACATTACCTTACCATGTTTTGCTTATAGACCTTGGTCCAGTATTCTATGTACTGTCGTGTAAGCCAGTTCTGTAGTTCTAGTTTGATCATAGTCATGGTGACTGTAATGACAGGTTAGGGTCCAATGAATGGAGTCTTTGCCCCCATCCTGGCCAGTCTTTTGGCTTGTTCATTGCCACCAATCCCTGAGTGGCCAATGATCCACATTAGGTTGACCCTGTTGCTTCCCCTAACTCCACCAGAGCTCTGTGACATACTACAATAATCGTAGATATAGTTGCAGGAGCTGCCAATGATTTCAAGGCTGCCTGGCTGAATAGATGTAGTGGCTACAGTCGTTGTAGCACCTACGTATATTCTCCACACATGCCCTGATATCAGTAATTTCAGCTTGGAATACCAAGGCCAGTTTTCCTAGAGAGATGATGCCCTCCAGTCTTTGCTGAATCCCATACACCACAACCCCAGCACCTTGGTCTGATTTCTATCCATATGGTGTCGAACTGGTTTTTCCCACTGCTCCCTACTTCCATTTACTATATTGTAAGGCTTGTTGAAGCAGTAAGGAGTTATTATATAGTCGGCCGGCATTTCCCCAGCCATTCCCATATTTGCTTCACTGACTATTTTAGTGTGTGTGTGTGTGTGTGTGTGTGTGTGTGTGTGTGTGTGTGTGTGTGTGTGTGTGTGTGTGTGTGTATCCCAATGAGATCCAGTTTTAACCAGTTTTGAGTCTGTATGCACCAGCTGCTGCTTTCATCTAAACCCAAAGGTGTAGTGGAGGCGTGTTCAGCATGGCTTCCATCCCTGCAGTTGGTGTGCTACTAATTCTCCCTGTTATGGCTAACCAGGCAAGTCTCTGCACCTTAGCAAGATACTTAGCTGCAACCTGATGTTCTACCTTCTTCCATGACAATGCGGCCCCGTAGGAGATTCTAAGCCAAACCATCATGTTGTATATCCAGTGCATACCTCAGGGTCTTAGGACCCAGTTTTTGCCATAAGCCCTGTTGGTACTCACTAGTGTACAATTCACCTTGGAGCAGATGATCTTAATGTGAGGGATTCATGTTACTTACCCTTAGATATTTCACTATCCTCTTCACAAGTAGGGTTTCATTGAAAAGCTTTACATTCCGACTTGAGTATTGGATATGATTCTTTGTAATTGATACAACAGTCTTCTTAGGATTAACCCTTAGGTCCTGTTTAATGCACCAATCTTGCACAATGTCAAGCACTCCTTGTGCCAAGTATTACAATGACAAGGTCATCTGATTATCCTTGCAAAAACATTGACTGGAATTTAGTTCCTAAATGAGTTCATTCACCACTAGATTCCACAATATAGCGGACAAAAATCCTGCTGGTGGACAACCTCTAGTGGTGTTCATTACCATCATTTCATTCATCATTGTGGCCTCTACCCTCCTTCCACTAAGTGTGGCCCTAGTTCACCCAGATATAGTGGTCAGTAGATCATGTACCTCTGCTGCCCTTACCATGGAATCGAAGGTTGAATTACTAAAAGCCCCCTCGATGTCCTGGAAGATGCAGAGGGCTATTTCTTGAAAGCAAAGTGCTTTCTCCACCCTCCCAGCAAATTGACAGAGAGTGGTCTCACATAGTATACCTGGTTGATATGTGTGTTGGTTTGTATGTAGAGGAGCCCTATTTAGCCTCCTTTCCCCAACATGTACATTAACCAGACTGATTGGTCTCATATCCTTGGCCTTGGTATGATCAATTCTCCCTGAATTTGGAATAAAGACAACCTTCACTGCCCTCCAGGCATTGGGAATGACTCCCACTGCTGGGCTAACCCTGAATAACCTGCTAAGGACTCATAAGATTCTCTCCTGCTTGTTTCAAGAGAGCTGGAAAGATTCCATCTGGGGCAGGTAACTTGACCACTTAGAATGTTCCTGCTGCCCTTTGGATTTTACTGAAATTGACACACTCCTTGGCCGATTCCCCATCCTCTCTTTGAGTGCCTGAGAACCATTGTCTTTCAGGGATCATGTTCTGATCTACATTATTGGCCAGAGCATATTGAGGAAAGTAAGTTTTGCAGAGCAGTTCCAGTGTCTCATGTGCTGTCTTTGTATATTCTCCTCCTCCTCCTCCTCCTTCCTCAATATACCTTCTGTATTACTTGGTACTCTAGTGAAGATTTTGTGAAGCCTGGCTTGAGATAAGCACATCCACATGCTGGTCACATTAGACCCTTATGAAATATTCTGAGATAAATATTACATTAAATATAAGTGAAAACATGATTAACTGCCATCATATGCAACTGTTACAGTAAGTAAATACAAGGGAATATTTCTATACAGACAAATGTGTCATATCAGGTCAGATTGTAATTTCCTGCTCATTTCCATGGTGCTTTAGGTTACTATGTAGCACATACCAAGTTTGAATTACAACCAGTTGAAGTGGACATATCTTGATCACACTGCATAATAGTTAATTTGTCAAAAAAGTACTTAAGACACATTCACTAAGGATAAAGAGTGTAAAATATGCTGCCTTTTTGTGTATGTAAGTGTGGAGTATATCTAACTCTGGTCAAATTGAGAAGTTTTAGTCAAATTTTAGATACCCTGGATCCAGTGGAGTTCCAGACAAAATATGTATTCACTGTACAGTTTGATGTATTGTTTATGCTTATGGCATTTATGGCTTACCAGTAGTACAATTTAGCGTTATTGTAATCAGTGTTTATAAAAATTTATTAATGAAAAACTAGTCAGAGCTATATTTAACTCCTGCAGTTGAGATGCATAATTTGATATAGTAGTGTTGAATTCAATTTTAGTGTTTTTCTATGTAATATTTGTGAATAATATTTTATAGCTGGAAAGTGACAAATTAGCAGTTGGCTATGAATGTGATTTTTTGAGAGAACAGTCAGCAGAGTTAGAATATTTGATTTGTTGAATCCTTTGTTTATTGCTGTTCCTCGCTTAGTTTGACCACATTCATCTTTTGGTCGTCAGTGTGTTTATGAGTATATTTAAATCTGTGACCAAAATTCTACTTGCTATCATGGCATTGACCTTGGAAAAGTCCTAAAATTCCTAAAAGATACTAGTGCAAAAGTTGTATGAATGTGAATTTAAATATTGCCTTACAGTCATCAGCTTATTCTCACAGAAAAGTATTCCCAATGGATAGCAGGTTATTGGCATTTCTCTTGGCTTGGGAGGAACATAGTTCACCAGAGAAAAATATTAAATGTATATTTGTTTCTGTTTCAATGTTAAATGAGAAATATTCAGTGTC